>NC_045787.1:27848649-28157553 GCF_009873245.2 Balaenoptera musculus | reverse complement strand
AATCAGAAGAAAGTCCACCAGCTGCAACCCTCACCCCAAGTGTTGCCTTTAAAAACCCTTTTCTGAAAGTCATCAGGGAGTTCAGGTCTTTTGAGCATGAGCTGTCCATTCTCCTTGCTTGATGCCCTACAATAAACACTGTACCTTCCTTTACCATAGCCCAGTGTCAGTAGATAGGCTTGGCTGAGTGGGGGGCAAGCAGACCCAAGTTTGGTTCAGTAACAGTAGTTCAAAGCCAAGGCTTTTGACTTGCAAGGGCCTGATATATATATATATATATATTATATAATATATTATATTATATATAGTATATAATATTATATATTATATTATATATTATATTATATATATATAATATATATTATATTATTATATTATATTATATATTATATATATTATATATATTATATTATATATTATATATATATTATATTATTATATTATTTTTTATATATATATATATAGAGAGAGAGAGAGAGAGAGAGAGAGAGAGAGAAATGCCTGATGGTCTTGCCACCACAGACTAGATAAAGACCTGACTAGCTTGAGGGTAAAAGGAGGATGAATAATGGAACACAAACAGGGGAGTCCCTGTACCCTGCCCCTCTATCTCTTGCCTGAGGCTGAGTCCCAGTTGTGAGTGAGGTAAATGATAAAACCTTTGCACGCGTTTGGGAATCTGTGATCTGAGAATATCTCACTTCTTTTGTGGAGCCCCCCAAAATCCCAAACTTCTCAGGTTAGCCCCTTCCACTCCTCCCTGTTCCCTCACACCCAAGCATGCTGAAGCAGCCACAGAGGAGAAATGGTAGCATAAAATGTTCAGGCAGAGAGGGCTGAGGCTCTCTCCCCATAACCTCGCCCCACCCACAATATACACAACCCAAAAAAGAGCAGAAGAATGAACAAAATTTCTCTCCAGCTTCTGTGTGTTGGGAGGAGGTGGCTGGGAGTGAGCTGCAGTTCGGGAGTGGTCTCCCAAGGTTAAGGAGAACTCAGTTCTTCACAGGCTGGTTTCTGCAGAGCAGAGAGAGAAGGAGCTATTGCAGCAAATACATTGAGACTCAGTGGAGGAAACCAGATGGGACAGATGCTGATGACCAGGCACCAGAAACCTCTCTCCCAGTGATGGTAGGACAGTGCATGAGCTACAGTTTAGGAATCTTCTGGGGAGAAGAGGAGCAGGGGGATTAAAGGAGGAAGCCCTGATTTCACTGAGTTCATACAAGAAATAATGGAAGCAAAATCTATATACCCTGAATTGATGAGACTAGGTTTTCTACAATCAGATGAAATACAATCTTAAATAGAGATTAAGCTGAATATGCGGTCTGAAGTATCACACTAGTTCCATTATTTTATAGTATTAATTATTCTTAGTATTAATAAGTAGTGAAGCCATCCCACCTTAGAGTGCTGTTTCTCTGATTCTATATTTTGTTTCCCAATATCTGGCAGAACACTTCTGGTATTGATGTTCAGCTCTTTAATTTTGGACATTCAGTAAACATCTTCTTGTTTGGCTGTTAGTCTTTTTGTGTCTTCCTCATGAAAATTCCCTTTGGGTATCCCTTCACATTAGCCAGAAGGGGACCTGTGCCTGCTAGTCAAAGAGAATAAAAAGTTCAAGAGTTGCACCAGTGTTATTTCACTGTACAACTCCAAGGGGTGACACTTATATTGATTCTATGTAAATGGCACTTTCTTGAGTTGGGCAACATGAATCTCACCACTCACAGTCCGCCACTCTGTAATGATCTGGGTATATTCCCTTCCACCCAGCATTTTTGTATGCATACTTCATACTCTTTGTAAACATTATTTTAATCCTTGCTTAATAATTTTAATACATATGACATAATTTACATAGTTTCTTTATTTTTTTTAGAGAAGTTTGTTTACAAGATTCTGCTATTAAAAAAATAAATGTATAAACGTTCGCATGTACAATTATGTCTCCACATTTTGAGTTGTTGCTTTAGGATAAATTCTCAGAAATAGGTCAAAGGGTGTGGACATTTTCAAGACTCTTAACACTCAGCTAAAAATTGTTTTCCAGGAATATTGTTCTGATTTACTCTTCCATTAACTGTGTATGAGCATGGCTTTATCATGTAACTTTGCTAGTACGAGAAGTCTCATTTATCAAATGGCAAATTGGCAGAGGTTAAGACAGTGAGTGAGCTGGAGGGAGCAAAATTTTGTACATTTCAGGAAAACAATTTGTCTTTGTCTTTCTGAAATGATGTACGCAAGGACACTAGAAACATACACACCATTTGAACTAGTTATACCAATCACAAAAGTTTTTCCTAAGAAAAAATGGACAGGAGGGCAAAAATGAGCATTTAAAATGTTAATTGTGGTGTTACAAAATAGTGAAAAATAGAAGCAACTTATACAGGGATTATTGAATAAATTGTGAAATAACTACATGATAGAGCACTATAAAGCTACTAAAAATGTACAAAAATATTTAACATGGAATGCTAATGAGGTACTAAGCAAAAAAAAAAAATCATCTAACCTATCAGTAAAAAAACATTTTTGAATTTAAAAAAAACTGTATGTTGATTTTTTAAAAAAAAGTCTGGAAAGAGATACCAAAAAGTTAACAATGGCTTTTGGGGTGTTTCGTGTTTGTTAGTTTTGTTTCTCTCATTATGCTTTATTTCATATCTCATCTTTGTAGAAGAATATTTTAAGGGAAGGACATATAAGGATAAAATCCTTACTTCTGTCTATAAAACTATTATCATTGGTTCAAAAACTTACCAAAATCCATTATAAATAATATTAGCATTTTAAATACTGTTATTTTCCATATTAATCAAAGCCATTGTTATCCACTTTGTTTTTATTCTTGGGAAAATGGTTTTTCTTCCTCAGCTCTACTAATGTGTTGAATTATTTTTTATCATGCCTTTAACTGCAATTATGAGTGCATGAAATGCTTTATATTTTACCTAATTTGTTTCATGAAAACTCATAAAACCTGCCAGTATTTCCATATGTATTTCCATATATTTTACCATTAATAAAGATTAATTGGCTTTTTAAAAATCAAAAAGTTTAAGATTTTTAAATACATTAAAATGTGTGGCTCTTGGCAGTCCATCTAAACAGGGAGTGAGTCACTGCCAGTTCCTTTTCCCAATGTCTCCCTCTCAGTCAAATCTAATTATTGCTAAGTCAGTGTACCCTTTTGATGCTCCAGATGTGGTCTGTTAACCAGTGGCATGGCTGTCTCCAGGGAGTTTTTGAAAATGCAAAATCTTCAGCCCCCATTTTAGACCCACAGATTGAGAATCCATGGGTTAAGTTTTCCAAAAGATTCATATGCACGTTAACATTTGAGAAGCACTGGGCCAGGAGTGGTGAGAATAAACTCTTTCAATCTTCCTCCACTTTTTGTTGTTTTTTATTTGTTGAACCCTATTTAAACCTGACCTTAAAGATAAAAACAAGTATTATAGTACTTTTCTGCCCAGCTTGAAACAACCTTTTTTTTTTCTTTGACTGACTGGGGACAAGTGCGGCTGCATGATTTCAAACCAAACAAATCAAGACAAAGCTGAAGTTTTCCTGGAAAATTCAAAGGTGGAAAAACAAATCACAGACAATTGTTTAAGTATACCTGTCAAAACTAGATATATTTTTCAAGTGATAAGATTTCTTCTTTCTATATCAAACAAAAACATACGTTCCTGTACATAAGCAATTACTACATCACAATTTATGGATGACATTTTCTGCTGCCAGGACTTCTTTCTAGTGAAGATGGGTTCTGTCAAAACTATGCTTTTAAAAAATATGAATATTTCAACTAAAACAATTCAGAAAAATAACGTGACACTCTTTGACCACTTACACTGAACACATCTGGTGGAAAATAATACCCCTGGTTTAAAAGAGCAGATGGAAAATTTTCTCCTGGAAATCAATGTTCATAAAACAATCTTTTCAATCTTTCCAAGAATTTCACTATGTATACACCTGTAAACAGAATAACAGGGAAAAATAGGATTATTTTCTTCCTATGATCCCAGTGGAAATAATTACTCTACTCAACCTATAAGGAGTAGAGAGGTAAAAATCTCTGAAACAAGTTCTTCCACAATTGGTGTATCTTTCCTGAGAGGGGTTCCTGTGACCATTCTAGAAGCTGGATTTTAGGTAGCTAATTGAGCAATACTTGGCAGATTAAGATGTCATAAATTCTTTGATATTCCTCCTTTCAAAAGGTGAGGTCTAATGCCCCTCTCTTTGCAGCTGGGGTGACCTTGCAACCAATAGAATTCAGGGAAAGTGACATTTGTGCAGTCCAGGGCTAGATCCAAAGAAACCGTGCAGCTCTTGCCCTGCCTCTTGGAATCTAGGCTGTCTAGATATTTCGAGTTGGGTCTCCACTCTTGAAACTCAGTTTCCACACTGCAAGAAACCCAGGGTATACAAAGAGGCCTTGTTACATTGCTCTGGGTGACAGCCAAGCTGAGAGTCCTGTGAGTGAGTCATGTTGACGTTTGTTGCAGTCAAGTATTTAGATGCCCAGAGCCCCAGCCAACATATGACTGTAACAGCATGTGAGGCCATAAGCAAGAACCTTCTGAGCTCTTCCTGAATTCTGGACCACAAAATTATTGGCAAGATCAAATGGTTGTTTTAAAATGCTAAATTTTGAAGTAATTTCTTTTACAGCAATAGAAGAAAACAGCAACAAATGCCCATAATCCCCATAGGTAGAGACTATGCTTTGCTTTTCCTGCTCCATGTCTCACATAGCACTGACTATTTCTTTAGCACTAATATTAACCATAGCTTTGTCTGGTCATGAATAACTTGATCTCAGGTTGCTAAAATGTCATTTACCTAATTTCATTTTGTATTTCAAAACTTAATAAACTGATTGAGTTAAATGATGGCAAAAATAAACTTAGAGAATATTATTGCTGTTGCTAGGATTGGACTGTAGAATGAAGGTAATAGCTTTGGGTACCTGGATCCATGAAAAGGCTAGGTACAGGCTCAAAAGAGGATTATCTAAGAGGTAAGCAAAAACTGGTGAATGAGAGCATAAAGACACTGTTGGCTACTTATGCAGAAGGCTTTTCTAAATAGGATGTTGTTCCATAATCTGTTCTAGAGCAAAACTATTTTTACCAAGAACTTTAACATTTATTTTTGTGAAAACAGGCCAACTGTTTTCAGCTACTAAATTGTGTTGATGTTGATTTCTAATGCATAGAAAAAGGAATTTCTAATTTGAAATTAAAGTTTGTTTGCTTAAGTGACAGGTTAGTTTCAGGCTACAGCTTGGTCTTCTTGACTTAAACTATAACTATATGAAATGTTAGAAGTAAAGACCTCAATCACTTTATGCCATTTTTAACCAAAGTCCATATTTATCTTTCCTGCCCCTGCAGGCCAGCTAATCCATCTCCACTCTCTAAATATAGAATATACTAGAGGCTTGCCATCTAAAATCCTTACTTCTTTCAGTACCCACCTGGGCCATGTTTTGGCATATTCAAATAAGGCATAGGAATCCTGGATATTGGCAGTAGATCTGTATCTTTTAAAGCTGAGGGGTGAGGGGATTTCAGGATGTTATAAAAGGCCAGAAGATCTAGAAGTAGCTAATTTCTACTGTGAGGTCCGATATCCTCATCTCTCTGGGAGGGTCCACTGGGATTTATATATGCAGTGGGACAATGACAAATGGGAAATCAAATCATCACTTTACTGTGAACTAGACTACTGCCTGATACCATAATATAAGAATCCCCCATAAAGCTGGAAAATGCAGCTTGGGCTTAAGGACCAAGCAGCTCTCTCTTTTCCAAGTCCCTAGGTCTGCTTTCAATCCTAAAGTAATGCAAGCTCACCAGGGTCCAAGTGATGTTCAAAATGAGCAAAGAGGAAACACAATGACTAGCCTGTTAGGATAACTTATCCATCCTACCTCATGTAAGCAAGAAAGTAGAGAGGGCCAGAGTGAGAGCAAGGTTCAGGGCCATACCAACTTATGTTATCTGAGCACATAGAAGCTGGAAGTCAAAGGCCATGAGCTAGACCTTATAGTCACTCACAGCGGCCATGCCAACTGGGAAAAGTGGCTCAGTTGTATTAGCAACTCCAGTCATTATCACCTGTACCTTCCCATAGTCTCAGCAGAGTGACAAGATGAAAGTAGAAAAAGAGAAGCTCTCTCAGCTTTATTCATGTGAGGAAAGTTTTTCTTCCTCCTAAATTTGTGAAGCAGGAACTGGTATATATATTGATCCTCATCATCATCCAATTAATGAAGTTAATAAAATCTCTATGGCATAGCTGTGAAAATTAGCTTTATTAGAGGAGTTGATGTCTGTGACTCTTTAAACTTCAGACATAGTTTCTTTGATTAAAATACTGATCCAATGGTAAAATCAAGTAATACTTTTTTAAAAGAAAGTTTTAAAAAATATTTAATAAATGAGTAATTTTTATGATAGATGATTAATTATACTGATCATGTAAACATTAGGTGGCTGGCCGTCCGAATGGGATGTGATGTCTCAGTGCCCACAGATTTGTCTGTTTTCACTTATCCCTTAATACTTTTGACTTTACAACTAAGTATTACTTAATGTTCAGTTTTGTCACGGTTATTAATCCATTACTTTTTACTTCATTAACTTTTATAAGAGCATATAAGATCACAATGGGATGAAGGACAAAGAGGGTTCAGACTCATAACTTTGACCTATGTCTTTGATTTGTTTCAAAATTATTTTTTCCTGTTTTATATATAAAACACAGGGCAAGCTTCTTGGCTACCCCCTATCTGAGTCTCTCCTCATCAAAATGAGAAGTAAAAAGTTTATCATTCCAAAATGTGTATTGAAGAAGTATTGCAATATTTTAAGTAGACCTTCTGAGGCAAGCTCAGTGTTGCTAGAAAGATATGCAAACAAGGGTATGCCGCTCTCAAAATTCCACTCAGGGAAATACAATGGAATGCAGAATTTCCTCCTTATTGTATATTTTAATACAAATTTTCTCATGGTGAAGAGCAGCTATAATACTTTACAACTAGTATGCATTTATTTTGTTTACCTGCTTACTCATTCTCCATCTGTTTAATTATTTACTCATTCTACATCTGAAAAGAATTCAAAGTTGTTGAAAATAAAAGTAAACACACAATAAGAGAATTAAAAATAAAACAAGAAAGACCAGAATCCATACAGTGGTAAGAAACTTCAGGTTTAGTTAAAAGTTAAAGAAATCACATGGACACTGGGTGAAACTGAAATACTGCTAGATAGAATCAACAAAACTATCCGAATATTTATAGTTTGGTCCATATCGTAATAGCAGATGACCTTGCTTTTTCATCTCACTGAGAAAATGGGAGCAATCAGAAGAGAACTTCCCTGTCCTCCCAGACTGTGGATTATATCTGAACCCATATTCTTCTTTCCTTTGTGTTTCCGTAGGTAATTGGTGTCTCTCATCTAAGGGCAACCACTCTTCCAGTGCCTTGTATTCCATGCATTCCTTTCATCTAGTGAAGGACTTGGTTCCTGCAATTATCCTCTCCCCTGCATCTTCTATTATTTGCTCCTTACTACTGGACCATCCTATTACATACAAATACACTGTCATAGCTCCCATTTTAAAAAAAACAAACAAAACAACCCACACCTGTCTTGACCCTACATTACCCTTCATTGCACTGCCATATTGATTTGCTGCCTTTATAGCAAAAGCTATTGAGAATGCTGTCTCTACAGGCATTTGAAACAACTAGTAAATAATGCCTTGTTTCCTTCTCCAGGTGAGATCCAAATGGAGAGAGAAACAGAGGATCTAGAGAAATTGAGATTGATGACAAAAAGAATATGGGAGATCATAGCTTAGGTCCTCTAGTCCATAGGTTGGCTAATATTTCTCTACCTAATTAGACAGGCTGACACCCCAGTCATTAGGTGGGACAGGCGTAGGCTTCTCCTGCAAGGGCAGCCCCCTTTGTCTCAAGAGAGCAGAGCAGAATGAGTGTGCTCTGCAGGTCAGAAGATCCAGAGTGGGGGGGAAGGGAATATGGCACCTCGTCTCTGTTCTCTCTTTGCAATTCAGCATCAGGTCAGCTCGTTTCCTGGGGAAGAGTGAAGAGGCAGAGAGAGGCCAGGAATGTGATCCTAGAGAAGGCCTTCTTCTGGAGTCAGGAAGCAAGGGGAAGCAGGCTCCTTCCTAAACTCACTGTATCAGCTTCTTCCAAAGTTTCTTGAGGCTAATCCAATCCAGCTTTCACCCTGCTGGTCCACCAACTTTCCTATTATCCAGTCCCTGGTGAGTGCCAGGTTGTCAGTAAAAGCCCAGTGCCGATGGGGCACAGCTGCAGTGAAGTCATAGTGATGTGTCGTGTTGAGGCATGGGAGGACTTGAGGCAGCCCCAGCCTACTTCCCCTTAGTTCCTGTGAGGTGTGGAGCAGATCCAAAAAGTTCTTTGTGGGACCTCTGAGGGGCAGGAAGAAGGAGGAAAGAGAGGATGTAGAAAATGACTCAGAATTAAGCCAGGGTGGTTGGAACGGCACAAGGGAGGGAATATAGTAAGGCTATGGAGTGGAGAGGCCAAGGTCTAGTGCAGCCAAGTCTCTGAGGTTCAAGGGAGGAAGGAGGGAAACCCAGGCAGTAGGAGGAGATGGCTGTCTCCCAGAAGCAATTGCCATCACAGTTCTTGTCTGTGCTGAGAGCAGAGCATAAGCCAAAGAGACTTGAGCAGCGTCCCTAGCAGGGACAGAGTCCAGCACCCAAGGGCCAGCTAGAGACAGCAGAAAAGAGACACCTTCTCTGGAGCAGACAATAGACGTTTCTCTCTATACCCAGATGCCATCTCATGAAACAGGCAGGGTGGTCACTTCTTGAGACAGGCAACAATAGTCTTCATAAGGGGTCTGAACTTTGAATGAACTTCATAAGGATTTTAACTAAATATTTACTTGAAAAAAAGGCTTTAAACTATAAGAGACTGAATCACCTAAGGTGATCAGATTAAAGTTTATTCAACTATTATGGAATAATAGGTACCCAAGAGCAAGTCAGCTCATTTATATGATGTAAAGCTACTCTTCTGTACATTTTGTAGAAATATATTCTGAGCCCTCTGTAACTGTGTATACCTCCTAAGTGGACGATGAGCTGAAATTATGCTCCTATATGTGAAGTTTTGTTTCAGAAAATAGTAATGTCATTTGCTAATCACACTGCTTCATTTTTATACTCAATATTGACAGCTGAGAATTTGTAGCATCTCAAACATAAACACAGGTTTAATTAATGATGAAAAGCACAGGAAATAAAACTTTTAGCAGGAAATGACTCACACATGAAAGTGTGGGACCCATGAAATTGTTCCATAAATGGAATTTTTAGACTCATGGCATCAGCTCTTTATTTAGAAATCTAACAAGAGAACAGGGGGATTTTGGCAGGAATTTAGACACATCCTCATTATGACAGAGAGGATCAGTCATCTCCTATTAAGGGAGAGGGGTTTACTTCTGAACCTCTTTTCCCACCTGGACAGATATTCTGGATTTATACTGTGCGGGAACAACTAATAAGTGCTCACTGTAACTCTGCTGTTTTGGGAAGAGTGTTGATCTTCTCATGAACAATGCTGCTGCATTGCCCAGGAGTGGCCCGGGGAATAATTGTACTGTATCTCACAGGAGAAGGTTAAAATCAAAGACATTGCCCTGTAGGGCCTTGAACTAGGTAGAAGGCAAGGGACTCCCAGAAACATAATTTATAGCAATGTGCTATAATTACTAATTACTGGGAATTTCATCACTTTTGAAAAAAGGGGGAAAAAAGATTTACGCAATTAAGATACCATCTTCATATCAGTGAGTCAGAGCTAGAGTTGCAGAATGAACTCAAAATATAGGTGACAGGGGTATTGAACATGTTAAAAAAAACCTTTCCATTTACAGTTATTTGAGTTTAGATGCTAACTCACTTGTTTTCGATTATGACTACCCGTAAATCAAAAATAAAAAGAAATGAAAGAAGCAATATAATAAAATGTAAAAGCAATTCAATTGTATAAATTCATTTTGGTTCCTTGATATCTGTAATACAAATGATAATCTCTAAACATTATATTTTATGTTGTCTGTGTCTCCAACTCAGACTTCTTTGGCATCCGATGAAGTAGTGGTGCCAAATTAAATGCTACATATTTTGAGCATCTTTTCATGTGTTTGTTGGCAATCTGTATATCTTCTTTGGAGAAATGTCTCTTTAGGTCTTCTGCCCATTTTTGGATTGGATTGTTTGTTTTTTGATATTCAGCTGCATGAACTGCCTGTAAATTTTGGAGATTAATCCTTTGTCAGTTGCTTCATTTGCAAATATTTTCTCCCATTCTGTGGGTTGTCTTTTCATCTTGTTTATGGTTTCCTTTGCTGTGCAAAAGCTTTTAACTTTCATTAGGTCACATTTGTTTATTTTTGTTTTTATTTCCATTTCTCTAGGAGGTGGGTCAAAAAGGGTCTTGCTGCGATTTATGTCATAGAGAGTTCTACCTATGTTTTCCTCTAAGGATTTTATAGTGTCTGGCCTTACATTTAGGTCTTTAATCCATTTTGAGTTTATTTTTGTGTATGGTGTTAGGGAGTATTCTAATTTCATTCTTTTACATTGGGTCCAGTTTTCCCAGCACCACTTATTGAAGAGGCTGTCTTTTCTCCATTGTATATTCTTGCCTCCTTTATTAAAAATAAGGTGACCATATATGCGTGGGTTTACCTCTGGGCTTTCTATCCTGTTCCATTGATCTATATTCCTGCTTTTGTGCCAGTACCTTACTGTCTTGATTACTGTAGCTTTGTAGTATAGTCTGAAGTCAGGGAGCCTGATTCCCCTAGATCCATTTTTCTTTCTCAAGATTGCTTTGACTATTCGGGGTCTTTTTGTTTCCATACAAATTGTGAAATTTTTGTTCTAGTTCTGTGAAAAATGTCATTGGTAGTTTGATAGGGGTTGCATTGAATCTGTAGCGTGCTTTGGGTAGTATAGTCACTTTCACAATGTTGATTCTTCCAATCCAAGAACATGGTATATCTCTCCATCTATTTGTATCATCTTTAATTTCTTTCATCAGTGTCTTATACTCTTCTGCATACAGGTCTTTTGCGTCCTTAGGTAGGTTTATTCTTAGGCACTTTATTCTTTTTGTAGCAATGGTAAATGGGAGTGTTTCCTTAATTTTTCTTTCAGACTTTTCATCATTGTATAGGAATGCAAGAGATTTCTGTGCATTAATTTTGTATCCTGCTACTTTACCAAATTCATTGATTAGCTCTAGGAGTTTTCTGGTAGCGTCATTAGGATTCTCTATGTATAGTATCATGTCATCTGCAAACAGTGACAACTTTACTTCTTCTTTTCCAGTTTGGATTCCTTTTATTTCTTTTTCTTCTCTGATTGCTGTGGCTAAAACTTCCAAAACTATGTTGAATAATAGTGGTGAAAGTGGACAACCTTGTCTTGTTCCTGATCTTAGAGGAAATGGCTTCAATTTTTCACAATTGAGAACAATATTGGCTGTGGGTTTGTCATATATGGCCTTTATTATGTTGAGGTAACTTCCCTCTATGCCTACTTTCTGGAAGGTTTTTAATCATAAATCAGTGTTGAATTTTGTCAAAAGCTTTTTCTGCATCTATTGAGATGATCATATGTTTTTTCTCCTTCAATTTGTTAATATGGTTTATCACATTGATTGATTTGCATATATTGAAGAATCCTTGCATTCCTGGGATAAACCCCACTTGCTCATGGCGTATGATCCTTTTAATGTGCTGTTGGATTCTGTTTGCTAGTATTTTGTTGAGGATTTTTGCATCTACGTTCATCAGTGATATTGGCCTGTAGTTTTCTTTCCTTGTGACATCTTTGTCTGGTTTTGGTATCAGGGTGATAATGGCCTTGTAGAATGAGTTTGGGAGTGTTCCTCCCTCTGCTTTATTTTGGAGGAGTTTGAGAAGGATGGGTGTTAGCTCTTCTGTAAATATTTGGTAGAATTCACCTGTGAAGCCATCTGGTCCTGGGCTTTTGGTTTTTGGAAGATTTTTAATCACAGTCTCTATTTCAGTGCTTGTGATTAGTCTGTTTATATTTTCTATTTCTTCCTGGTTCAGTCTCAGAAGGTTGTGCTTTTCTAAGAATTTGTCCATTTCTTCCAGGTTGTCCATTTTATTGGCATATTGTTGCTTGTAGTAATCTCTCATGATCCTTTGTATTTCTACAGTGTCCATTGTTACTTCTCCTTTTTCATTTCTAATTCTGTTGATTTGAGTCTTCTCTCTGTTTTTCTTCATGAGTCTGGCTAATGGTTTATCAATTTTGTTTATCTTCTCAAAGAACCAGCTTTTAGTTTTATTGATCTTTGTTATTGTTTCCATCATTTCTTTTTCATTTATTTCTAATCTGATTTTATGATTTCTTTCCTTCTGCTAACTTTGGGGTTTTTTTGTTCTTTTTCTCTAATTGCTTTAGGTGTAAGGTTAGATTGTTTATTTGAGTTGTTTCTTGTTTCTTGAGGTAGGACTGTATTGCTATAAACTTCCCTCTTAGAACTGCTTTTGCTGCATCCCATAGGTTTTGGGTCATCATGTTTTCATTGTCATTGTTTCTAGGTATTTTTTGATTTGCTCTTTGATTTCTTCAGTGATCTCTTGGTTATTTATTAATGTATTGTTTAGCTTCCATGTGTTTGTATTTTTTACAGATTTTTTCCTATAATTGTATATCATAGGTTTTTGAGAAAAGAATATGAGATATGTGTGTAACATTTCACACAGTGCTTGTCATGTGCTCAGTAAATGTCACCATTGTTATAATTAACAGCATTACTGTTATTATCTCAATATTTTCTAGGGGTGGAAAATGTTTTTATTCTTTCCTTCTAGGTTCTTTGGCTGGCCCAATACAGGCAAACCTCGGAGATATGCAGGTTCTGATCAAGACCACCTCAATAAAGCAAATATTGCAATAAAGTGAGTCACACAAAATTTTTGGTTTTCCAATGCATATAAAAGTTGTGTTTACACCATACTGTAGTCTATTAAGTGTGCAATGACGTGATGTCTGAAAAACAAATGTATATACCTTAATTGAAAAATGCTTTATTGCTAAAAAATGCTAACAATCATGAGCCTTCAGCAAGTTGTAATCTTTTTGCGGGTGGAGGGTCTTGCCTCGTTGTTGATGGCTGCTGACTGATCAGGCTGGTGGTTGCTGAAGATTGAGGTGGCCATGAAAATTTCTTAACATAAGACAACAATCAAGTTTACTGCATCAATTGACTCTTCCATGAATGATTTTTCTGAAGCATGCAATGCTGTTTGACAGCATTTTATCCACAGCAGAATTTCTGTCAAAATTAGAGTCAATCTTCCTAAACCTTGTTGCTGCTTTATCAACTAAGCTTACATAATACTCTAAATCCTTGTTGCCATTTCAACAATCTTCACAGCATCTTCACCAAGGGTAGATTCCATCTCATGAAACCACTTTCTTCACTCATCTGTAACAAGCAACTCCTCATCCGTTAAAGCTTTATCATGAGATTGCAGCAATTCAGTCCCATCTTCAGAACTTCAAATTTTAGTTCTCTTTCCACCACATCTATTTCCACCACATCTGTACTTATTTCCTCCACTGAAGTCTTTAACCCCTCAAAGTCATCTGTGAGGGTTGGAATCAAATTATTCCAAACTCCTGTTAATGTTGATATTTTGACCTCTTCCCATGAATCATGAATGTTCTTAATGGCATCTAGACTGGTGAATCCTTTCCAGAAGGTTTTCAATTGACTTTGCCCAGATCCATCAGATAAATCACTATCTATGGCAGCTATAGCCTTACAAAATGTATTTCTTGAATAATAAGACTTGAAAGTGGAAAGGACTCCTTGATCCGTGGGCTGCAGAATGGATATTGTGTTAGCAGGCATGAAAACAACATGAATCTTGTTGTACATCTTCATCAGAGCTCTTAGATGACCAGGTGCATTGTCAATGAGCAGTAATATTTTGAAAGGAATCTTTTTTTCTGAGCAGTAGGTCTCAATGGTGGGCTGAAAATATTCAGTAAACTATGTTGAACAATTGTACTGTCATCCAGGCTTTGTTGTTCCATTTATAGAACACAGGCATAGTAGATTTATCATAATTCTTAAGGGCCCTAGGATTTTCAGAATGGTAAGTAAGCATTGGTTTCAACTTAAAGTCACCAGCTGCATTAGCCCCTAACAAGAGAGTCAGCCTGTCCTTTGAAGTTGGTTTCCTCCTCTCTAGCTGTGAAAGTTCCAGATGGCATCTTCTTCCGGTATAAGCCTGTTTTGCCTACATTGAAAATCTGTTGTTTAGTGTATCCACCTTCATTAATAATCTTAGCTGGATCTTCTGGATAACTTGTTGCAGCTTCTACATCAGCACTTGCAGATTCACCTTGCACTTTTATGTTATAGAGATGGCTTCTTTCCTTCAACCTCATGAACCAACCTCTGCTAGCTTCAAACTTTTCTTCTGTAGCTTCCTCATCTCTCTCAGCCTTCATAGAATTGAAGAGAGTTAGGGCTTTGCTCTGGAGTAGGCTTGTTTATGGGATATTGTGGCTCGTTTGATCTTCTCTCCAGACCACTCAAACTTTCTCCATATCATCAATAAGACTGTTTCACTTTCTTATCAGTTATGTGTTCACTGGAGTAGTTCTTTTAATTTTCCTCAATAACTTTTCCTTTGAATTCGCAACTTGGCTAATTACTTGGTGCAAGAAACCTAGCTTTTGGCCTACCTCAGCTTTCAACCTGCTTTTCTCAGTATGCTTAATCATTTCTAGCTTTTGATTTAAACTGAGAGATATGCAACTCTTCCTTTTACTTGAACACTTAGAGGCCATTATGGATTATTAATTGGCTTAATTTTAATATTGCTGTGTCTCAAGGGCTAGAGAGGCCTGAGGAGAGGGAGAGAGATGGGGAAACGGCTGGTCAGTGAAACAGTCAGAATACACACAATGCTTATTGATTAAGTTTGCCATCTTGTATGGGTGCAGTTCATGGACACCCCAAAACAATTACAATATTAACATCAAAGATCATTGATCATAGATCACCATGACAATTATAACAATAATTAAAAAGTATGAAATATTATGAGATTACCAAAATCTGACACAGAGATACGAAGTCAGCAAATGCTGTTGGAAAAATAGTGTCAATAGACTTGGTGGATATAGGGTTGCCATAAACCTTAAGTTTGTAAAAACAAACCAATATTTGCAAAATGCAATAAAGCAAAGCACAATAGAATGAGGTATGCCTGTGATTAAGTTGACATAAGACAGATTAACAGGAGAAAAACAAATTTAAATCTCTATGTATGGGAGCATTATAAAAAAAATATTAGACTCACAGAAGTGACCGAAGCAGGCAGCTTTTATACCTTTTAAACAGAGAAACAATAAATTTGTGAAAAATTGGCAAGACAAAGAAGTTTGGGCTTGAGGTAGTAAATTTGTTAGGAAGTAATAAGTTTTGTTATACAGCCTTCTTGGACCTAAATTCCCTATTTCTGGTGATAAGGAAGCCTGGTACAGGGAGGGTACCTTTCACATGGCAGAGTTACTTCCTGTTTTCAGGGGACAAAGGAGGGTCAGAGTGTTCTTCTTGCACCAACTGTTTCTTAAGCAACTAATTCAAAATAATCAATATGCCAAAATAGCATATTTGGGGGGTGGCATATTCTGCTCTCCTTCAATTTTAAAGTAAGAAAGTTCAGGCTAGAGAGGTTAAATGACTTGCCAAAGGTCACACAATGAACAAATAGTAAGGCAGGAAACAGAATCAAATTTCTAGTCTCCCACAAGACATTCTGCTTTTCATCTCATTGTGAGGCCTCCTATGTTAGAAAAGTATATCTATTAAGTTACTGCTGTCAAGGACCCTAAATTTTATAGAGTTTCTTTTCCACTCTCTAAAGTAATGGCACACCAGCCAGTATTTTGATTTAACTGCTCCTTCTTTGTAAGACATTTGTTTTACTTTTCAAACACTCACATTTATCTTCATGTTTGCTCCTGAGGAAGTGGTAACACAAAATAAAACCCCCCAAACTCCATTTTAAGACCTGCAAAATTGAAAGCAAAAAATAGTAAAGGCTGTATATTTTGTTTTTTCAGATAATAACTATTCTGTCTTCCTGGCTGTCAACTCACTTCTTTTTTCTTTTCACTGTTTTCTTACAATGAGAGGAGAACCAGAAAGTATAGAGCTACACGCCAAGGGGAGAGCTTGGAAAATGGGGAGTGATAATTCAGAGAACATTAGGGAAGAAACTACCCCATTTTCACCCCATTTGCTCCAATTTCCTAGCTTCTCCACAAACTGAAGCAGCAGATAATTTTTATTGTTCCTGATGATATCATAGATGTCTGGAAAAACTTATTTCACATGAGTTTTGTTCATAATAGACTGAGCTGCTTTGATTTTTATGTTTTGTCCTGACCTTTTGATTTCAGGACAAGACTGGTTGTTAATTCTCACAGCATTTCCTAGCAGAGTTGTGCTGTGCAAAGAAATGAAGCTTTCTTTGTCAACTCTGTGTCACTGTGCAGTGGAAATCATGAAATGTGGTATTATTCTTTGGTAGAGTCATCTCCCAAAGAAGTAATGTCCTCCCATTAAAATTTAAAAAATTATTTTAGAGACAGGGCATTGGAATTGCCTAAAAATTAGACAAGCTGGAAAAATACTGTTTCTCTAAGATTACCAAGAGCTTTTTCAGTCAAATAAGTTACTGTGTCCTCATCACAGTTCCCTGCAATTTCAGACTCAGGGTGGGAGAACCAACACAGAAATTGACTTACCAGTGCCCCATACCAAGTAAACTATGGGAAGAATAAAATCCTCCTACAGAGCTGAGCACATCCATTGATATTTGCAGTGGTTTGAATGATTGATTCCTGCAAATCATTCCATCTCAGATACACAGGCTATCGGTAGTGCTATTTCCCTTACCAGTGGTTGGTCTAGACATGGCTATATGATGCCATTGAAGCTGATGAGGCAGGAGGGGAAGTCAGGAGGAGGTGAGGGAGGGGGGATTCTGGTATGAATGAGATATAAAGATTGTATCTGAGGCTGAGTTCCCTAAAGAAAAGCCTGAGAAGTGGATGCTTATAAAAGGTATTTACTGACAGTGTGGTCTCTGGAGAACAAGAATGAGGGAAGCAGAATAGGGTGTAGAAAACAGGTGAGCAAGAATGTGTTCTTAGTTGGTGAAGGGCTTCAGTCTGGTCCTATGGGAAAACCTGGAGCCAAAATTTCACCATGGAGTTGGTTCCACCTTGAGGTGAAGGGTGAAGGGAAATGAGCTTGGAGAGGTAGACAGGAGTCAGATCATGGAAGGCTTTGAGTGCCAAGCCAGAGAGCTTGTGTGTGATTCTGTAGTTGATGAGAAGCCATTAAAGCTTTTAAGCCAGTCAGATATAGCTACTGAATAAGTCCTCTGTTGCAGATAGGAGAATGGATTTAAGGGGAGATGAGAGTCAGGCTGACACGGAAGACATTTGATTGTCAAGGTTTGAACTGATGAGAGGCTGACTCAGGACATGACGTGAGGAGTAATTAGGGAGAGAAAGATTTGAGGCATAGCTTAGAAGTGGAATCAGCAAAACACGGTGATTGATTAGAGTGGGGTTAAGTGAAAAAGAGGAAACAAATAACATCCCAAGTTTTCTAGCGGTGACCGCTGTGTCCACTGATGAGCCAATATCCAATAAGAGGTGGAAATGACAAGCAGAGATGATAAGTTCAATTTGGCATATGCTGAGTTTATGGTATCTGTGGGGCATTTAAGAAGAAATAGACAGCAAACATTTTACTATGGAAGCCTGAAGATCCATGAGGATAAACTTGGGCCGAAGATGCCTATGCAGTTGTCATCAGACTATTTATTGCAGGTGGCAGGCAAAACCAAAGGAAAGTCTGGAAGGGGTTGTGTGACTATTGTAGACCAATAATTGTCCCCCTAAAAATGTCTATGTCATAATCCCTGGAACCTATGAATATGTTACCTCACATGGTAAAAGAGTTTGTAGACATGATTAGGTTAAAGATCTTAAGATGGGGAGACTATTCTGGATTATCGAGGTGAGCCCAATGTAATCACAAAGACCCTTAAAGAGGAATGCAGGAAGGTCAGAGTCAAGGGAGGACAGAGGTCAGAGAAAGAGAGAGAGAGATTGGAAAATGCTACACTTCTGGCTTTGACGGTGGAGTATGTGGAAACCAGCCAAAGAAGACAGACCGTCACTAGAAGCTGCAAAAGGCATGAAAACAAATTCTCCCTCAGATCTTCCAGAAGAAAACATCCCTGCCGAAACCTTGATTTGAGCCCATTAGGGCCAATTTTGGATTTCTAACCTCTAGAACTGTAAGACAATAAATTTGTGCTGATTTAAGCCACTATATTTGTGGTAATTTGTTACAGCAGCAAATGGAGACTATCACAGTGACCTTGTGTGAGTCAGCTGACCTCCACAGACTACAGTTAATTCTGTTCTTCCAAAAATATGTACAGAATAGCTGTTCTGTGCCAATATGTAGCCTTTAGAAACCAATATATGAGTGGAAGAGAAAGAAACAGAAACAAATAATTGTAAATACAGTGTGAGAGAGGCTGAGATAAATGGAATTTTGTAAGGTCAGAAAAGGTGGAGGGGTCAATTCTTTCAAAGATAAGGAAGGCTCCACCACTGTGGTGAAACATAGCTGAGTCGCAAGGGATGCCTGCAAAAATTACAAGATGATCTCTGACACTCCTCAAAAAGGCAAAATTCTGAGATTACAGAACTCTTTTTAAACAGAGTGACAAATTGCAAGATATCTTGAGAGATGGGCAGCCATGCTGGATTGAAGTAATTGGTTTCCTCAATTGCTCTTTCTCAACTTCTCTGACTCACACTTCTGTCTCCACACGATCCCTTAGGATGGTGACATTTGATATAGATTGTCATTCTTAAAAACCCAAATAGTTAGAATTTATTATACTTCTATCTTTAGTTGTTGGTTTTTAAAAATGTATTAATGTATTAGTTTCCTACAAAAAACCTGGGTGGTTCAAAACAACAGTAATTTCTTGTCTCACAATTCTGGAGCCCAGAAATCCAAAATCAATGTGCTGACAGGGCTGTGCTCCCTCTGAAGGCTCTAGGGGAGAATCCTTCCTTGCTTCCTCCAGCTTCTGGTGCTCGCTGATAACCTGTGGCATTCCGGGGCTTGTAGACACACCATTTCAGTCACATGGCCAACTTCTTCCTGTGTGTCTTCATATTGTCATTCCTCTGTGTGTGTCTGTCTCTGTGTCCAAATTTCTCTTTTAATAAGGACACCAGTCATATGGGATTAGAGCCCACTTTAATGACATATTTTTTTTAATCTTGATTACCCCTCTAAAGACCCTATCTTCAAATGAGACACATTTTGAGGAACTAGAGATTAGGATTCCAAAATATTTTTGGGAAAAGGACACAATTCAACCCATAATAATTGATAGTGTCAGTTCATTTATACTTATGAATGGATTAGAAAGAGCTATAATATTAAGAGGCTACTTTATCCTTTCCTATGCAGAGGAGAAAACTTAGGGTAGAAATTTGGTGATAAATAGGATAAGAGTAAGAACAAGAAGACAAAAGTCAGGGGAAAATATGCAAATAGTGACAAAATCATTATGCTTTGCCTTTAAACATATTAAATTTTCTATTTGAATATTAAATATCGATTTCCATTTAAATAGAATTTTTAAATTCTATTTAAATATTAAATGTTCTATCTAAATATTAAAACAATTTTTTAAACTCTTTTAGAAGATGGTTTGTGATATCACCCAAGATTTTTGTAAGTACGAGTTATTTCTTATGGTAATCTGAATATGAAACCAAACTAAAAGAAATAACCGATGAATGTAGAATTCTTTTTCACATAAGGAAGTAAAAAAGTTCATCATGAGGTTGGCAAGTGAGACGAGGAAAAAGGGAAGAGATGATCAGTAACATCAGGCTATTCTGCCGCTTTTCTTCCCCTAGTTTCACCCACAAGAATTCAAGAGAGCAGGAAGGAAAACTTTCAGGAAATGGATTTTTTCATCAGAAAGCTATTAAAGAGGCTGCCAATATGACACCCTGTAGTAAATTGCCCATGATCACAACTGCAAGGAACTCCGAGGGGAATGCCAAGCTGGGCTGCTTCTCAGGCACTGGACCACCCTGCATCATCAGAGCATGGCCAAGAAAGAAATAGCAGCTCTAAGGACATAAAATAGAACAAGTTCCAGGCATACACTGATCAAGTGTGCTTTAGATAGGAGTTAAAATGGGATAAAAAGAGTTAAGAATTAATGACAAAAACACTTATTTTAATTTTCTTCTTCAAATCTGCTCTCTAGAGTTAAACATTTTCACTATTCAGTGTGTATACCTTCTTTTTGTTTTAAAATAATGCAAGGAAATATGGAAACATGGAGTCAACTTGAAAAAAATATCAGACTATTTAACAGATAAGGTCATCATCACCAAGGAACCTTCTCTCTTCTGTTGACAGAATTATCAAAGAAGTAATACATGGTTTCTTGAATATTTATTAGTTTCCTATGGCTGCTGGCATTCTTCGACTTGTGGCCATATCACTCCAATACCTGCCATCATTTCCACATTTTCTTCTCCTCTTCCATCTGTGTCTAATCCCCTTGGCCTCCCTTTTATAAGGATACATGTGATTGCATTTAGGGACCTTTTGGATAATCTAGGTTAATCTCCTTATCTTGAAATCCTTTACTTAATTACACCTGCAAAGACCCCTTTTCCAAATAAGATCACATTTACAGGTTCCAGGGATTAGGACCTGATGTCTCTGGGGGACATATCTACAAATACAGAGGCTGTTACAAATGCAGAGCTTACAAAACTAAAAATACTACACAATGATAGTAAACATGAAAGGCAGTATAAGGTCAGCTCTAGAGTCATCTAGACTTGGGTTCAAGTCCCTGCTCTGTATCTATTAACCTGTGTGATTTTGAGCAGATGATTTAACATTTCTGTATACCTCCCTGCTCTTATCTGTAAAATGTGGCCAATATTACCCCCTCCATAAAAGGGTTGTGAGGAGGAATAAATGAGGTAATGCATTTAAAACATTTAGTATGTGATTTGCAGAGAGCAAGCTTTCAGTATCTATTGATAAAATTATTAAGAATAGTGGTAAAAAAGCAGAACTCTGCGAAATGCCCAATATTATTGTCAAATATGCTCTTTAACATTTAAAATTACTTCCTCTTGAATCTCAGAAAAAGGGAGAGACCAGCTGAGTACTTTAAGAAAAAGACATCAAAATAACCTTTATAAAGTAATGGAATCAATACATTAGGATAAAGAGGTGCCACAAAATGAAATACTCAATACAAACAAATGGGAACTTCAGTCTAAATCGTTTGCCTCATAGCAATACAAATACAGAACCGATTTCCAAGAAAAGGCACAAAGCAAATAGCAGATTGCTTTTAAACTTGTAGACGTTAATTGCTTAAAAGATGACTAAGGGAGAAACCATAATTTTAAAATAAATAGAATAAAATGGATATGATTATTAGTCTAAGCAGCCGTTTTTAGTGCCCATAGTCATTATGGTTTTTTTTTTTTTTTTTAATGATTTAAAAAATACTATCACGGAAGAGAAAGGTCCTGTAGAACTCTCTCTTCTTTAAGACAGCAGTTTATGAAGCCACATGGGATGAAGAATGTCTTTGTCAGCAGGCAGAAGTGTGTGGTGCTTTCATTCCGGTGAAAATGATTTCCTGTCATTTCCTTTATTTTTAATTTAGAGTTGAAGAAAAATTTGAGAGAAAGACAGGGGTCCAAATCTATTTCACATGAACTGTAAATATGATTTTGGGGAGGAAGGCGTGGGTGAAGTTTTAGGGGAATAAAAATGAGGTCAATTTTAGGGGAAGAATTCTCCGGCACCACAAAATAGATATCAGAATGACTGAATCAGCTAAATATCACTCCTTATCAATTTTACATGCAAAATGGTTGCATTCAAAACGAAGTCCAGTTTTTTCCCCTGAAATTATGTGTGAATAGCAAAGTTTTCCTGGAGAACAGGATCTATATGTGAAACTGTAGTTCCTCCTTGCTGATACAAGAAGGAATGCTTCAGCAATCCTATTCTTTTTCCTGGTCTTATTTTTAGCAGTTCTTATCAATTTCCTTGTTTTTTCCAGTCTACCACAACCATTTCTCTGACACCAAATTCTAATGGGATTCTTATTGCTTCCCTATAATTGAATTATAAAATGCCTCTGGTTGTGATAATCAGCATACCTTTCATTATAGTCAACATTATTATTCATTCTAACAGGAGAGGCCAGGTTGTGAAAAACCTTGTAATAACTCCCATCTTGGAAGGGTCTGATTCAGTAGGTTTGTCTCAGGAATCTGGATTTCTTAAAATCTCTCCAGTAGCTTCATTTATATGATGCTTTCTGGTCATTTAAATAAATCAATGTACAGGTTAGTATAAGTACCTTCTCTCTAGAAGAGTGGCATGGGCTGTTCTTTAGAGAGATACTATAATTTTGCTCCTTGTGACTTCTAGTGCCCTGCACATAGTAATATTTATAGCATGTGTGCGTGTGTGCAAATGTGCATGTGTGTTTGTTAGAATGTATGTAATAATGCCTATTTATTTCCAAACATTTGGAGAAATCTTGATTTAGACTATTAGTGGAAATGAGAAAGCAAAAAGTAATCCCCTTAACAACTCAAAAATGTTAAAATTATCTGAAGATTGATTATAATTCCAATGACAAAGACAGATTATTAAAGATACAATCAGAATAACAAAGCAGTGATCAGTCTAGACTATCATAACTATGCATATTCTTAATCTTATTCATTTCCTTCTAATTATGACATATTATGAACTGCATGTATCTTTGCAGCTCTTTTAAATACTTTTTTGAGCAAACTTGTCAATAACTAACAATGACAATAATAACAATACTGGCAACAGTCAACATTCATTTAACATTTATTAAGTTCCAGGCAAGACGGCAAACACTTTACATATAGTTTATCTAAGTTAACAACTACCTTATTGGAGGGATATTATTACTCTTCCTGTTTTATTGATGAGGGAAATGTTGTCACACAAATGAAAAGTAGTTGGACTGGGAAGATCTCAAGAAATCTGATTCCAAAGCTTAACACTCCATTAAATAAATAAAACCATTCATATTTAAAGAAATGGCATTTTAGAGCACAGGTTTATTTACAACCTTGCAAAGTTTTGCCTCAGGACATAATGCCTTGAGACCAGATTTTCATTGCATCTTTCACTATTTATACTATGTCTGCTTCCCAAAGGAATCTGAGTTGGGTTATAAGAGCAGACACATTTACACTGAAGCGAAACAACCTAAGAACCAGAACCTTTAAGAACAGAAGGGAGAAAAAAAAAAAAAAAAAAGAACAGAAAGGAGTAGGAAGAGTTCCCACCAGATGGCCTAGTTGAAATGAAACCACTGATTCAAAACAAAATCTTGCCACTGAGGCACAAAAATGAACAGCATGAGTTTGCAGATTCATTTTATTTTTTTGTTTGGTTTCCTGAGTGTAGTGGGAAGACTTCTTGAGATATTAATCTCAGAGATTTTTCTTTTATGCTGTCCTTTCCTGTCTTTTCCTTGTCAGTCTGAGACATGTTCCAGCCCATGGCTTTGAGGGGAACAAGGGTTGTTACAGTATAAATGTAAAGAGAAAACAAAATTGTTTGCAGTAATCGTTTTAATTCCCACACTGGGCTTCCGAGAATCAAAAGGGAAGTCTTGCAGGAGAATTTCTGCCACAGAAATGATTAGAGAGAGAATTGTGCCCCATCTCTGGGCAATTCCACCACAGCCTTTGTCTGGGGGATGGGCATCATGAATTTAGAGGAGGTCAGGGGTCTAAGGGAGATGAAGCCTGGCCACTTCCCTCTGTTCCTGAGCAAAGGAGTCACATCCACTGTCTTCAAAACACTTTGGGTGAGGGCTTTCCATCCCTATGGCTGCCTGCATGTCTTCTACAGCCTATCCAGCAGAAGGACCTCGCCTGTACTGCCGGAGACTTGCCCCATGAGAACAACAGCCCAGGACAAAAGACAGGTCCTTGATCCTTAAGGGGGGTGGGAGCGGTGTGGAATTAAAAGCCTCAGCACAAGAACTAAGGGAAACCAATCCTACACTATCGCTGACAAGGGAGGAATTTAGTGTTTCAGTACACACATATACACACACACACACATACACACACACACTGATATTTTTTAAAGACATTGGTTATTGTCATAAAAAATACATCCTTTTATATTGCATTTTTCACTTAAAAAAAACACCTTCACATGGGGTCTGAATAGTGTAATAGAAATTTTAAAGATGCAGAAACCTGTTTCAATAAATAATTTCTCATTCCCTATTTTGAACTGTAGTTCATTGGAGGCCTTTGTATAATAAGTTAAATTAGTCCTGTTCAGATATATTTCTTTCGCACTATTGAACTTAATAAGAAGTTATTGCTTAAGGCAGCAGTTACACATCAGAATCTCCTGGAGGACCTGTAAAAACACAGATCGCTGGCCCCCGTCTCCAAATTCAGTAGGTCTGGGGTAAGGCCCTTGGATTTGTTTCTAATGAGTTCCCAGCTACTGCTGCAGCTGCTGGTCTGTGATCATACTTTGACAAGCAGTAACCTGGGAGATTTAGAGACATGAACTATTTAGCATATCCTTTAAGGTTTGTCTCAAATACCAATGGCCTCGCTTTACAAGGCTGGGATTAAGCAAACATATTAAGTACTTCCTTTGGGTCAGGGAATGATAGCCCATAGCTAGTCAAAATTCAGATTGGGTCAAGATTTTTCTGCTGCAGAATCATATGCAAGAAAAGTCTAGGGCAATTAGGGAAATGTGGCCAACCACGTTGTCCCAGGCCAAACTGAATATTTTGTATAAAGGCAGCTAAAACTCGCACTCATATTTGTGGGGGACCCATAATGTGTACCACTCATTTATTTACCATTCTTCCATAAGCTGGAGATATATATCCAATAAGGATGAAATTAGGCTTAAAAATAAAGTGTTTTTAAGAGAAGGGCATAAAACACTAAAACTAATGTTTTTTCTTTTTAAATCTGATTTTTTTTTCTGCCATTTGCAACAACATGGATGGACTTGGAAGGTATTATGCTAAGTGAGATAAGTCAGACAGAGGAAGACAAATACTGTATAATATCACTTATATGTGGAATCTAAAATAATACAGCAAATATGAATATAACAAAAAAGAAGCAGCCTCACAGTATAGAGAACAAACTGTTTACTAGTGGAGAGAGGGAAGAGGGGAGGGGAAATAAAGGGGTAGGGAGTTAAGAGGTACAAACTATTAGGTATAAAATAAGCTACAAGGATATATTGTACAACACAGAGAATATAGCCAATATTTCATAATAACTATAAATGAAGTATAATCTTTAAAAATTATGAATCACTATATTGTACACCTGTAACATACAATATATCAATCTACTTCAATAAAAAGAGAAAACTCTGAATTATTTTAATATGGATGCACAGCTCAATGGAAATTGCAAAAAGTATTAATGAAGGAAATGTAGCAATTTCTCTACAAGTAATACATTCCAAAGAAACGAGTATGCATTTGTGCAAATATATAGCTACCAGAATGTTAATTAAGGAGCTATATATTATGTTAAAAAATAAAAATACCTATAAATCCACCAACAGGAAAAATAATTAAATCCATTAAGATGTATGGCATTATGAAGAAAAATGATAAAGTTCGTAAGACAATAGGCTAGAAGAACATTCAACAACATAGAAAAATGTACACAACATATTTTAGTGAGAAAAGCTAGTCATAAAACTGTATGCATAGGGACTTCCCTGGCGGTCCAGTGGATAAGACACCATGCTTCCGCTGCAGAGTGTGCGGGTTCCGTCCCAGGTTGGGGAACTAAGATCCTGCATTCTGTGCGGCGTGGCCAAAAACAAACAAACAAACAAAACCCCAAAAAACAAACAAACAAAAAGAAACAAAAAAATTGTATGCATAAAAGAACCAGTTTTGTGAACATAATGCATATGTGTGCATATGCTTTTCTTCTAAGTCTTCAGAAAATCATTTGTTCATTTTCTCCTTCATCAGACCAAGAATATGGATTTTTCTTGCTTTTTTCTCTTTCGACTTTTGTAGGGATCAAATTCCATTCTCAGGTTTGTATCTGGTGGCAAAGATATAGACAAGTCCCAGCACGACTACCAATTTTTGTCTGATAATCACTTTTTTTCAGTTTTGTCCTATTCTCCTTCTTGGCTCACAGATGATTATTTGATAGAACAATTGAAATAGATGAAACACTCTGTAAAATTACTGACTGTACTTCCTGTCTTAACTTTAACGTATAAACTTTACACCCGGAGACTACACTAAATTAGGAGTCGCTGCATTCAAACGGATCTAGAATAAAGGGGTGGAGGCAAGATACACTCCTCTCTCTGTCTCTTAAAAAGCAAAGTCTTTGTGGAAGAGAAACCAATCCCACGCCAGTCATCTGGTTAGAACTGTCCCTGGTGACCTAAGTCAAAGAGCACACAGTAGTAGTGGTTAAAAGATTCTCACTTGTTTTTCCCAGGTAGTCTACATTTCAAGAAGAGAAACTGGAAAGGTCGTGAGGTAAAGTCTACATAGCTTTTAATCAACCCTAATCCATCTGCTTTATTATTACAGGCAAGTTCTGACAATTTCTGCTTTTTAAGGTGTGCATTTGACAACGTTCAGTGGACATTTATCAAGTCTCTGCAGTACGCCGGGGGCTGTGCTGTTTGCTGGGATAACAGTGGTGATTAAAAGAGAAATGGTTCTTGCCTTCATACAGTTTAGACTCTCATTTGTTCATCAGTTTTAATTTTTGTTATGATGCTGTTTTTTTTCTTTCCTGTGTTCCCTTTTGTCTTTTAATGGGAAATTGAGATGCCAGAGGTGGAAGGGGGAAGGGGGTGGGAAGTGCTCTTACTTAAAGACTAATTTGGACATGAGATCTCACCTTTTATGCATTGTCTTTAACCCTTGGTTTGCCATTTCACATGTGGATGTCAATGCAACAATTTACAGAGAGAATGAATTATACACAAGACAGTGGGATGTTCACCAAAAGCCCCTGTATTAGTTTCCTATTGGTGCTGTAACAAATTACCACAAAATGACTTAAGAAAACACAAATATATTATCTTGCAGTTCTGAAGGTCAGAGTCCAAAATCAGTTTCACTGGGATAAAATCAAGGTGTTGGCAGAAATGCCTTCCTTCTGGGGGCCCTAGTGAGGGATCAATTCCTGTGCCTTTTCAAGCTTCTAGAAGCCACCTACCTTCCTTGATTTGTGACTCATTCCTTCATCCTTCATCTTCATTTAAAGTTCATCACTCCAACCTCTCCTTCGTCACATCTCCTTTTCTGACTCTGATCCTCTTGCCTCCATTTTACAATGACCCTTGTAATTACATTGCGTCCAACTGGATAGTCAAGGATAACCTCCCTGTGTTGAGAACCTTAACTTAATCACAGCTACAGACTCCCTTTTTCCACAGTAAAGTAACATACTCACAGTTTCTATGGATTAGAATGTGGACATCTTTGGGGGTCATTTTTCTGTCTACTTCAACCCCGTTGCCCTACTTTTCTAGGTGAAATCATGCCTAGAATATTATCAAGTGTACTCATTCCCAAAATCTCACTGTTGTTAGTACAACTGTATTAGCTATCTATTGCTACATTAACAGATTACCCCCAAATTCAGCAGCTTACAACAGCAAATATTTATCATCTCACAGTTTCTATGCATCAGAAATCTGGGCACAGGTTAGCTGTGCCTAGTGCCTCTGACTCAAAGTCTTTCATAATGTTGCAGTCAAACCATCAGCTAAGACTATAATCTCATCTGAAGGTGGGATCTACTTCCAAGCTCACCTATACCTTATTGGCAGGCATCGATCCCTCACTTGTGCGCCCCACACAGGGATGCCTCACAACATGGCAGCTGTGTTCTCCCAGGTGAGCAATCCAAGGGAGAGCAAGAGAAACATGCCCAAGATGGAAGCCACAGCCTTTTTCTAACCTAATCTTAGAAGTAACATCACACAGCTTTGTCATATTCTGTTTACTAGAAATGAGTTGATATATCCACTCTATATTCAAAGGGAATGGATAATGCATGAATATCAGGAGGTAGGGATCAGTGGGGACCATCTTAGAGGCTACCTACCATAGCTGCCCTAATACCTTGAACTTCATGGACTTTCAGTGCCAAAATTACACAAATATTTCTCTTCCTCTAATTCCACACTAACATTTCCTAATTCAGATATTGAATAGTAATTCTAGAATATTTTTAAATATTTTTAAATTAAGGATTTTTTTAACAGTCTGTACAATTATTTAGCTCATTTGAGAAGAATAGGAAAATGTAATTATTATGGATTTTCAGTTCTATTTTAACTTCCAGGTTTTTAAAAATTTGACAATAAAGGCTGGATAGGAAACATACAAGAATTAAAATTATTGCCCCAAATTGAAATTCTCTAGTGGATATTTCAGATAATAGGTAAATAAAAGTCCAATTGGGGGAAAGTATCTTTCTCACCTTAAACAAACAAAAAGTCTTATGCTAAAAAAGACCCTTGCATTTCCATCCTACAGTTGAATGAACTACTTGATTATTTTAAATAATGGATGATATATAATGCAATTTCTCCATCTCTTATTATTTTTCTTTCTCTTTCTTTCAATAATGCAATACAGATAGTATCCAACTTAGATGGTTTGACTTATGATTTTTTGACTTCACCATAGTGCAAAAACAATATGCATTCAGTAGAAAGTGTAGTTTGAATTTTGAATTTGATCTTTTCCAGGGCTAGTGATATGCAGTACGACACTCTCATGATGCTGGACAGAGGCAGTGACCCACAGCTCCCAGTCAGCCACGTGATCACAAGGGCCAACAACCAATATAGTTAAAACCATTCTGCATCCATGCTACCACTCTGTTTTCACTTTCAGTACAGTACTCAATACATTACATTAGATATTTGACACTTTATTATAAAATAGGCTTTGTGTAAGATGATTCTGCCCAACTGTAGTCTAATGTAAGTGTTCTGAACACATTTAAGGTAGGCTAAGCTGTTATGATGTTTGATAGGTTAGGTATGTATTAAGTGCATCTCGACTTACAATCAACTTATGTGACTCCATCATAAGTCAAGGAAGATCTGTACAGCATAGGGATACATTTTTTTTTATCATTATAGTAATAATCTAAATTTCAGCACACAATTTTTTCCAATGGATTAATCAATGTTCTGACCTGAAGAATTCTTGTGCCCATCCACCAAAGAAAATCTGTCAGTAATAATTAATGTTGTTTACTCAACATGTTAGTTCTACCATGTTGGTTCCTCATCTTAAAAAATATAATTCTGACTTTTAAAGTCAGCACATTATATCTGTTTATATATAATTATTTCTATTATTAAAGAAATAGTAAAATAGTACACTAGGAAAGAAACAAGTGTTGGGAGTTTGAACACATAAAACGACAAACATGTTCACCCAGTTGAAGCCAAGGGGTGAAATCTGGAGAGATTAAAGTGAATAGTGACAACATAGTAACTGCAACCGTTCTTAAATCTAAATGTCAGTAAAATGAATCATGTTAGAGCTGTTGATTAGAGGTTTGAGGAAAGGAATGACATGCTTTAAATTTAAGGAGAAAAGTACTACTTTTAAATAGAGGCACTTAAAATTAGTAAGCAATAGGATGCATGGGGGAAAAGGTCATGTGTCTATATTCTGTGTTTAAGCACTTTTGCAGTTTGTTTTTAATTGAAAGCTTTAGTCTGTTCCTATATTCTGCTTGTAATCCCTTTCAGTTATTCAAGCCACACTTAAACTCCTCCAGGGTGACTGCACAGAGCAATTAGTACCTGAGGAGAAAGTGATGCTGTAATAATATCAATACATTGCTTCCATAAAGTCAAACATTTTACCCTGTAACTTCAACCATAAGTTCTAGTTGCGCTATTGGGTCCCAAATACACATTTCTAGAGAATGGATTCTTGTGGCCTAATTTGAGTCAGCTATTCTCTCTTCAACTAATCAACTGTGGCTACATGTGTGGGGTGGAGGGGTGGGGAGGGACGGGGAGATGGGGGGTAGGGGGAGAGTGAGTGGGTGGGTCCCTCTATACTAAAATGAGTGCCATCAACTATGTAAATGAAATTAGGAGGGGGAGGTAGAGGGGGTAATTTCCAGAAAAGGGGGTCTCAGAACCCAGAAAAAGAGGAGTTTGAAAAGAAACCAAAATTTCCACTATAGCATAATATCTTTTAAAATATTCGAAGATAATTATCAGGCTTCCTATGAGTCTTCCCTTTCCCAGTTTTTACACCTTGAGATTTTTTTTTAAATCTCCATACAATTTTGAACCCCTTAGCTTTTTTAACCTCTTCTAAATTTGTGAATATTAGATATAATGTACAGTAAAATCAACAACTAGCATAGTGCATAATTCTATACACCTGTCTAATCACTACTCAAGGCAAGAAGCAAAATATTGTCCACAGCTTAAAAGCTTCCAATACAGTTTTTTTTTTTTACTTCCTTTAACCTCCAGAGAAAAACACTATCCTGACCTTTAGGGTCATTCATTCTTTGCCTTTATCTATTTAATTTTCTGTAGTTTATTCACCTAACTATAGATCCCTAAACATCATCGTTTAGTTTTTCCTGGGTTTTTTTATTTTGAGCTTTGCATAATGGACTCATACAATATATAGATCCATTTGTATCTTGATTCGTTTGCTCAACATGCTATTTATAAAACTCATGCACAGTGTTCCGTGTAGCTGTTTTTGTTTGTTTTTCATTGTGTTCCACTGAATGAATATGTCAGATTGCTTAGAGCCATTCTAAAATGGAGCCTTGTTTTGGAACTTTCCAAGTGTGGTATTATTGTGCACAGTGCTGCTCTGAACCTTCCAGATCATGTATCCTGATGCACAGAAGTATTCCTCCAGGGTATATACTTAGGAGCAGAAATTTGCTGTGTTGTAGGATATGCATATCTTTAGCTTCACTAGGTAAGATGAAGCCTTCTTCTAAAGTGGTTGCACCAGTTTACAGCCTCTACCCTGGCAGGACATGAGAGTTCCTCTTGCTCCACGTACTTACCGTGACTTAGTTATCACATTTTCAGCCCCTTGTTTGTGGTTATATTTTACAGGCATCCCCCATCTTAAGTTGTGGCCCTTGGAATTATACCCGGCATTTCAGTTGTGATCTAACCAGAGCGCTGAGAACTCACTTGTTACTAAAGAGTATATTTCTGTGATTAACCTAACCACATCAGTTTTGGGCTAATCTAAACCCTGAAATCTTTGGCTGATAAATCATGTCTCTCTCATATTGTATTTTTGCAATTGATTTTTTTCAATCTAATTTCAGTACTTCATACTTATTTTTCTTCATCTTATCTGATTTGAACTCTGATTCTAGTTATGAAGATTGTTTAAGATAATGGCTCTGTCACCAAAAATATTAGCTCTCTGGAAGTTTCAAGCAAGTTATATCTAATTTATTAGTCTATCTTGTGGTAAGTCAGTGATATGTTGAGAAGAACAGGGTCTAGAACAGTGTCTTGGAAAATGTACCAGAAAATTTTCCCCAGGTTAAGTCCTGCCCACTACTCAGTCCTCTCACAATTCGGCTCATCAATAAGTAGCAGAACTATCCCTATTATTTTATTATCCAGGAGTTTTTACTTTATACCTATAACTCAACTTTTGGCTGCTATCCTTTCCTTGTTCTTGTTGTAATATAGGTAAAAAGAGCCTTGTGTGTGCATGTGTGTGTGTGTGTGTGTGTGTGTGTGTGTGTGTGTGTTTGTACATTTTTCTTTCCAAGACTTAGATCATTCTGCGCTTTGACCATCCTGGTGTTTTTCTGTAGTATTGTAGTATCCCCTGACATCCCCTTTTGGTTATAGGCCCCTGTTTTTATCTTACAAACAAGTCCTTTAAAGTATGAGCTCATCTAAGGAGCCTCTTCTTTTCATATACTTACCCTCCATTTTCTCACCTGTAATTATGAAATCAGAATTAAATTTTCAAGAACTTCCCAATTCTCCGAAATTGACTATCCATGGTTTCATAGATTCATGACATAAAGTCATGCCTACTTTTTCTCTGATGTTTTTGAATGGCCATCTTTCTAAAATCTAACACGTACATTTCATTGGCTCTCATGAAGTGTGAAATGCATGTCTTCTCCCAGGCGCCACCATTTCTTTTTGGTAAATGAATGAATCATTCCATATGGGCAGGACCAGCTTCATGGAGCATGCAACCTGTGTTTTTCTAAGGGCCCCACACTTTTCCTAATGCTCTGCCACCACCATCTTGAAATTCTTAGTAAGTTCTGAACAAAAGGCCCACATTTTCATTTTGTATGGTACTCTGAAAATTATGTAGCTGGTCTGCATTCATGATAGGAAATCACCTCTCTGCTGTCTCTATTTCTTAGGAGATAAAAATGAGTACAAGGCAAGTTAGGACATTTTCAGGTTTTTGTCAAATAATAAATCAAAAAGCATCTGCAAGGGGCTCAGTAATGGATTATACCCTCCATAGAAACCTTCCCCTTCAATATTCAGCTTCCTAATCACTAGTCCTGTCCTCTTTGCTCTGATACTTATTTACCCCTAGCTCACTTTTTTGACTACATCATGTTTCTACTGGCATCTAGTGGGTAGAGACCAGGGATGCTGCTAAGTATTCTATGCACAGAAGAGCCCTCCCCTCCCTCCACCCACGATAAACACTATCCAACCCAAAATGTCAATAGTGCTGAGGCTGAAAACTAAGGTTCAGTATAATTCTGGATGCACTACTCAATACAATTAGAAAGGAGAAAGAAATAAGTAGTATAACTATTGGAAAGAAGACACTTATTTTTGCAGATGATATGATTGTATACTAGTCAACCCAAGGAAGCCATCTAAAACAGTATTTTTTTTTTTTTTTAGTATTTATTTATTTATTTGGCTGCACTGGGTCTTAGTTGCAGCACGCAGGATCTTCGTTGTGACGTGCGGGATCTAGTTCCCTGACCAGGGATCGAACCCGGCCCGCTGCATTGGGAGCACAGAGTCTTAACCACTGGACCACCAGGGAAGTCCCTAAAACACTATTGATTGATTATAATACATAATAGAAAAACAAATTCGACTAAAATCGCCCCCAAAAGTCATGTGCATTATAACTTGTGATATTTTAAGGTATCAACTGTAAACCAGATGTATATAAATAATAAAAGGTAAATATTTATTTCTTTTTATAATTTGTTACTTTTTGCAATCACTTTAATTTTTATTCAAGACTTTTTTGTTAACAAATGTGGTTTGGAATTTAATTTTTCTGAAGGAATACGCTCTGATGATGAAGCTGCAATGATAAGAAAACATTCTGAAGTAATTATCCAGATTAAGAAGCTGTGCTAGCATATAGATCAACATACTGCTTCCTTCATTGAGAAAGTCTTGCTATGAAAAATGTCGGTGGACCTAAATATTGTGCTGACTGAAGCATTAAAAACCATGAATTACATAAAGGCTAATGCATTAATTTTGACATTACTCTCTTTATTTTATTTACCATATGAGTTGACCATAAGCAACTGTTATTGCATACTGACATACAAGGATTATCAAGGGGGAAAATTCTGTTAAGAATATTTGAGCTATGGAAAAATCTCTTAGTGTTTTTGGTCCTAACGTTTTAAAGATGCAAAAGAGACATCCAGGCTTACTTTTCCATAGTCTCTTCTGTATTTTTAATAACTTTAATACTTTCATGCAAGAAAAGAATGCCACACGTTTTTCAATGGCAAACAGAGCAGAAATGAAAACTAAAAGTTTGGAAGAATAGTTTCTACAGACCATTGTGGCATTTTCCATAATTTAACAATAATTAACCATGAAATAGATGATGATTTGAATATTGCACACTTACATAAAGTAACCACTGAAAACTTTTCAAATTTAATAGGAGGTTTTGAATTTTATTTTCTGTTCAAAGAAGATGCATTTAGAGAATTCATTAGATTTTAATTCATTTCTTTCATCAAAAGATATTATAAATGTATAACTTTAAAGAATAAATTGTTGGAACTGAGTATTGATGAAAAATTGGCAATAGATTTTGAAAATATAGTTTCATTTTCTTCATTTTAGGAAAAAGTTATAAATTAGTACTAAGAAGTCGATGAAATTCCATTCCCATCAACATACTTCTGAGAGACAAGTTTCTCTACTATGAATGTTATAAAGTTTAGACATATTTGTCCCTCTGTGAGTAGTATTATTGTTAATCCAGCCCAGAGAAGATACAAGGAAGAAGCAAGTCCACTGGTCATATTTAAAACTTGAAGTATTGATATATACAGTGTTTATTCAAAGTTTGTGTATTGACTGTGGTGGAGGACTAGATTTTTGTTCTATTTTAATGAGGCACTGATCCAATAATTCCCCAAAAGAGGAAAATATTAAGAAAGTTATTGAAGAGTCTTTCTCTCAAAAAAGTGCTAGGCCCAAGTGGTTTTCAGATGAGTTCTTTTAAACTCTTAAAACACATATAACTGGTGTAATATTTAAACAGTTCCAGAGTATAGAGAGAAAGAAATCATCCCAGTTCTTCCTATGAGGTCATCATAACCCTGATATGAAAACTAACAAGACAAGAAAGAAAATTGTATCTAAAAAATTATGCAAAAATCTCACATAATATGGATTATAAGCACATATTAAAACAACTCCATTATGTAAGGATAATTCAATAATAAGAAAACTATTAATATAAATAATATTATTAATGTACTATATTAATAGGTCAAAGGAAAAAAAATAAGCATTATAGTAGATGCCACAAAGACATTTGACAATGTCAAACATCCAAACAACCATTACTGATTTTTAAAAATTGTAAAGGGACTTCCCTGGTGGTCCAGTGGTAAAGAATCCACCTTCCAATGTAGGGGAAGTGGGTTCGATCTCTGGTGGGGAGCTAAGATCCTACATGTCGCGGGACAACTAAGCCCATGCACCACAACTACTGAGGTCGCACGCCTCAACTAGAGAGCCTGTGTGCTGCAAACCACAGAGCTCACGTGCCCTGGAGCCTGTGCGCCACAACTAGAGAAGAGAAAACTTGCACACCACAACTAAAGAGGAGCCCGAGACACAACAAAAGATCCCGCATGCCTCAGTGAAGACCCTGCATGCCACAACTAAGACCCAATTCTGCCCGAAAAAATAAAGGGAAAAAAATCGTAAAATAGGGATAAATGGATACATTAAAATATACATATATTAACAGAGAAGTCAGACACACAACACATGCACACCATACACACACACCCCTCAGGTCAGGAGACAGCATCATGCTGAATGATGAATTGCTAGGACCATTCTCATAAGCCTGGAACAAATAAACCAAGATCTTCTGTCACCGTTATTGTTTAATGTTTCCATAAATATCTCTTGGATATATTTGAAGCTCTAATATAGTTGCTACTGTGGTAAATTGAATAATGGGCCCCCAAAGTTTTCTTTGCTCTAATCTCTAGAAGCTGTAAAGATGTTATATTACATGGCAAAAGGGAATTTGCAGATGTGATTAAAATTGCAGACCTTAAATCAGGATATTAGCCTGGATTATATAGGTGGGTCCAATCTAATCACGATACCATAAAATATAAAACAAGAAATCAAAGATTTCAAGTGTGAGAAGAATTTGACTCACTACTGTTGCTGGCTGTAAGACAGAGGGGCCCACATGTAAGAACCTGAAAGAGGCCTCTGGATGCTAAGGGTGGTCCCCAAATGACAGCCAGCAAGGAAACAGGGAGCTCCAAATGCAAGGAACTGGATTCCGCCAAAAACCCGAATAAGCTGGGAAGCAGAGTCTCTCGATAAAAACCCAGAGAACGAAACCATGGTTTCATCTTTGTGAAACCTGGAGCAGAAAAACCAACCTAGATTTCTGACCCAACAGAACTGCAAGATAATAAATTTGTGTTGGTTTAAACTGATGAATTTGTATAATGTGTTATGCCAGTGTCATAGACTGAATTGTGTCTCTCCAAATGTCATATGTTGAAGCCCTAACTCTCAAGGTGGCTGTATTTGAAGATAGAATCTTTAAGGAGGTAACTGAGGTCATAAGGGTAAGACCCTAATCTTACAGGACTCATGTCCTAATAAGAGGAAGAAACACCAGAGATCTCTCTCTCATTCCATGCATACACAGAGAAAAGGCAATGTGTGGACAAGCAAAAAGGCAGTCATCTGCAAACCAAGGAGAAAGGCCTCAGCAGAAATCAACTTTGCTGGCACCTTGATCTTGGACTTCCAGCCTCAAGAACCTTGAGAAAATGTAGTATTCTGTTATCGCAGCCCTAGCTAACTAAAAGAGGCAACAACAGGAAACTAACACAGTTTGAGAGCCATCAGTAGGGACTGACCCTGGCAATGTGAAATATCTGGGTTTTTTGTTTGTTTGTTCATTTATACTTAGTTGACAGTATATATTTGCCATTTCAAATTCTATTCATGTGATCAAGTTTATCAGTCTTTTCTTTCATGGCTTCTGCATTTTGTGTCTTGCTTGGAAAGGACTTCAAGTCTCTCTACCCACCCTCACTCTCTTTCTGACTCTCTCTAGAATAACTTTTGAACATTAGGATGCATAATGACCATTCTTCTCCTTTCCAACCTTGCTTTGCTTTATAAAGCTCTCTTCCCTTAACTTTCCCTTCCCTGTTTACAGTTTCCCTGAATACCAAGAACAGCCCATGATATGTGATAGGTACAAAATAAATTTGTCTCAACTAAAATGCAGTTATTTTTGAGAGATGCTCTATCTAATTGCCCTGTCTCAATTTTTGTTGATTTCTTTGTAGGTTATTTCTTCTCTCTACTGACTGTTGCAGACAAGCAGAAGGGAAATTCTACCATATACAACTTTCCACCATAACATATGATAATTATATTGATAGAATATTAACATTTACCTGTTGAGTGGACAGATCAACCACTCATGTACCAAGTATCATGTGGCTGATTAAAACAGAAAGGCACTGCTTGAACACTCAATCCTGTTCAAAGCAATACCCAAGACATTTCTTCACTTATCCTTACCTTTGGGTATTATTTCAAATTTCCACTCTCCTTTTTTAAAAATTAGCCCTGATTCGTGGTTCTTTTGACAACTTTCCATTCAGTCATGTAGTTACTATCTTACCTCAGACCCCAGGCAGTGTGTTGGAGCCATCTTGCAACCATTCAATGCTAATTGTCTGCACCTTTTCCCAACACTGTGTTCAGTGAGGTCAAGTTGGTCACTTGAAATTAGTCTTGAAGGAGTACTGAACTCATGAAATTGGTAAATGTGACAAACCAACAGTCTTTTTTTCCCCCGGAAAATGCTGGCTCTAGGATTCAGACTACAGCACTAGCTATTCTCCATGCCCTGGCAAGTCTTACCTGCCCCTGTGTGAGAAATGGAGGTACAAGAAGCCAAGACGATCTGCTTGCCCCATCACTGAATAATATCTGCACAGATCACTCAGAAGATCTGGATGGCCCCTGGAAGGCCTTTTTCAACATGTGGATTATTGCAGTCTTATGTTAGCAATTATTTTTGGTAAAATAAAGATCCAAAAGGATGACTTTTATTTTGGTAAAACAAAGAGTTGAAACTTCTGAGCTTAAAATGTTATACAAGATCATTTTAATAAACTAAATGTCTATTAATAGGGTAACATTAAATAACTTATATGAAGCCCATACTAAGGAATATTATATAATAGTGTAACAAGTATATATGTTCTTGGCATAACAACATTCTTAAGAGGAAAAAGTAAATGGCAGAAAATGTATATCTTATGTTGCATTTATGTACAAAAATTGTATGTAGATTGATATGTAGGGGGCCTCGGAGGTGCTGATAATGTTCTGTTTCTTGACTTGGGTAGTGGTTATATTGGCATGTTGCATTTGTGACAATTCATTAAGCTGTAAAATTACGACATGCATACTTTTGTATATATGTGTTATTCTTTAAAAAGTTTACTTTAAAATGATATCTAAAGACATGTATGTATAGATATGTGTGTGTATATAATTTCTTTGAAAAATCTCTAGAAATAATCAGTTAATAACCATGGTTGCCTTTGGTGAGAGCTGTAGCATTTGGAGAATAGTGAAGGGGATTCAAATATTCAATTGTTTGAATGTTTTACAGTGAGTATATATAATTTGTAGGGACAGAAAATTCCCCCAAAGAACTATTAAAACATTAGCTACACACCTACTCATTTTGCCTTTAAAATCAATTTTCTCTTTGCACATTCAGCTGTTTCTTGTGTTCTCTTTGAAGTTCCAAGATGGAGGGAGAGCTACATCCTCACCTGCGTTTTACAAACACATGAACAAAGGAGACACATCTGAAACATAAAATCTGTGTGACAGCCTCCTTCAAAGGAGTCCCATTTGTCTTTGAAAACAAAGTAAATTACCTGAGTGAATACAAATTCCATCTTGTGAAGTCTTTGTTGAGAGGTAAGTGAATCATTGGTCAGGAGCCTACAAGCCTGTGCACCAGCCCTTACTTTCCCCCTGGGTGCACTGGGATAAATATTTTAGTTTTAAAACATTCTTAAAATGTTTTAGTTTTAAAACATTCTTAAAAAAGCATTCTTGAATGTCAGTATGAGAGAGTATTTAAGTAATATGTCCAAGGCTGGTCCTGATGAAGCTTTCTATGGGACTAAGAGCGACTTCTTCGTGGGCAAATTATACATGTTTCTTGAGACCCCCAACCTAGGTTTCACCCCACTGAAGAATAGGGTTTTTTTTTTTTTTTTATTTTAACCTAACCAGAGCTGCTGCATACAGCTGTTCAGGTGTATGCTGAGGCCAAGGTGATGAGGAGCTGAAATCAGCTTTTGCTCCCCTTCCCAGCTGCTACTTGGGCAGCCTCCACCCAGAGAAGCCATCATTTTCTAATTCTCTCAAAGCCATTATGCAGGCTAATGGTGGCCCTGCTTGGACTGTTCTTAGAGAAAGCAGGCAATTTCTTTTCCTTGGTCATTGGAATATAAGTCATTTGAGGCCTTTACTTAAAATAATGTTGGATTAGGCTCATCTGTATTTCTGACACCTTTAGAGTCTTCCTAAGACATTTGGTTACTTAGTTCAACTTATAGTGAAACCATGGAATCATCTGGAGACCTTCTTTACTTTGGCACTGTTAATTTTTAAAGCTTTCCCCAGGTGGCCATTTAAAATTTTTGATGCCTAGAATGGCAAAGGAGATTTATTGCATATTGCATTTTTAACCCCCTTAAGGTAAATCGATAATGAATGAATTTTTTATTAGACAGGCCCCATTGGGCTAGGAGTCTGTAATTTGCATTTTTGCATTCTTCCTGCCAGCCCTAACTTTAAGCTTGGGGGAAATCTTTACTCTCCAAATCCTGAACAATATGGTACTAACCTATGTCTATTTGGAACTTTCTGCCAACTCACCGGTTGGTCAAATCCTAATCTGTGGGGAGGATATCAGAGAATATATATCTGCTCCAAATGCTGACTAAACTCCTAGGCTTGTGGAGCAAGGCTGCATATAGAAGCAGAGAAGTCCTTTGGAGTCCTTCTCAACTGCCACAGATAAAACTGGAGTCATAAAAAATTGCGGGGGGTGGGCTATTGCCCATCAAACTCTCCTATCTCTCAGGATCCCCAAGAGAAGGCAAGGGGTGGCCAAACTAACCCTTCCTTCTGGGGGGAAGGATGCAAATCTCTGGTACTATCTTAAGATTCAGGATACAGACTGCATTTCCCTAGACATGGAGGTAGAGTAGGTAAAGAAAAACAAGAGCCATCTGTGTCTTAGTCATTCTGTCGTCCTCCTTCTGTCTGAGAAAGATATTTTGGGGGAGTTGGGAGATGGAGCTCTGGGGTGTCTGATGATTCTCATCTCCCTGGTTTTCATGTGTAGATGACTGTCATGGACCAGAAAATGTGTGCCCCCCTCAGAGAAGGCGTGGGCTTCTGCTCCACCATTGAGCATGCTGCTGCATTTGCACCTGGGACCCCCTAAGCTTCCCCCATCTGGGATAGGGTATTGGGCGTTGGTAGGAACCACAGGAATATGGCGGTTAACATTGTATGGCAGATGAAAAGGTAGATATTCATGTCCCATTGACTACAGCTACTTCTTCCTTCCCCCCACTTCCACCTGATGTTGACTCAGCCTCTGGGCTGGGTCTAGGTCTCTAGATCTCTAGATTAGTTTATCTATGCCTCCCCCTACACCCCATTTTTACTTCAGGCAACCTTCCGTTTGCTTTCCTTCTCACCTGCTTACAACAATGCTCCTCCAGTTTATTAAACCAACAGTCTTTAGTCCAGCCCATCTTTCCTGAAAATCAACCTGTCTACCTTCCCATTCACGCAGACGACCTCCCTTGAAGTTCAATTAAGAGACTTCATGTAAGTTTTGCACAAATCTTCAAAGCTTTCACTTCAGTACCAAAGGTCTCAAACTTGAAGGTTTGAAAGTGAAAATTTAATAGTCAATAATTCTAGTATTTCAATAAAAACTGAGAAAAATATACATTATAAATGTTTATACAGTGCTCATAGATATCTTTAACTCCCATATTATCTCTATTTGTATTTTAAATGGCAACATTTTTTTTTTTTTTTTCCACAAGTATGTATTTAATGCCTGCTATGTCCCTGGCACCACAGTTAGGATACAAGAATCTGCAAAGGAAGACATAGTCCCTCTCCATGGCCCTTATGGTCTAGGTGAGGAAATGGACAGAGCATCACGTCAATAAAATAACACACCTTAGTAAGTGCTGTGAGAGAGCACAGGGGGGGAACCAGCCTGGGGAGGGGGGAGGCGTCCCTGAGAAAGGGATGAGGAAAAGATGGAGGAGCCTAGATACCCGGAAGAACAGGAGTTGGTAGGTAAGGGGTGGGAAGGCAGTGCTCAGGCAGATGGGATGGCCTGTCAGTGGCTCCCTAAATGGCAACATTTTATAAAGACAATAACTCTGTAGTAATAAAAATCTGGTTTGAAACACTGCTCCTCCCCTTACTTAGTTCTGCTCAGTTAGAAGGGCTATTTACTGGTCTTAGAGTTTGTTTCCTTATATATAAAACGAGGTTGTAATACCCACTTTAAAGACCTGTTTTGAGGATCAAATGAAATAACATATGTAAAATACCTGGCACACAACAGATGCTAAATAAATGTTAGTTCCCCTATTCTGTCTTCACCCCAGAATAATATTTTTGCTTAAATCACTTCCAAAGTGGAATAATTAGATAATGGATGACCTTGCATGTCTCTGGGTATTTCATTAGTCCTTGACATTGTCATGTCCTCTTATCAGTGTGTTGACTTGCCCAGAGTTAGGCTTCAAACAGTGATTGAGTTCATTGGAATCCATCATCTCATCTTCTTTCCTTGATCACAGCTTAATGACATTTTCTAGGTATCAGTCCACTCGATATGCCCTGAAACTGCTTGTTTTACAATAATCAAACAGTTTCACTCACTGCTCTTTAACCAAAGAAACGTAGAGTATTTAGGAAAAAAGTTTCTTCTCAATTTTTTTCTCAAAATTGGGAGTGAAAGGAACATGTGGTAATAAGTACAATAAGTATGAAACATTTTAAATACAAATAAGAAAAGGTTAAAAGTAATTATAATCTCAATACGTTGTAAGCAGAGTAAAAATTGACATTCTTACTTTGTTAATTAAGTCAACTTTAAATGTTCGTTCCTGATCATCTCTGTAGTTCAAAGCTGTTGAGAGTAAAATAGAGTACCAGGAGAGCCTTGCGTTGAGAGCTGTAATATGTACAATCAACATTTAAATACATCCAAATACTATTAATTTTTTAAAAAATATTTTAAAGTGAGGCACATGGATACAGCCAAATGTTCTGATTTTTATTTTTCTCATTTTGTCTTCTTTTTCATGACATCCAAATGTATTGATCATCACTTCTCTATACTCAAGACCACACCATTTATTTCTGTTTCCTTTGCCGGCTTTGTAAGATCCTTCTATTTTTATACCATCTTTTAGGACAACAATTCTAATAGACACTTTCTAATAAATAAATGTATGAGAAGTGAATTAAGACAGTGCAGTTCTCAAAAGTTTACAGATTAACTATCACCCAGAAATGCCTCTGATCAGGTTAGAGTGAGGCTGGTGGTGGTGAAGTGTCTGCATATTAAAGTCTAATTGCCTTCCAGATGCTCCACGGGGTAGAGATTTAGCTGCCCTCTTTATTCTCTGAATCCAAATGTCCCCCCATCCACCCAAGTTTAGAAACTGAACAGGAGCCAGCTAGAGAGAGGCCTAACTCAGATGAAACAGCTTATACCTGGCTTATAGCTGCTGCTCAGTGTATGCATATGTAATGAATAAATGAGTGAATAAGTGAATGTATTTTAAAGTAACTTTATGATTTTGTGAAGATCAGAGAGCCAATTTCCTCACTTTGTAATGAGAGGAGGTGGGCTTCCATCCCTCTACTTAAATGATCTGAACTTTGATTACAGTTGTTAATTGTTCTCAGCCCCAGGGAGAATGTGTGTGAGCTCTCTGATCAACAATGGCTTGTGGATAGGGTGAATCCAGGTTTTGTGAGGTTGAAGTTCACACAAATTTGGGGTCCTTCTCTGAGAAAAAGAATGCCCAAATACAATATTTGGTACATAATATAAGCTCTTGTTTGTTTGTTTTTTTACCAATTGAATTGATTATATTTTACTTTTTCAAATGTTATGAAAATGAATGACCATGTAGTATATTGCCATGAGTGTTGGCTACTACCTGACCCCTTCTCCATGTCTGCTGTGTGAGTTGAGATGACTTAAAGGTTGGGCTCAATCTTAAATGACCAAATTAAAGGTTGGGCATTCATATACCTCTTTATGAATCTTAGGCTTTTGCATAGCATGGTGACCTCAGGTTGTCTGACCCCTTAAAGTAAGCTCAATACTTCAGAGGAGGCATCCCTTTGAACAAGGCAGAAACTTCAAGTTCTTTTATAACCTAGCCTCAGAAGTATTGTAAGTGTCACTTTCATCATATTTTGTTGGTCAAAGCAGGTACATGCCCAGCCAGATTCAAGGGGAAGAAACACAGACCTCACTTCTCAAGGGGAGGAGAGTCAACAAATTGTGGTCACGTGTTCAGACAGCCACAGGGGGCCAGTTAGAAACAAATCATAATAAGGAGTAAGCAGATTGCAGAAAAGGTTTTTTGTTGTTGTTGATTGTATATAACCTGGTCTGTATCCTCATTATATAGCTCCTTGCAAATCTTAGTTCTCTGTGAGATCGTCTTTAATTTACTGATTCTACTTTCAAGATGCTGAAATTATTTCATGGTCGTGGAACTGCACTGGAAATGCAGTAAATAAGAAATCATTAAAAGGTCTGACTCAGCAGCACTTAGACAGAAGTCAAATCAATTTTTCTACAAGCAGTGTTGAAAGCATGAATGACTGAATTACTAATGCCAAAGTGATCCACTCTTACTAACAATAAGATTAGTCTGTTAACAGATTCCTGTAATGCAGACATTTGCCTTCCTAGAGAAGTAGAGAGAGTTGCTACACTCAAATGTCCAGTCTGTTAGTAGAAGATTATTTGGAGTAGGGAGCAGTTCCACAAAGCCAGTTTATGAATTTTGTTCCATTAAGATTTTTTAAAATAGGTAGGCAGATAGATAGATAGATAGATGATAGATAGATAGAAAAAGAAACAGAGAAGGTATGTGTATATATATATATATATATATATACACACACACACACTATACACACACACATAGATACATACGTACATATAATATATACATATATACATACTTTCTGTTTCTTTTTCTATATATTTATGTATATATATATATGCACATATAATGGAGAGAGATAGAGACTGTATAAAGTATATGTACATGCCTACATGTGCCAAAAGCATTCAAAATGAATATTTAACATATACAAGAGCTTTTTTTTCCCATTCCATTCATTGATTGGTGAACATTTAGGTCACTCCCACCTCTTAGCTATTGTGAATAATGCTGAAGTGAACATCAGTGTGTAAATACCTCCGTGAGATTCTGTCTTCAATCCTTTTGGCTATATTAATTTTTTGAGCAATCTTATACCATTTTCCATAGTGGTTATACCATTTTACATTCCCACCAACTGTGTACAAGTCTTCCAATTTCGCCACATCTTCGCCAATACTTTTTATTTTTATTTTTTGAAAATGGCTATCCTAATGAGTGTGGTTTTGATTGGCACTTCCCTGATAATTAGTGATGCTGAACATCTTTTCATATGCTTGTTGGCCATTTGTATATTTCCTTTGCAGAATATCTATTCAGTTCCTCTGCCAATTTTTTAATTGGATTGTTTGGGTTTTTATTGTTGAGTTGTAGAATTTTTTTAATATGTATTATGGATAATAATCCCTCATCAGATATATGCTTTGAAAGTACTTTCTCTCATTCTGTAGGTTGTCTTTTCATTCTGTTGATTGTTTCCTTTACTGTGCAGAAGTTTTTAAGTTTGATGTAGTCCCTATTGTCTATTTTTGCTTTTGTTGCCTGCGTTTTTGGCTTCATATCCAAGAAATTATTGCTAAATCCAATATCATGAAGATTTCCCTTGTGTTTTCTTCTAGAAGTTTTACAGCTTCATGCCTTATGTTTAGGTCTTTAATCCATTGTGAGTTAATGTTTGTATATGGTGTAAGGTAAGGTTCTAACTTCATTCTTTTGCTTGTGGATATCCAGTTTTCTCAACACCATTTGTTGAAGAGTTTATTTTTCCCCATTGTGTCTGGGTATCCTTGGCAAAGATTATTTGACCATTTATATGTGGGTTTATTTCTGGGCTCTCTATTCTATTCTATTCTATTGGTTTCTATGTCTTTCTTTACGCCAGTACCATACTGTTATGATTATTGTAGCTTTGTAATATGTTTTGAAATCAGGACGTTTAAATCCTCCACCTTTATTTTTTATTCTCAAAATTTTCTTGGCTATTTGGGTTTGAGATTCTACATGAATTTTAGGTTTTTTCTATTTATGCAAAAGTACCATGGTATTTTGATAGGGATTGCATTGTGTTAGTAGATTGCTTTGGGGAGTATAGATATTTTAACATTAATTCTTCCAATCCATAAACAAGGAATGCCTTTTTATTTATTTGTGTCTTTTAAAAATTTTCTTTCAGCAATATTTTGTAGTTTGTACAAGTCTTTTGCTTTGTTGGTTAAGTTTATTCTTAAATATTTTGTTCATTTTGATGCTATTGTAAATAGAATTATTTTCTAAGTTTTTTTTTGGATTGTTCATTATTACTGTATAGAAACATAACTGAGTTTCATGTGTTGATTTTGTATTCTGCAACTTGAATGAATTTTATTAAGTAAAACAGTTTTTTATGTGAAGTCTTTAGGCGTTTCTCTATATAAAATCATGTTATCTGTGAACAGAGACAATTTTAGTTTTTCTTTCTGATTTGGATACCTTTTATTGCTTTTTCTTGCCTAATTGCTTTGGCTAAGACTTTTAACACTACATTAAACAGAAATGGCGAGAGTTGTTGCCTTGTCTTATAGGGAAAATTTTAAGTTTTTCACTTTGAGTATGATGTTAGCTGTTGTCTTTTCATATATTCACTTTATTATGTTGAGGTAACTTCCTTCTTTTCCTAGTTTATTGAGTGTTTTTAATACTAAAGGTTGTTGAATTTGGTCAAATCCTTTTCTGCCTAAATTGAGATGATCATATGGTTTAGTTTTTGATATTTGTTCTGCTCTGTGGTGTGTTACACTGATTGATTTTCATATATTGAACCATCCTTGCACTCCAGGAAAAAAATTCCAATTGGTCATGATATATAATCCTTTCAATATGTTATTGGATTCTCATTGTTAGAATTTTTTTGAGGACTTTTGTATCAATATTCATCAAGGTTATTGATCTGTTGTTTTCTTTTCTTGTAGTATTGTTTTTTGCCTGATTTTGGTATCCCAGTAATGCTGGTAATGATTTTTGGGAGGGTTCCCTCATCTTAAATTTTTGAAAGAGTTTTAGAAGGACTTGTGTTAATTATTCTTTAAATGTTTGGTAGAATTATTTAATAAAGACATCTGGTCTTGGGCTTTTTTTTGTTGGGGGGTTTTTGATTGCTTATTCAATCTCCTTATTAGTTAGAGATCAGTTCAGATTTTAACATTTCTTCACAATTCAGTCTTGGTAAGTTGTATGTTTCTATGAACGTATCCATTTCTTCTAGGTTATCCAATTTGTTGGCATATAATTGTTCATAGTAATCTCTTATGATCCTTTGTATTTCTGTGGTGTCAGTTGTAATGTCTCCTCTTTCATTTCTAATTTTATTTATTTGAGTCTGTTTTTCTTAGTCTAGCTAAAGGTTTGTCAATTTTGTTTATCTTTTTAAAAAACTAACTCAATTTTATTGACTTTTATTATTGTTTTTTTTTTTTCAAGTCTCTCTTTCAACTTGAAAGACTCCCTTTAGCAATTCTTGTAAAGCAGGTCTAGTGATGATAAACTCCTTCAATTTTTATCTGGGGAAGTCTTTATTTCTCCATCATTTATAAAGAACAGTTTTGCCAGATATAATAATTCCATATAATAATAATAATTAATAATAATAATGCCAGATATAATAATATATAATATATATAATTCTTGGCTGGCAGGTTTTTTTCAGTACTTTGAATATATCATCCCACTTTTGACATATATATAGAGGTATAGATATAGGTATAGATATACACAGAGACATAGATATAGATATGAGACAAACAGAGACAGAGAGATGAGGTAAGGAGAGAGATTTAAAAGCAACTGGCTCACGTGATTATGGAAGCTGAGAAGATCTGCAGTTGGCAAACTGGAGACCCACGAGAGCTGATGTGTAGTTCAAGACACAGTCGGAAGGCCTGAGAGTCAGGTGAGCTGATAGTGTAAGTTCCAGTCTGAAAACCAGAAAGCTTGAAGTAGGACAAATGCTTCAGCCTGAGTCTGAAGTCCAGAAAAGCCCAATATCCCACCTCAAGCAGTCAGGCAAGAAGAGTTCCCTCTTCTTGTACTCAACATTTTCATTATATTCAGATCTTCAACTGATTGAATAAAACTCACCCACATTAGGGACAGAAATTGGCTTCACTCAGTCCAGGCAAGAAGACATAAGTAAGCTGACCACAATCTGAGGAATGTTTTTAATTTTAAAAGATACTTTTCTCTCATGGCAAACGTTCATGGAGAGGCATACCAGGTAACAATCCTTCAACAAAAATCATGACCAAGATTTTATCAGTCACATTGCTCTTAACTCCCCTGGTCAGCAGATGCTGTACATTGTTGTTTATTAAAATGGGACCAAGGGCTCACCTGGGTACGACTCTCCTGGGTAACTAAAAATGTAGATTCTGGGACCTAACCCTAGACTTACTGTGTCAGTATCTCCTTGGGTTCTCTGAAGTATGCTGAATCTCATATATATCTTGGCTTTTGAAAGTAAAAACATTATTTTTTGGATGTTTCCTTCAGAAAGTGGTTTCAGGGAAACAGATAGAGGCTGTCTAAAAGCTCTGAACCAAATTCCCTGATTGTTCAATGTGGAGGGTGATATCAATTTCATTTGATAATGAACAAAGAAGAGAATAAGTTAGGTAGTCACAAATCCTTGCTCCATAATTGAATTCTGAATCTCTTTTCAGTAACTGGATCTACTGAATAAAATGGTTCATTTGGATACTTTTGCTTCTTGGCACCTGTTAGTGTAAGCAGAGTCATTTTTTCTTTTGTGATGTTCTCACCTCTGATTTCTAAAGTTCTGAGAAAAAGTGAAAGAAAAAAACCTAATATTTATTGAGTTCCTAAATATGGCAAAGCTCTGTGTTAAGCCACACTCCCTACATTATTGCTAATTTAATCCTCACAAAAGGCCCAATGGAATAAGGATATTATTATAATCTCCATGAGGAGACCGGGCACAAATATTTCACTCTGCCTGTCCAAAACCACACAGGTACTGTTATTGAATTAAATCCAAGATCATCCAACATAAGGTCCAGGTGTCTTTATGTATTGTATGTTAGATTAGGCACAAGCCTAGTCTGTGGGACATTTGCAGAGATACTCAATCTAAAACATACTTCTCTTCATGTTAAGAGAGCTCTTTGAATTGCTGAATATAGATACTGTATATTGTGAAGAATGTCATATGCATTATTTCTATGGAGTCTATATTAGTTAATAATCCTCTGACTTTAAAGGCATTAGATGAAAGCCTGTGAGAGCACTTGTCCAAAGCTGTTCCCTACATTGTCACATTAAAACCCAGACATGGCTAAGAAAGTATAGCAAAAGTCTGAAGTGGGCCACTGAAATAGATTTTACCTCCTTCTGGAAGCCTCAGAAGTGCAAAATAATTCTGAAACAACCGCATATAAACTGGTTTATATCCATTGTACTTCTCTAATTAGATGTGTACTTTCATTTAATGGGAGTCAGAACAAAGGATTAATATTTGGTGAGAACTGCCCTCAGGAATAAAGTAGGCAGCAGAAGTTAAAGGGTAGTTTCTAGCTACCTGCACGCAAGAAGTAAAAATAATAAACCACAGCTATAAAAATTTTGTAAAATGTATGAAATTCTATACCTTCTTATTCTATGGGAATTCGATTTTCTTTAGCTATTTCTCTACAATGATTAATTAGAAAACTCATAAAAGACAAAAGACCTGTGTACTTGTATAGTCTATACTATGGCAGCTTTCAGAAAAAATTCTGACTATTACAGCCCTGAGCTTCTGCCCAAGGGCATAGCTAAGGATGCTCTCCGTGGAAATAGCTCCCCTTTCTGGTATCTGCCAAGACACTCAAGATGGACCCCAAATTGTAGTCCTTTTTACACCAAGGAGAATAATTTGAACAATTAGTGGCATTAAACGAAGCCTAAGAACGTTTTGCAGGTAGTTACAAAGTCTTTAAGTAAGGACTAACATACTGTTGCAGATTGGTGGGAGTGGAGAATAGTGTAGGACCCAAAAGAAGATCAATGAAACTTGGAGAAAAAAACTTCAACCAGAAAAATCAGACACTATTTTCTTAATGGTTAAGTGTCTTTACCAATTTTTTTATATGAGAGGGAAGTGGAAATTAATATCAAATGACCACTATATTGAATCTATGCTGAATGTAATTATTCAGCATAAGTTTACCATAAAAAGAAAAAACATACAGTGTTCTATTTTTGGTGTCTTCAAGATGTCTTGAGTTAAAACACCCCTCTAGGTATTCCTATAAATTTTTTGACCTGCTTCTTATGCTCATAAAAAGAACAAAATCTTAAAGGCAGTAGTCCTTCAAAACATTGCATTAATAGGTTTATTTATGCTTGCAAATGCTGTACTTTTCTCAAGGTAGAAAGAAAATCAAGAGTTGCAGAAAGTTTGCCTGTGCCTAAAATTACAGGGTAAAGTTGGAGTAAGAATCCTAAGAGATTAATTAATGCTCAGGCAAGCATTAAAGAAGGTAAAAAAATCAGACTGTGTTTCTAGGGTAAGATTTCAGGAGGGAAAATTAATCTCAGGAAGTTGTCCTTGATCTCAAAAGTGGCCTCATGGACTTAACAATAGAATTGTCTTTGGAGATTTCAGACACTTTAAGATAAGGCCAACCAAATAAACACTGGAGGATTTTGAGGCAAGTCTGGATAAGTCAAATATTTTGATACTTATTACAGTGTTGAAATAAATGGAGTATTTAGAGATTCTTAGAGATCACCATATGTAGATTCTCACCAGTGAGTTCAGTTTTTTCCTTTCATATCCAACTGACAAAAGTGGGGATAGACCAAGAATTCATTCACTCAGCAAATGTTGGGTAAGGAATTCATACCCAATTAGTTCAGCCTGGGTCAAGTGTCTAACCCTGAATCAGTCCATTGTAATCAGGGAAGTGAGGGTCACAGTGTATGAACTTGGCTTTTATCATAACAAATTTCAGATCAATATTAGCCTTAAGAATCTAAACTGAGTGACATATGTAACAAACTTCCTACTAGAATTCAAAGGTTGTATATTCAAAGGCTTTGTGTATTCAAAGGCTATGTATAGGAGTGAGGAAGAAGGAGACTGGAGATTTGATAGTGGGGGGAAGGATGGAGTGCAAGTTGATGTTTGAGAGGCAGTAAAGGGAGTCAGACGGCAATGGTTATGGTAAAGGTGGCAACATATGAAATATGTATGAAAAGGTGGCCTTTAGAGCATTTTACCAAAATATACTATATGGATTTTGTCTGTCTCCACCCACTTAATGAAAACATGGGTTTGTCTGTTGTGTTCATAAATTCCTGCCACATATTAGGCACTCAACAAGTATTTGTTGAACTAACAAATGAATGGATGCAAGAGTAGATGGAATGTGGCGAATGTAATAGAACAAGATGTGCCAATGTTATGGATGGTTTCCCCTGAAACAGTCTTTCATGAATATAAATTGAAAATATTTCTCATCCCGGTTGGAGAGCTAAAGAAAAATGAAATTTGTGCTTCCAGCCCCCTCACATTGCTGGGGTCTCAGTGGATCTCTGGTAGTATATGTTAACAACACGGCTCCACCTCTCTCAGGAAGTTACAGTCAGGAGAACTCACTTCCAAAAGTACTTATTGATAAGAATTCATTTAAAATCAGAGGGTGAGGGGACTTCCTTTGGGGAGAATAGAGAGATTCTTTGGAGGTACTTAATTTAGAAGCTGGTACTCCAATCTTTTCCTGTTTATCTTCCCTGAAGAGTCTCTTTGTTTTGTCTCCTCCTTTTCCCTTATTTCCCCACACACTTGGGCTGATATTTTCACACTTGAGACATTTTAATTATTTACAAAAGGCTCTATTGCTGAGGAACCAGCTTAGCTGCTCATGACTTTTTGACTAGCATGTTAGTTTTATGTTTTTTATGTGCTACATCCTGAGAGTTCTCACCATATTTTGCTAGGTTATTTACCACCCATCATTCATTGCCAGGGTTGGAAATGTATTCTTTTGTTTAATCTTGTTTTTTCTTTTGTTTAATCTTGTATTTTTTCCTCTTTTTTCTCTGTGCTTAATTCTAAATAGCAAATTCATCATAGTACTTTATTCTTCTGGTTCTACTCTATTGACAACATAACTATAAAGACCCATGAATTCCTGTTCATGCTTGTTTCGGTGCAGGTCAATATTCCATTATTTCATTACATGCAACAGCATGTTGTGGAAAGAGTGTGGGTTAGAAACCCTGATTTTTGTCCAAATTCTGAAATTTACCATCTCTATGAATTTAAGCTAATCACTCAAACCCTTTTTGCCTTAGTTTCTTTAACTATCCAATGAGTTTATTAATACTATTCTTGTAGGATTGTTCTCAAATCAACTGAAACAAAAGGCTGGTAATGTCTTCTGGAATGAGCAAAGCACTTTATCGATCTAAAACACTATTGCCAGCTGTTCCTTTCGTGAGGTTGCCCTGGTCACTGGTTTAGGTGTGCTGACCCAAGAAATATTTCTTCAGGTCAGGCAGAATCATAACCAACCCCTTGGTAGAACCCAATTATTCAGTAATTCTTAAAAAAAATTATTGAGTACTTACTTTGTGCCTGACACTTTTTGAGGAGTTGAAAATACACTGGTTAATGTTAAAGTCTTTACTCCCATGAGTTTATATTAAAGTTAACATAAGAGTATAGAAAAAGAAGAATTTATACAGAATATAAAATATGTATGTGCAGGTATATTTATATTTATGTTTATACTGCAGAAGTTATGGTATATCATTAATGTCATAAACTATACATATAAATAAGTTGCCAAAAATATCTCCCATTCTTATTGTGTACGTGCATACCTTATAAAATTCATAGGCATTCAATAAAAAAACAAGGTGATGTTTAGCATGGGGGTAAGGGAAATGCTCTCTCCCTGAGCCAGGGCCAAGCCCTAATATGTGCTTTCCTTAATAACTCTATAGGAAGGCCATTTTTTCTCATCTCAGATACTGCCACCTTCTCTCCATCCTGACCCCTCTTTCTTGTTTTCTTTTTTTAATGAGAAAAAAACATGTTACCTCTGACCTATGAAAGATTTTTTCTCCACAATCTCCAACACCCAACTAAGGTAAACAACTTTGACATACTGCAAAACCTCTCCTACCCCTCATGTCACAATAGAGACTCTATGTATGCCCCTAAGCAATCCACGTTGGGTGTATTTACTCCTTTTGGTGGTAAGCAAAAGCTAGCTCATGCTTTGTCCTCATAGTGGTGGAGGACACATGGGTTGAAGCCTCAGATCCCAGATACACCTCTTAGAAGCTGTGTAAGTTTGGTCCAGAGACTTAGTTGTTCTTTCCCTCAGTTTCTTCACTTGCAGCATGAGATAATAAAATTACTCATCTCACAATGTTTTTGTAAGTGTTAAATGAATAATACATGTAATGTACTGTGTGATACAGAATGATCACACAATCAATATTAGATAGTAGTATTATTTCTTGACAGAGTAATTCATCCTAGAATTAACAGAGAGCCTGGTGGTTCAAAGAATGAAAGAGGTTTATTGGGTAAATATAAACTCAGTTGGATCATGATTTTAACAGTTGGAAGCTATATAATAGATGAAACATTTGGGACCCTGCTAACTGTGACCCCAGGTAATTTATTTGATTTCTCTAGGGGATCATTTCTGTGTTGCTCACCAATAACACAAAAGGGTTAGCCTTGGTTCATTTCAAGTTCTAAAAGTGATCTGAGAAGAAAGAATTATACTAAAAAACTATAGTGAGTACTTAAAATTATTCAGAGGTGAAACATGAATAAGAATCAAATGGAAAAGATTTTAAGTTCATGGAAGGAAGGAAGAAAGAAAAGTACCTCAAGTCATATTAATTAGTACAGCCCCATGGCCTAAAGAGAAAAGGTAGTTTGAAAGATTTCTGGATCATGAAACCCATGAAGGAGAAAACAATTAACTCTAAGTGTCAATTTCCTGAATTTTGAGTGGATGAAATGACAATTAATTTAAAGTGCTTTGAAAATGATAAAAGTGCTTCTTTTAAAATGAGAGGCCATTTCAATAATGAGCAGATATGCTCTTTCAATAATAGATATTTAGGACTGAGAAACAGGATCTCGTGTTGTGCTCTTTCCATCAGCATACTGTTGGTTTGGTAGATTTTAAATCTACCAAAGGTGTGGGGTGTATAGTCAGTCATTCCTTATTTGCTGTCAATTTAGTACTCGAAATAACACATTTCGTGTAAATAAGTATTCTTGGTCCTCTTCTTTTAAACAGAAGTTTTGACCTTTATTGTTGTTATACATTTTTTTTTTAATGTTTTTCAGTGTCGCCTAGAGTATGACTGCTCCTTACTCTTTCAATCTGTAGGTTTAGGAAAACTTGGACTTCCATTTGCAATAAATCTGCATAATGGTACAAGGAAGGAGTTGGAGCAGACAATGAAAACAAATGCCCTAGGACCTTGGAAAATCCAAGACAGTTCATTTGCTGAAAAGAATTTGATCAATATTTTGACAGTTGCGCATTTACAAATTAGTCGACGTCAGACTCACTTTTAAAAGCGTTCCAAACAGTGCCAACAGTGGCGTTCAGTGAGGGTTTGGTTTTAACCAGAGTTGACCTGATTATGCTGTTCTTGCAAGAGAAAGTTTTCAGTTCCTAGGACAGTATTCCCCCCAGAAGCCCTATGCCCCTATGCATAGATCACTAGCAAACAATAATGAATTTTCAAGATGTCTAAAACTGGCTCTTGAAAATCATCCATATACAAGGGGCCTGAAAGGAAGATTTTCCCAAGATTCGAGAAAAGCCATCCAAAAAAAAGTAAATATCTTACTTTGTCAAACTGCCCATTATAGTATTCCTTGATTTTTTTTGAATCTGAGTTATGCTTTCAATTACCCTTTCATGTCTCATCACTATATCCTATTTTAGTCTAATACACATGGGATCAGAGACTTTGCTTTCCTCCCTAAATTAAGATTATATAGATCTGGAAGGAACCAAGAGAGAATGAATGAAAGCTTCTCAGAACTTCTAAGTCATTTAGGGACAAAAAATAAAAGGATCATATGATTTGAGCCCTGCTCTCAAGGAACTAATAATCCAAGTGGTGAAGAAGGTTAGTCCAGGACCCTAAGTGTCAAATGGCGTTCATGGTAGGCATGTCCAAGATGGCCCCAATGATCCCCCCCCCTCAAGTATTCACCCCCTCCACATCATAGCAGGGCCGGTCTGTGTAACCAATAGGATATAATGGGGTGATAATGCATCACGTCTGAAATTAGGTTATAAAAGATAAGCTGCCATGTTTGTGCTTCACTCTCTCTACCTCTTAGATAACTCCCTAGAAGAGAAGCCAGATACCATGTGGGAGCCTCTTAGATAAAGAGGCTTCCAGGGAAGAAACTGAAGCCTCCGGCCAGGACCTGGGGCCCAAAACCAATAGCCACATGAATGAACTCAGAAAAGTTTCCCACAGCCTTCAGAAAGCTGCAGCCTAACCAGCCTCTTGACTGCCACTTCCTGAGATTCTCTGAGCCAGTTCCACCCCGCCCTCAGAAACTGTGAGGTAACAAATGCTTACGGTTTTAAGCCTCTAAGTTTGGAGGTGACTTCTTATGTAGCAATATACAGCTAATGCCATATTCTTCAGATTAAAATTGCTCTCAGAATTAGGAAAAGATGAAGGGCAGTGAGACCTCAGCTCACGTGGACAGGCGGCTTGGAGAAAGTGTGACAACAGTGAAGGCATTTCAAACAGAGGATAGATTTTCTTCCTGCCTCTCACCCCCAGCCCTGTAGTTATTCTCTCCAGGAAAAACACTTTACTGGTGTCTTGTGTGTCTTTCCAGCATATTCTGAGCATTTCTGATGTTGATTTTGAACATCTTTGATCTACATTAACACTAAGAAATTCTCCTTAATATATATGGAGGAGAGAATCATGTAAACTTGTGACAACTTTTGTACTGTGTTTTTTGTTTGTTTTGGTTTTTTTTTTTTGTACTGTGTTTTAAACCCATCTACAAAGTGTGTTTGTTTTTCAATCCTAATTTTTAACATCTATTGTCTGAACATGCTTCCTTTTTATTCTGCTTTTCTATTTTGTTCAGATCCGTAGAACAAACTATTCAAAGTTGCATTTGGACTTGGGGCTGTTCCAGAATCACTTGAATAATAAACTTTTCTAAATGATCACTTTCCTTCATGCAACAGACTACTTCCCATTAGTTAGTCTTTCCTTTTTTGCTGGAGATATTTAGCTATCATTAATAATTCATTGTCTGTTTTAATAAAGGTACTGTTAGTTTTCATTAATGATTCATTATTTATTTTAACAGTATGCTCAGCTGAGGGTCCCTGAATAGCGAATTTACTACCTCTTAGAATTGTGAAAATACCTTGTTCTTACTAAATGCACATAGTAATTATTAGAATTTTCTTCTTGCTTATGAGCCTTGCAAGCTTCAAGACTTTCCAAATACAGGCTATCTGTTAGGTTATTCTTTTCTTCTTGGGAACTTATTTGTATTACATGTCAGCTTTTGGAATCATGTTGCCCGTATTCTGCTTCTTTTTTAAGCTCAACTTTCCAAAAAATGTAAAAGACAATCTGAAGTTTCAATGAAAATTTATTTCAGTCTCGGGCACATAAAATTTCTTTATTTTATTTGCTGACAAATTTTTCTTTCAAATGTGACATTTCCATGTTTCTTTATCACCGTTTCCATGGTTATGCTTTACGTCTTCTTTGTAACCCCAGTTTACTTTTTAGCATGTGCTTCACTTCATTTTAAAGTTGGCTACATACTTTATTTTTAACCCCAGACCACAGAATGTATTTGCATGATTTAAAACACACATTTACATACACAATAAATAACATATTCTAAAAGCCATTAAAAACCATAGCAGTCATGCTGTTTTTCTTGGTCAACAAAGTGTACTTGTTTTTATTTTTATTTTTTAGAAGGTTCATTTTTACCCTTAGCTATGTGTTTCTGGACTTTTTCCCCTGCTTTAGTTAATTCTAACATGGCTTTGCAGAATATGCAATATTATACAATTCACAGAAATTTTCTCCAGCTTGCCCTCATTTCCTTTATGATGGCATAAGAATAAACATTTACTCCCAGGCTCTCCTAATTTCCTCCATCCAAATTTAACTGGCTAATTTCTGCGTCTGGCCCCTGCCTATGAAGTCAACCCCTAACAGTTTACTATGAATGATTTTCCAGGTGTTCCAATTTTCTTTTATCTGTCTTAACATTCATCATTTCAATATTGGTCCATCTATACACTAACACACAGTGTGAATCTATCTCCCTCTGTGAAAACTTCCTGGATGGAATACACTTTTGGGCTTGATAAATTAATATCTTTAAAAAATAGTAAATAGCCGAGAAAAAGCTAATCCTTTAATAAGTAATGTTATTAGGAACAGACCTCATTCCTGGATTCTGGGAGGTTATGACAAAGATGGCAGCACATTGCAAGAAAGCCTACAGACGGTAGTTCTACAACTTTAGTGCGCTTTAGAAAACACCACTGAGATGCTTATGAGTCATGATTTCTAGGCCCTGCTCCCAGAGATTCTGATTCTGTGAGTCTGAGGTGGGATCCAAGGATCTGCTCCTTACAAGATTTCTATGAAATCGGGTTTAATCTCATTCTTTGGGAAACATTTCAATGAGTAACATGGAAAGCTCTTACAAGATCAGTATGTGTATGTCCATAGTATTGAAACAAGGAGGAAGATGAATTAAGTGTCTATCATGTATGGGAATAATCATCCCTTTTTCTCAGAGTTCTAGAAGATTCTTTAAAGAAGGGTTATTAGGGAACCATTTAAGTAATTCAAGAGAAAAAAATATTTTGGGGAAACTGTCTTTCAAGAAATGTAAGGAAACATTTGAACTTGCTTTGAAACATGAAAAGACAGAAAACTCTGAAGGAAAACAGGCACTATTGGTAAGGTAGAAAAAACTGAACTAGTTAAGATGGAGGCTAATTTACACCTTACAAGGTCCATTAATTGTAATAATTCAGTCTGCATGATTAGAAGTTTATGGACATACAGTCGGTTCCCATTTAATCTAGAAAGATATTTGAATTAGGTCTTTGCCTATAGAGCAGTGATTCTCACTGCTGGCTGCCCAATAGAATTATCTGGGAGCTTTAATAAATATTGGGTTGGCCGAAAAGTTAATTTGGGTCTCTCAGTAAGGTGTTACAGAAATCCAAGATTTATACCTGGGTCCCACGCCCTACATGTTGGGCTTTAATTGGTCTTAAGCACGACCTGTGCATCAGGATTTCTAAAAGCTTTTCTGGTGATTTTAATGTGCAGCCAAGTTTAACAAATACTGTTCTAGTTAACCTGTGAGTAATGCAGGAGTATGAAATTAACCCAAGATAAACTGATACTAGAGTAATTGACACACAATGAACAGTGCTTTGTAGTTTATGATCTCTGTGTCTTTTTCTTCTTTCTCTTTTTAGACTTACTGTCTAAAAAGAAAAAAAAAACCACATACACAAAAAACTTGAGAGTGTTACTCAGCATCGTGTGAGAGAGAGAGAGAGAAAGAGAGAGAGAGGAAAGAATATGGATTTAAGAGAGAATAAACATCTGATCACTAGAGAAACCTTTTATTCTCTGAGTAGAGATGAGTTGCCAGGTTTCACCATGAACAGGAGGAAGTATTCTCAAGGCTATCTCAAGACTCTTGGCTCTGGGTCCATAATCACTGCTCAGTTTTCTGACTATAATTTGGAGTCCCTGGAGATGTCAGTACAGAGAGAGTGCACTGGCCAGAAAACCTGTGTATCCTGGTGCCCTTAGTATTCATTTTTCTCTTTGTAAATTCATATGTTGACATGTGGTTTATAATGTTTTCTCCATTGAGTCTGGAGAGTATTAGCTGAGCCACCTGGCCCCAACAGCTCTTCTAATTATGGTGTCAAAATAGTTTCTTGACTGCAAACTTGAGCATGAAGACTCTCTGAGACTGAACTTAATTGAGCAGCGGTTCAAAGAGGTAACATGACAAGTCAAGGACACAGAGCAAGGACATTGATGAATAGGGACACAAAACTTTTGAATCTAAGGGCAACATTGCTTCCACAGCATTACAGAATCTCTCATGAAGGACGCTTTCCATAATGACTTTGTTTTCGTCAACTTATGAGACCACTGGGCTTTAAACGACATTACACCTTTGTTAGGAAGCAAATCCTTCCATGGGTAAAATGAGTCAATAATTATAGAAGCTTCACTTAGGGTAATTTTTCCCAAGGATTTACAGCTTCCAAAACCAATTTGTGTTGATGCATCATGGTACACTTCTTAAGGCTGGCATGGATTTCTTCCTTTTTTATAAGTCATCCCAAAGTGCCTGAGCATACTAAAAACCAGATAGAAAAAGAGAAACAAACTCACTTGGCTTCAACATTCAATCTTCCCTACTTTGAAAATAACTCTCAAGCCTTGACAAAATGCTTATATTCTATTAAACAACACAGTCATCTATTAAACTTGGTTTCATACTTGAGAAATGCACCACCAAGAATTAAAAGGGGAGGTCAGGATGGTCCACGAATGTGATTTACTTCCTTCAGTATTTAGACAGACCTCCTACAGAGTTGCTTTTCAATGTAATAGCCATATAAAATTTATTTGATCTGTTTTGCTTCAAGTTTGTTATGCTGTGTTTACCCAGTGCTTGCAGGGCTAGAGAATAACAGAAACCAGACCAGAAATTGCTATATTTTCTCTGGGCTCTAAATCTCATGTGTCAGAACAGTCACTGGACTCCCACCAGCCTGTTGATTGGATTTAGATCATGACCTCCCCACTCATTCCATTTAAATTAGCCTGAACGTATCAGCTCACCAGCTCTCTGAGACAGCGTTGGCACAAGCTGGGTAAACGGCCCATGCTCAGAACTCAGGAATACCTCACCAATAACCCAGGAACATCTCTATCATAAGGCAACTTATAGGTTTGATGTAAATCATGCTTTCAATCACTTTGAGAAAAGCATTTATGTGACATATTGCAGTTTGTGTCAACTGACAGAAAAAAATATGTTCCAAATGATTGTTCAAACCTCCTTTAAACCAGTGGTGTCTCTGAAACAGTGTGTTGGGATAAACAACGTTTAGGGACTTTAAAATGTAAGCTGTGCCTACACCTTCCTTTCACGTCTGTTTTTCAGGTAGTTGCAAACCTCTCAGGCTAACAGCTTTCTTTTGTATAATTGATACGACAACTGGTGTCTCTGTGTACCTGGCTTATGTATTCACAGTGAAATGTATTACCAGGGTCAGGTCCAGAGAGGAAAGAAGAGATGTTAGTGCTTCTGAAGATACAACGTTTAAGATCCTACAAAAATGCTCCCTTGGATTACAAGATGGTTACGTAACTTCCTAACCTTAGAATGACCAGAAAGCCAGAACATAGAAAAGTTAATGAGTTGGTTACATTACCCAACATCCTCATATGTTAGAAAATGTATTCAAAATCTGATTGAGGTCTGAATTGCAACAAGAGCATCCCAACCAAAAATAGGTGTGGCCAGAATTCTACTGTCCAAGTGGGGATCACTGAACTTTCTAGGTTCTACATGAAACTGAGCAGAATTAAGGCCAGAGAAAGTGAAGATCCCTTATAAAATTGAGAACAAATTAATCTGCAGAGTAAATTAATGTGTTGCAGGAGTTTTAACTATTAAAAACAAAAATTGCACCTAGTGCCCACATCTTTGTTCCTAATACCATTAGGAAGGAAGGAATGAAGGAAGGAAAGAAGGAAGGAAGGAAGAAAGGAAAGAAGGAAGGAAGGAAGGATGGAAAGGAAGGAAAGGAAGGAAGAAAGGAAGGAAGGAAAGAAGGAAGGAAGGAAGGAAGGATGGAAAGGAAGGAAGGAAAGAAGGGACAAACAAAGAGACCAGAACTCCTTGGAAAAATGGCTGAAGAAAGGGGAAGAAATATGCAAGATGAACCTAGAATATTTTTTTAGTGTCAGAATGTAAGGAAGTACTCAAAAAATCCAAACATATTGATGGAGATATGTCAAAGGGACACGAGAGCCAATAGAAAGAGCTCCCAGTGGCCAAATCTGGAAAAATTTGAGCAAACAAAATTAAGTAATATTACATTATAAGCCAAAGCATAAAATAAATATCCATCGGTTCATACTGACATAAATATGAATTCCAAATAATATATGTTGATACTCCACCTTCAAAGAAGTGTATCATAACTTTCCACTCCTTAAGTGTGCACTGAACATAGTAACTTTCTTCTGCCTTGATGGAATTGTGTGAGAGGGGGGGCGTCATTTCACAATAGAGAAACCTGACAAACACTGCCTCAGTCAGGTGACCAAATTTAACATCATCAGTGAGAAGTCGTGTTGATAGTATGTACCCTTGATGTCATGTGATGAAAATGGCATTTTACTTCTGTGGCCTTCTTCCCCCAAACCCATGGTCATGAAAAAACAACAAATTTTAAAAAAATACCTGACTAGTGTTTCTCAAAACTTTCAAGGTCATCAAAAAGAAAACAAAACAACAAAAAAATAAGTATGAGAAAATGTCACAGCCAGGAGGAGCATAAGGAGGCATGATGACTAAAATGCAATGTGGCGTCCTGTATGGGGTCACAGAAAAAGAACTTTACGTTAAAAGAAAACTAAGGGGCTTCCCTGGTGGCACAGTGGTTGAGAATCTGCCTGCCAATGCAGGGGACACGGATTCGAGCCCTGGTCTGGGAAGATCCCACATGCCGCGGAGCAACTGGGCCCGTGAGCCACAATTACTGAGCCTGCGTGTCTGGAGCCTGTGCTCCGCAGCAAGAGAGGCCACGATAGTGAGAGGCCCGCGCACCGCGATGAAGAGTGGCCCCCGCTTGCCGCAACTAGAGAAAGCCCTCGCACAGAAACGAAGACCCAACACAGCCATAAATAAATAAATAAAACCCAAAAGTTAAAAAAAAAAAAAAGAAAGAAAGAAAACTAAGGGAACCTGAATAAAGTATGGACTTTAGTTAATAATGATGTATCAGTATTGGTCCATTAATTGTGACAAATATACCATGTAATGTAAGAGATTAAAAATAAGGGAATTGGGGTGTGGTGGGGGGGCTATATGAGGACTCTCTAGTATCTTCATAAGTTTTCTGTAAATTTAAAACTGTTCTAAAATTAAAAGGTTGTTTAAAATAGTATTAAAAAAAAAAAAAAACCCAGAGTCTAGAGGGATAGGATAGTTGTGCAATGGGTAAGAAAAAGAAGGAATAAAAAAACATACTTTGGGTAATGTGATTGGGTTTGTTGTGAGGTTCTAGAAACCTGGAGAATATTTCTAGAGACAGGGCCTGTCCTAGGTGTGACATTGAAGGTCCACGTACAGACATTTCAACAGTGAGTGATGGTGCATGTTTGCATGTTAGAAGGTGATGAAGAAGAAGAAATGGATGCCAGAAACAAAATCTCTGCCTAGGAGTTCAACAAGGGAAGAGTTGTGTTACTGATGTTTAGATGATGGGAAGAGAGCTTCTCTTGAACCCAATTACGGAGAATTTAAATCTCCATGGTTCTCATTTCTGCAGGCTTGTCCTATTCTAAGGCTGTGAGACTGATTCTGGGAGGGAGCTTCTCAGGGGCCCTTTTCATAATCAAGAAGCATCTGCTGAGCATCTGTCAGGAACCAAAGATGCAGAGATGAAAAGGATGAGGTCCGAGATCCTTGGTGTCAGGAATCTCATTGAATAGTGGGGCGGCTCCACAGGACAGTAAGAGAATCACTAAAATAGAACGTGGAGTGCTAAGGGGCCATAGAAGAGAAGCATCTAGATTAGCCTTGGGGTCAGTGAAGACTTGAGCTGAGTGTGGAAGGATAACTTAAAAATAGGCCAGGTGAAGGGCTGGGCCTGGAGGCAAGAAGGAGCATCTGAGCAAGGTCACGGAGGCATGAAACAATACTGGAGGGAAGGAGTAGGCAGGATGGTGGCAGGAAACGAGGCCAAGATGGTAAAAGGTGGGCAGAATAATAAGGGCTTGAGGAATGACCTCAGGACATAAACTTTTCTGCAATATTACAATCAGGCTCCTCAGTCTCTTGTATCCCATTTCCAGGTATCCACAGGTGCTTTGCAATAACCTGTCAAATAATCCTACCTGACACATGGAGAGATGAACATAAGGTCAAACTAATGCTGTGAGACTGCAGACTGATGTGTCACCGTCATTTTTATTGTACTGTATATCTCAATTCTATCATAAGGAATATATTTTAAAGGAAATGAAAACTGATGTGATGAATGTGCAAAATCTCTGCCTCATCAAGATGATAACAGACTGTGTGGAATTCCTAAACCAGATGAATTGTGCCATAGAACATTTTTAGACATACCTACTAGACATTCTTAGAATGAAGATCTTGCTATTCATCTAATCACAGATTTAATTTTTCCATGGACCGTGAGTATTCGTTGAGTGCCTTCAGGGTACAGGAAACGGTACTTTAACCCAAGCATGCCCTTAGCAAGGATGGAAGAGTGTTATGAGAACTGGGAACGTTTCACTTGGGGAAGAGGAGTCTTAATGCACGTTGAAAGAAGGGTGGCATTCGGTTGGCCAGGGGAATACGAGGTTCACAAGAGCCCTGTCTCGTTTACCTGTATCCACAGTGCCTAGCAGATGGCCTCGCAAGAGGAGGTGCTCAGCGAGACCTGCTGGGCAGCAGGCGGGATGCAGGGATGGAGGGAGGATGGGTGGAAGCATCTGGGGTGATGCGGCCAATCGCATGAAGCCAGCACTCCTGGGAGAAGTGACAGAAGTTGGTTGCTGAAGGCCAAAACGGTGGCACAGGGTCATGTCGTTCTGAGAGCACGGGCTCTGAGACCAGGCCCCATGGGGCTGCTTCCTGTCTCTGTCACTTTCTAGCCTGGGATGGGCAAGAAAAGTCACCTCTCTGTCCTAGGTTTCCTCATCAGTAAATGAGGGATATTAAAAATGTAAGAATTATGTTTAGGGCTTCCCTGGTGGCACAGTGGTTAAGAATCTGCCTGCCAATGCAGGGGACACGGGTTCGAGCCCTGGTCTGGGAAGATTCCACATGCCGCGGAGCAACTAGGCCCGTGAGCCACAACTACTGGGCCTGTGCGTCTGGAGCCTGTGCTCCGCAACAAGAGAGGCCGCGATAGTGAGAGACCCGTGCACCGAGATGAAGAGTGGCCCCCGCTCGCCGCAACTAGAGAAAGCTCTCGCATAGAAACGAAGACCCAACACAGCCAAAAATAAATAAATAAATAAATAAATAAATAAATAAATAAATAAATAAATAAATAAAAATACATTAATTGTCAAAACTAGAGTCATCATCATTATAAAAAAAAGAAGAATTATGTTTATATCATATGGTTGTTGCGAGGATTAAGTGATATATATATATATATATATATATATCCCTTAATATATATGCGATTATAATTTACATATGTATTATATATGAATATATAAAATCAACTCCTAAAAGTTCTCAATTCTAACAGAACATGGCACACGGAAAGCATTAAAATACCATCTATCTATTTATTTTGAGGTGTCTTTCCTCTTTGGTACTTAAACTCTTGAACACTCATAACAAGAAGAAAAGAGAGACAAGATAGGGAAATGGTATGCAATGTTCCATCTTTTTTCACTCTCTCTTATTCTGAGTTAAAAGAAATGGAATGGGAACTATGGGAAATGATTACTGTTGACGGAGTCAAAAGTCTACCAAAATCCAAAACGTGTGGCGTGGTTAACCTAATAAGCTAAGGAGCTTTGCAGCTTGGTCAGCTGGGTTGACCTAAAGTTGAATTCACACGGACAGAAAACTGGAAGGAAAATAAGAGGTGGCAGAGTTTTGAAGACAAACTGGGGCGAGGAAAATGCGTTCTCATCTAACAGTGACTCTTTTCCCTGCTTTAATCCTCGAAGAGCAAGGGGGAAACCAGAGCCGAGGGCTGCAATCCAGAGCTGGCGCTGCTCCGTGCTTCCATTCGGCGGCTGAATTCCTGGCGGCTTTACTCACCCTACTGCAGGCATCTTCATATCACACTGATTCCAGGAACTTCTCATGGTACCTAGTCGGGGAGCAAATTATCCGCAGCAGGTGGTGATTGCCTCCACAATGACACTCAGCTCTGGGCTGTCACAAAGGCGTCTCTCCCGCTTCCCCTGCGCACCCCTCACCCGGCAGCCATGGCGCGGCTCTCATCACACCCAGGGGACCTTGCCTGTGTCGAGAGGCCTCAAGTGAGAAGATGGTGATTCGGCCTTGCTGATAAATCTCTGATTCTTGGAATTGTTTGGCAGGTGGATTTGCCGAACCAATTCCCCCTGACTTGAAAACAAGATGAAAAAAAGAGGAAGAGCTGAGATGGCTGATGTGGCCTGGGTTTGAAAGGAAGGCCCTCCTCAGGGTGTCTCCTGGGGTCCCCTAGAGGAAACGCTGCAGCAGGCAGTGCGGCCTGATCGCCAAAGCACAGCGGGGCCATCTGGGTATTTGTTGCACAGGTTGCCCTGTCTCCCAAATACCCGATCCATCCTCGTCCACGGAGGAGTAAAATGCGTTTGGAGAACTGGGGAATTGACCTTAGTTTTTAAAGCGGCCTGTTCAGTCCTAAGGTTTTCTCATCCCCTTTGCCAGCAGTTGGTGCTGGAATGAACGTGTGACCCAATCTGGCTACAAGAAGCGTTTGCTGGAGGCGGTGGCTTCACCAGACATGAACAAGTCAGCCATCCTCTCACTCCCTGGGGAATCAGTTGATGCTGTGGATGGACAGATGGCAGAGGGGAAGCTGAATCCAGGATGGCCTTGTTAAACTGCTGGACTAGACCTGAAGTGGGTCCTGCCTTAGGACATCCTCCTATGAGACTTAATAAGTGTCATTGTTTTTCCAACCATTTTTAGTTTCCTTACTTGCTGCTAAAACATACGAAAAATACAGAAATCTACTTAAAATATATAACGTCTTTTAAATTGCATTAAAAATGCAAAAATTACAAAAACTTGTAAAAATTACATTTTTATGTAAACCTATAGGATCAGCTTTCTAAGGAACACAAGTTTTTTTTTTTTTTTTTTTTTTAAAGTTTAATGCTGAAGACTCCAGGATAGAATGAGGCTCTGGAATCCCCTTAGGCATGTTTCCCTCGCCGAACTCATCCTTCTACATGCATTGTGGTTTTTTTAAAATTTATTTATTATTTATTTATTATTATTTTTTTGGCTGTGTTGGGTCTTCGTTTCTGTGCGAGGGCTTTCTCTAGTCGCGGCAAGTGGGGGCCACTCTTCATCGTGATGCGCGGGCCTCTCACTATCGCGGCCTCTCTTGTTGCGGAGCACAGGCTCCAGACGCGCAGACTCAGTAGTTGTTGCTCACGGGCCTAGTTGCTCCGCGGCATGTGGGATCTTCCCAGACCAGGGCTCGAACCCGTGTCCCCTGCATTGGCAGGCAGATTCTCAACCACTGCGCCACCAGGGAAGCCCACACAAGAGTTTTTGAATGAACGAATGAATGAATGAATGCTGGTCTAATCATCCAATTTTATCCATTAATTCTATAAGCCTTAGTTGAGTGTCCACTTTGGGTCTAGTACTGTACTTGCCAGTGAGGGTAAGTGGATAAATAAGACCCTGTCCTCAAATTGCTCATATCTGCTGGAAGATACAGATGCAGGAAAAGAACATGGAAATATAATGTGATAAATGTGATAATAGAGCTATGCAAATATTCCTGGGTTCCAGAAAAGTGATGATGCCAGAGCTGTGTCTTTCTAAGATAACTGGACCTAAGTCAGGAAGAGAGGAAGCAAAAGGGCATTCCAGGCACTGGAAACACGAACAAAGGCAGGGCCTCCATCACTCAGATTGTAATGTGAATGGTAACCCTTAGATTTGTGCAGTGCACAACCTGCCCTACTGTAGGCAGCAACCCTCAATAAAGACAAAGGAAACAAAAAACAGTGTGGGAATTCATGAACCCCAAACTGTCATTCTTGCTGCAACAGCAGACAGGAGATGAGGTTGGAGAGGCGCCCAGAAATGTGCATTCTTTTTATAGAGTCACCTTATATAGCACGTTAAGGAAACAGAACTTTATCCCATAGGTTAGTATTTCTCCCGAAATGTGTGCACTTGCAGCACCTGGTGAACATGTTTCAAATGCAGACATATAGGCCCAACTCCCACAGATGGATTTCATAAGTCTGGGGTGGAGCCAGGGACCTGCATCTTTAACACGATCTCCAACTGATTCCTCTCCCTCCTAAAAAAAGGAGAAGAGAAAAAAAAAGTAGTGAAGGCAATGTGGTGTCACTGAAGGAGGTCGATCAATGGAGTGACACAAATTTGTTTCAAAAAAGACCATTCTGGCTACTGTTTGAAGAGTGGGTTGGGAGCTGGGAAAGTGGAAGCAGTCAGGAAGATGCACAGTCATTCACACGAAACATGAGGAGACGGACAAGGACGGTAGGAATGGAGGGGAGGCCAAAGATTTATGCAGATTCTCCGCCGGGCCCAATGGCCTCCATGCCAGGGGAGTGTCACGACCCTCACTCATTTTCTGGTTGGAGTACCTTATTTAGGAAGCTCCTTGCAAGTGGCAGGCAGTGACATAAGCCTGTGTAACGTCCTGAAATTGTTGCGGCAATTGACTTTGTGGTTCCCGCTAAGAAGATGCCAGTTTTAGGAGCTGAGGCTGAGGAGTCCTTAAGCACTGTGGTCCTGGGTACCATAAACCTCCCCAGGGCCCATGAACAGACAAATCAGATACATGACCCCAAATGTTTGCAAAATATCCCTTCCACTGCCCATTGGGATAGTACAAACTAAGTAGTTAAGTCTTAGGAAGACTAGAGGCACCAAGCAAAAAAAGAAAGGGGAATGGGGAGATAGGAAGAATAGCAAAACCCAGAGTTTTCATCAGACCCTCTTTCCCCCAGGAATCTAGTCAACCAGTTGAGGAGATGAATGAGCTCATTCAGTGATCCTAAACCAAGTGTTTAAACACAACTCCAAACACCATCTGCCACATGCTAACTGTACGACCGTAGGTGACTTATCTAATCTTTCTGTTCCTCAGTTTCCTCATCTGTAAAATGGGAATAATAATTATACTACCTCAGAAGGTTGCTATAAAGGAGTTCACGGTCAAAAGCTCTTAGAAGAGTGTAAGCACACTGTGTAGCAGCAGTGCAACACTTAGCCAGCCCTTGGAAGTGCTTATTTAAATTTAATTTAGAGAGAATATATTTAATAAATCATATTTAAGCTAAATTAAATTCAAATTTGAATAAAGTGTGCCCAGCACATCTGCAAAGACCTGTGTTGAGCCCTGGTCTCTACAATGGAGGTTTTGCTTCCCTGCTGGGACTGATGCAGTGGCTCATAAGATCTAGAACCACACAGATAGCTATGACTGTAGCTATACAGAAATCCATGCCCACATTCACAGTGCCACTTTGCAGTCTCTTACAGAGTCTCTTGTGCCATTATTGTTTGCTTAACATTGTTGAAAACTTCTGACACTTTCATTTCCCTGTGGGTTTCTAGCCTCTTCTATTTTACCCTATGGTTTCCAGCTTTTTTCCAACTGATTTAATGTCTAAACATACAGGAAAAAATATTGGTTAATGCACTTGTTATTCCAACCTCCAAAAGGAGCTTTTTCATTCTCTCTTCCACAGTGGCATTTCTGCAGAAAGCTATTATTATTTCTGTTTATGGTTCTACTCAGAGGTTAATAGAGTTTTGTTTATGTACGTGAGGCTCAGCAATATTGTTAGAAGAAAAAGCTGCCTGGGAGACAAAATCTTAATTTAAAAATTTAATTCTTAATTCTATTGCAAAGAACTGTGGGCTGGACCAGGGTTCATTCCCACATTTCTGAAGGAGTGTTAGATGTTAAGACACTGCCTGGCAAAGCTACACTTGACTTTACGAATGTATATTATGACAATAAAGAAACAGCAACAAAACGTCTAACTCCTTTTCAGGCTGAAACATATTTGTCATACTGGGAGGGAGCATTCTATAATATAAGGTTCCTCAAAGTGTGGTCTTTGCACTATGAACATCAGAAACTCCTAAAACGTTTGTTAACATTTCCAAAGCTCTGGCATAGGCCTAGGAAAGCAGTTTTCTGGGATAGATCCAAAGACCCCGATCTCCAGAATCCTCTGCTAATTTTGTGCATACTAAGGTTTTTGAACACGTTAATGAAGTCCCCAGAAGATGTTACCTTAATGATTCTGATATTTAAACTGAGGGAAGACCTGAATGAGGGCCAAAGTTTCAGAAATCAAGGTAATCTTGGGACAAGGAAACCTCTATACCTAAGATATTGGTTTATAAATAAGTATCAAACTTAAAGAAAGTATAACCCAACAAAAGGGATACAGAAAATGAATCAATTATTAGAAGACAAGTCCATAATAAGTGATAGTCAATTCAAGGGCTTTGAATTGACGTATAAGCTTTGAGGATCACATTCTTCACAGGATGTCCCTTGGAGATGCTGTTGGAAATTGACCCCAAGGAGGCTTATATTTGATATTTTGAGGATGTAGTGGACTTGACACTATACTGTACATTCCCCCATTAGATTATAAGTCCTCAAGGACAGAAACTGGGTCTCTTGTATTCTTTGTGTCTCTGGAACTAACAGAAGGCCTGGTAATAATAGATAATAATAGGTCTCAGCAAATATTGAGCTTATATTGGCTGCTCAGAAAGTACTGGCTGAAATGAACTGGAGGAAGGATAACTTTGTTGGGAAGAGTCCACCATAAAGGAGGAAACCCAGCCTAGTTCAATGAGATATGAAGGTGAATTTACAAAAGGCGCACACGTCATTACTCAACATACCCTTGACATTTCATTAAAAATGTCTGTCAACATCACATTTTTCCTTTCTGTCCTGACAGTATTGCATGCAATTTTGTGTACAAGATTTCATCACTGTCTCTCCCTATGGCCTTGGTCATGTCCACCCAGAATTTTGCTAACCTTCAACTGTATTAATTTAGTAATACAACATATTGAGTTTTCATAATACTGAACTCTGTTTTACAAATTACACTTTAAATAAACTTCTCTCTTTGGATTTATTTTTATCTCTAGGGCTGTTTTTTAGTTTATTTCAAAATGAGTATGGCTTAAAAATATTTCTTTAAATAAGGCTTTTTCTTTTTATCAGTTCCACTGCAATATTAAGATACAAAAGAAGTTCTTCCATTGGTTATGACAACCCCTGGTGTCAGGCATGATGACATATCCCATGGGTAAAACTGTACATGAAAGAGCAGCCTTTTTGACCTCTGACAATCGCCTGTGTTAAGGAAAAGAGAAAACAGATTTTGGCAAGTTTTATCTCCCATAGTACTTGATCCCTTTTCAGGCGTGCAGGAGTTGGAAGAAAGATTTGACTTTAGTTATTCTTGCAAAATCCTTACTTCTGTTTCTGAAAGACAAGTTGGTGAAAGCAGCTTTTACACATTGAAAGAGCTTTGACATTTTTATGAATTACATAATAATATGAGCTAAGGGCAAATAAATGAAAAACACATAGACTAACAATCCTGTCAACCATATATGTGTTTTAAAATTAAGAGGAAAAATATGTTGTGATACAACACATGTAGAGATTTTACTGAACCAAAACTGTATTTGGGATGTAATTGACAGTATTCAGGAAGCCTCTGGGGATAAAGGCTTTCAGTACATTTTCTACAGCTATAATTTTTATCAGCCTCTTGGGCCTTCTTGTTATGTAAGCATGCAGGATGCAGTTATTTGTGCAGAAAGAATAATCTAAAGAAATCAACTTTACTTAGAGTCAGTTTATTGTGTTGGCCTACCAAAGTGAAATGGATAACCACATCCTAAAATGCCATGTTAGAAAAGCCCTTAGAGATTATTGGCAACCCTCTCATATTGATTTGGGGCCAAAGATTAAAAATTACTTGCCTGAGATTATACAGCAGGTAAAAGTCAGAATTAGGGCTGGTTTGAAACTCCTGACATTAATTCCTGCCAAAAAAGAAGAATTATTAGGCAATGAAAATGTTAGAAGTGCCTGCTATTAGTCAGTTATATGTCTGTGAACCAAAGATTTCTCTGTAATAGTTTATAAACTCTGCAGCAGGCATTTAATGAAATTAAAATCTTCCACTTATGCAAAGTAGCTATGTGATACAAATATTTATTTTTTAATTTACAATGTTACAAAAGAGCTCTGAATATTTAGTATTGCAGAACTTTTATTCTATGATTAAACTGATCTTGCTATAAGAATACATGCACTTGTTAAATATATTTTATGTATGTGAGAAATCTACCTTATTGGTGGATAACATTGAATGGAGAATTGATTCTTAGGTGCTTAAACTGTTTGGTTAATGCACTTAGTATCACATTATCAAAAGATGAATCAAGTTTGAACCTTGTACAACTATTATCATTCTTATTGTTTAATTTTTAAAAACAATTTTTGTAGAATGGGAGAAATGGCCTGGTATGAGATTTTTCTCTTCTAAAATCAAGATGCTGCTTTTATGTAATAAAATAAAATAAAATAAAGAATATAGAAAACATTTAAAAATGAGAGAGTTCACAAAATTTGTAGGCAGTGGGAGAAAATCTTGAAAGGAGAAGTGGGTTTGATTAAGTAAATCTTTGATTTATTCAGTTTGAACTATCCTTCATAATGTTATTTCTAAAAACCATTGTAAACTTATAAGAACTTTTCTTTCACTCATTCCTTCATATTATTATTTTTTTCTATTACCACTAACTATGCTTTTCTGGTCCTTTTATGATCCTTCCAAGTTGATGAATAAGTGTATGTCTTTCCTCTATGGCAATTTTTCTATTGTGATAAGGTCTTTATTTGACTAAGATAATTTATCCTCTAGACAGATCGTTAATGATGTGTGATGGCTGTGTGTGCTCAGAATACCCAGACAGTCAGGTATCTTATTGTGAATTTTCATGCAAAACTTCAAATTTAGGTCTCTAAACAGATAAACATTTCTCAGAGCCATTCAGTCTGCATATCTGTGTCCCATGTGTATATGCTTATCACATTCCAGATTCTTCTATTTCAAGGCCATTATAATTTATCACCATGAGTATCTGAAGCATGAGATTACAAAAGTTTTGTTCCAGAAACACTGTCAGCCTAGGAATTAATTATAGACAGAACAAAAAACAAAACAAAAAAACTTCACTTAAAGTTGAATCCAACTTATCATTGTCAAAAGGGTATCTCAACTCGAGTTATTATTTATTCCCCATTATTTATTTTAAGGTTTGAATTTTGTCTTTATAATGTCTTTTTAAATCATTTTATTAGTGTATTAAAGGAAAATAATAGGACTACACCAAACTAAAAATCTTCTGTATAGCAAAAGACCTTCACCAAAATAAAAAGGCAGCCATAGAGAATGGGAGAAAATAACTGCAACTCATATATCTGTTGAAAGGTTAATATCCAAAATATATAAAGAACTCATACAACTCAATAGCCAAAAACAAAAAATTCAACTAAAAAATGGGTAAAGGATCTGAACAGACATTTTTCCAAAGAACACATACAGATGGCCAAAGGGTACATGAAAAGATATTCAACATAACTAATCATCAGGGAAATGCAAATCAAAACCACAATGAAATATCACTTCACATCTGTTAGAATGGCTATTATCAAAAAGACAAGAAATAACATGTTGGCGAGGATGTGGAGAAAAGGGAACCTTCGTGCACTGTTGTTGGGATTGCAGCCACTATGCAGAACAGAATGGAGATTCTTTAAAAAATTAAAAGTAGAACTACCGTGTGATCCAGCAATTCCACTTCTGGGTATTTATTCAAAGAAAACAAAAACTAACTCAAAAAATATATACATCCCCATGTTCTTTGCAGCATTATTTAAAATAGGCAAAATATGAAAACAACCTATGTTAAAGATGATGTGTGTGTATATATATATATGTATATATACAACAGAATATTATTCTGCCATACAAAATGAAATCTTATCATTTGTGACAACATGAATGGGCCTTGAGGACATTAGGCTAAGTGAAGTAAATCAGGCAGAGAAAGACAAATACTATGTGATCTCGTATATATTTGAAATCTAAAACAACAACAAAAAAATAGATACAGAGAACATATTGGTGGTTGCCCAAGGCAGGGGTGAGGGTGGGCTAAATGGGTAAGTGACGTTAAAAGGTATAAACTTCCAGTTATAAAATAAATAAGTCATGGGGATGTAATGTACAGCATGATGACTATAGTTAATAAAACTATTGCATATTTGAAAGTTGCTAAGAAGGTAAGTCTTAAAAGTTCTCATCACAAGAAAAAAAATTCTGTAACTACATAAAGTTACAGATGTTAACTAGACTTATTGTAGTGATCAGTTCTCAACATATACAAATATTGAATAATTATGTTGTACACCTGAAACTAATACAATGTTGTATGTCAGTTATACCTCATTTTTTTTTAAATGGAATAATAATAGAACAAACCTCATAACTTTATTGTAAGGGTTTAATGAGTTAATACATGTAAAGTATTTAGAAAATTGTTTAGCTGTTATTATTATTATTATTATTTGCCTTAACTTTATTATTATTATTATTTGCCTTAACTTATTATTATTATTATTATTTGCCTTAACTCAAACACACTTCTCCTTAACTTTGGGGAGGTAGATTGCATTATTTTTATTTAATATTGAGGTTAAAAGTGTCCATCTTGAGTGTTAACCTGAGTTTTAACCCAGCTACTTGAGTGTATTACACAGCTTGGGCTGCCATAATCAAAATAGACTGTGCTTCTCAAATAATAGCCATTTATTTTCTCATGGTTTTGGTGGCTAAAAGTCCAAGATCAGGGTGCCAGCATGATTGGTTTCTGGTGAGACCTATCTTCCTGGCTTGTAGACGCTACCTTTTGCTATGTGCTCACATGGTGTCCTCTCTCTAAGAGCTCCCAGAGAGAGACAGAGAGACAGAGAGAGAGATCTGGTGTCTCTTTGTATAAAGACACTAATCTCATCAGACCAGGACACCCCCCTACATACACACCATGAGCTCATCTGAACCTAATTACCTTCCAAAGGCCCACCTCCAAACATTATCACATTGAGGGTTAGAGCTTCAACATATGAATTTGGGGGAGAGGGGGACACAATTCAGTCCATATCAATGAACCTGGACAATATTTATTCTCTCTAAGCTGAGTTTCTCAGTTTGTAATATGTGGATTAGAACACAACAGAGTCATTGTGAGATTTAAATGATTATTTTCTTCTTCTGCTTGTTTGTACTGTTTTATGAAGATTTCCCCCTGTACAGACATGTACTGCTTTTTGTTATAAGAAAAATAATAATAAGACACAATCTCCTGAGAGGAAAGGAAGGGTCTCTCTTCCGTTCTTACTGGCTTTTTGTTCTGCCTGTTTTTTGCTTTCAAAATCCTTCCTGATGCAGCCTCAGCCAATCTTTCCAGCCACAGTTCCCCTCTACTTCCCCAGGCAATGTACCTTCTCACCAACTTAGACTACTCTTCACCTCTGTGCTCTAGGTCTGATTGCCTAGAATATGCTGTTTAACCAGATCTATCACGTGAAATTTCACCTCTATAAAGCTTTTCTAAATCTCTCTCTAGAAACAAAGTCTCGCCTTAGAGCATCAGCAGTACTTTGGGTCATTCTTAGAAATATTTTTTTTCATCTGCTTTGTATTATACTTAGTTATGTGCAATCATCACATATGTCCCTATTGGTGAAAACTCTCTGAATGAAAGACAAACCAGATTCACTCCTATGGAATTTAGCACAAAATAAGCTTCCACTTCCTAAATGGATTGGAACAACTGCAGGGAAAGCTGCTGAATTGAAATTTTTCTTTGTACTTTTAATGTAAAAAGAGATGGTCATATTCATTATAATGAATTAAAGACCATGGAGGAAATGGCTTACTCAAGAGAAACAACCTCGAGAAGCGGTAATTATACACTAAGTTGTTGCATTAATTTAAATCTTAGTCAAGTATTCATTAAAGTAAATTCCCTGAAGATCAGTATCAGGCAACTCTTTATTAGCTTAAGTTGCTACTGCATATACTTGAATACAATAAAAATACATTTATTCAGCATTTAAGAGTTTACAAAATACTTCCATGTATGTGGATCATCACATCAGACCTGTGAGATGGATAAAAGAATGATTTTTATGTCAGCTCTACAGAACAAAAATTCAGGTCAAAAGGATGTGACTTGACCAAGGTCACAAGCTATTACACAATGAAACCAGGACTAAATTGCAAATCTTCTTGCTCCTGATCGTCTTTCTATAAGACAATATGCTATCTTTCACCACACAGATTGTCTTAAAAACTACTCCATAATCTATGCATTTTAACAAATCAGACAAGTATCTTCCACTACCCTCCTGCCCTTAATCAGTATGTAAATTTTTGCTACACTCCAAGTTTTCATTTGATTAAGCCTTCAGTGGAACAGATTTCATCTGATTACAAAATCCTCAGAGAAAACCCTAATATGATTAGGCCAATCCTTTTTTTTCCTGTATGGTTTTCTATTACTTTAGTAAACTGCCATACTGCATTTGCCTAGTGTATTCAATTTACAAAAACACATCATCTTATTAATTCCGTATTTATTTTAAAAAAAACCTCTGAAATACAGCTAAAGAGCTCAGTTTTACAAAATTCTGACAATGCTTCCCTGAAGAACACATCAGTACATGTCAAATGATGTATGATGTATGACATACCACATACTAGTTTGTTTCTTGTTAAAATTTAACAGCATTTGATCAAAAGTCCATAGACTTTGAGCACTTCTCATTGACGTATTTGCTAATAATTGACTTGCTTGGCTCTGGGTTATTGTTTCCCTTTATTTTTTTTTTTTCTCACAATATGTTGTTCTCAAGCTTTCTTGCCAAAATTACTGTTTGTTTAATAAGTAGTAATAACTATAATTTCCACTGAGTAATAACTTTGATTATATTTCTCCAAGGAAAACTCACCAGTATTTAGAATTTTTTTTTTTTTTTTTTAGAATCCTTAAACAACCCCAATTAAATATAGGCAGATGGAATTCATTAGGTGATTTCCTCTGGAAGATGATGTTTAGTTCATTTATATTGTGTTGAAATGGATGCTATGGTTGATTCCTTTTCATGTGACTCTCGGTTTTTTGAGTATGACCCTCTTTTTTTGGAAGATCTGTGCTAACCTTTTAGACTTGCACCAGGACAAATGACCTCATCCTGGCAGTTAAGAGGCTTGCTCTGCTCTAAACCTTTGGCTTGGCTTCTCACCGTGATGTCCATTTGGTCTTGTTGGTGTTGTCAGTGTGCCAGTTTATAACAGGGAAAGAAAGCCCTTCAGATTATAAGTGCTACTTCATTTAGATTCCAAGATCAGACCTTTCCATTGAGTTTCCTAAGAAGTTGTATCCACTACACTCTGGAGTCAAAACTCTTAGAGACAGAGTTCAAAGAGGTGTTTTGCAAGAGTAGCGTCATAATCGTTTAGGTGGTAAATGAAAATAGCGTGGCTCAACTTCGGGACACTGAATGTTTTGTGGCGGCTGAATTACTTTAAAGATAAACACTTTGTGAGAGCAGTGTGTCATAGAAAGATTGAAAACTTAGGTTCTAGTGATGTGGAAGAGTCAGGGTATCTGGGAAACACAGTAGCAGACCTGCCACCTTGTTCACACCTGACAACAAGGTGTCAGGATGACATTGAGTTAAAGAAGCTGAATCTCAACCAGAATCTAAATCTGTAACTACAAAGTATAGTCTTTCCCATTTGGCTTATTCCTCCCAAAGAATGTGTGTTCTAACTGAGCCACATATGCTGAAGGCCTCTGGGTGTGACACTCTGGTAGAACGTGGGAAAGGTTCTTTGAAAACCAATTATACCTGGAATGTTATGGCCTTAGAAATCCCATGTTTACCTAGAATACCATTCTAAAACTAAAATGAATACAGAATTTTGATAAAATATAAACTCCATCTAATTGTTGGGAAGACCACATACAGATTGAAATGTGGTAACATAGGGACAGATGTGCAATTGGAAATGCAGGTTGTGGGTTCTGGGTCATGTAAGCAAGCTAATGTCAACAAATTTAAAAAACAAGAACAGAATCACAGCTGCTGTTTAAGCTGCTTCCTAAGAATAGCCAACCTGTATCAATATTTATAATGCTTTTTGAAAGAGGAAAGCGTACCTTTTTTTTCAATTGAAGTATAGTTGATTTACAATGTTGGGCCAATGTCTGCTGTACAGCAAAGTGACTCAGTTATACACATATAGACATTCTTTTTTTTATATTCTTTTCCATTGTGGTTTATCACAGGATATTCAATAGAGTTCCCTGTGCTATACATTAGGATCTTCTTGTTTATCCATTCTAAATGTAATAGCTTGCATCTACCAACCCCAAACTCCCAGTCCATCCCTCTCCCTCCCCCCTCCCCCTTGGCAACCACAAGTCTGTCCTCTATGTCTATGAGTCTGTTTCTGCTTTGTAGATAGGTTCATTTGTGCCGTATTTTGGATTCCACATATAAGTGATATCATATGATATTTGTCTTTCTCTTTCTGACTTACTTCACTTAGTATGATAATCTCTAGTTGCATCCATGTTGCTGCATATGGCATTATTTTGTTCTTTTTTATGGCTGAGTAGTATTCCATTGTATATATGTACCACTTCTTCTTTATCCATTCATCTGTCAATGGACATTTAGGTTGTTTCCATTTTTGGCTGTTGTGAACAGTGCTGCTATGAACATAGGGGTGCATGTGTCTTTTTGAATTATAGTTTTGTCCAGGTATATTCCCAGGAGCGGAATTGCTGGATCATATGGTAATTCTATTTTTAGTTTTCTGAGGAACCTCCATACTGTTTTCCATAGTGGCTGTACCAACTGACATTCCCACCAACAGTGTAGGAGGGTTCCCTTTTCTCCACATCCTCTCCAGCATTTGTTATTTATAGACTTTTTAATGCTGGCCATTCTGACCAGTGTGAGGTGGTAACTCATTGTAGTTTTGATTTGGTTTTGTCTAATAATTACTGATGTTGATCATCTTTTCATGTGCCTACTGGCCATCTGTATGTCTTCTTTGGAGGAATGTCTATTAAGGTTTTCTGCCAATTTTTTGATTGGGTTATTTGTTTTTTTGTTGTCATTGTTGAGTTGTATGAGTTGTTTGTATATTTTGGAGATTAAGTCCTTGTCTGTTGCATCATTTGCAAATATTTCTCCCATTCTGTAGGTTGTCTTTTCATTTTGTTTATGGTTTTCTTTGCTGTGCAAAAGCTTGTAAGTTTGACTAGGTCCCATTTGTTTATTTTTGTTTTTATTTCTATTGCCTTGGGGGACTGACCTAAGAAAATATTTGTATGATTTATGTCAGAGAATGTTTTGCTTATGTTCTCTTTTATGGTGTCATGTCTTATGTTTATGCCCTTAGCCATTTTGAGTTTATTTTTGTGCATCGTGTGAGGGTGTGTTCTAACTTCATTGATTTATGTGCAGCTGACCAACTTTACCAGCATCACTTACTGAAGAGACTTTTTCCCATTTTATATTCTAGCTTCCTTTGTTGAAGATGAATTGACCGTAGGTGTGTGGGTTTATTTCTGGGCTCTCTATTCTGTTCCATTGATCCATATGCCTGTTTTTGTACCAATACCACACTGTTTTGATTACTGTAGCTTTGTATTATTGTCTGAAGTCTGGGAGAGTTATGCCTCCTGCTTTGTTTTTTTCCCTCAGGATTGCTCGAGCAATTCTGGGTCTTTTATGGTTCCATATAAATTTTTGTATTTGTTCTAGTTCTGTGAAAAATGTCATGGGTAATTTGATAGGGATCACGTTAAATATGTGGATTGCTTTGAGTAGTATTGCCATTTTAGCAATGTTAATTCTTCCAATCCAAGAGCATGGGATATCTTTCCATTTCTTTGAATCCTCTTTTGTTTCCTTTATTAATGTTTTATAGTTCTCAGCATATAAGTCTTTCACCTCACTGGTCAGGTTTATTTCTAGGTTTTTTTTTTTTTTTTTTGTGCAATTTTAAAAGGTATTGTTTTTTTACATTCCCTTTCTGATATTTCATTGTTAGTGTAAAGGAATGCAACTGATTTTTGAATGTTAATCTTGTATCCTGCTACTTTGATGAATTCACTTATTAGATCTAGTAGTTTTTGTGTGGAGTCCTTAGGGTTTTCTGTATATAGTATCATGTCATCTGCATATAGTGACAATTTTACCTCTTCCCTTCCAATTTGGATAACTTTATTTCTTTTTCTTGTCTGATTGCTGTGGCTAGGACTTCCAATGCTATGTTAAAGAGAAGTGGTGTGAGTGAGCATCCTTGTCTTGTTCCAGATTTTAGTGGGAAGACTTTCATCTTTTCACCATTGAGTATTACATTAGCTGTGGGTTTGTCATAAATGGCTTTTATTATGTTGAGATATGTTCCCTCTATTCCCACTTTGGTAAGAGTTTTTATCATGAATGGATGTTGAATTTTGTCAAATGCTTTTTCTGAATCTACTGAGGTGATCATGTGGTTTTTTACTTTTCTTTTGTTAATGTGGTATTTTACATTGGTTGATTTGCATATGTTGAACCATTCTTGTGAACCTGGGATGAAACACTCTTGGTCGTGGTATATGATCTTCTTTATGTGTTGTTGGATTTGGTTTGCTAATATTTTGTTGAGAATTTTTGTGTCTATATTCACCAAAGATATTGGTCTGTGATTTTCTTTTTTGGTGGTGTCTTTGTCTGGTTTTAGTATCAGGATGATGGTAGCTTCATAGAATGTCTTTGGGAGTGTTCCCTCCTCGTCAATCTTTTGGAAGGGTTTGAGAAGAATCAGTATAAGTTCTTCTTTGTATGTCTGGTAGAATTGCCTGTGAAGCCATCTGGTCCTGGACCTTTGTTTGTAGGAAGTTTTTTTGTTTTGTTTTGTTTTTTTACAGATTCTATTTCACTTCTAGTGATGGATCTGTTCAAATTACTTATTTCTTCTTGACTCAACTTTGGTGGGCCCTATGTTTCTAGAAAGTTGTCCATTTCTTCTATGTTGTCAAATTTGTTGGCATATAATTGTTCATAGTATCGGTTGAGATTTCTCTGAAGGAGGAAAATGTTCTTAATCTTCAAAGATACTAGATACATAAATTTAAGACTGACTCACAAGCACATGTCACAATTTCAAGGTTATGTGACTGAGGAGCAGTTCTTCTAGAAACTCTGTTACCTACGTGAGAAAAAGGAAATTGCAGGATCATGTGGAATTTGGTTAGACTTTGGTGTAGCCTCACAAGCCTTGGAAGTTGGTAATGAAAATTCAATTCTTTAGAAGTCATACTTAGGTATTCCAGGATGATTTTCACTATCAAAATATGTATTGATTAAATCATGTGTATATTTTATTGAAAACCTTGAATGCCACTAGACATGGTAAATGAGCTCCCAGATGCCATCCAAGATGGCCTCCAATGAACTTCACCACCTGGTATTCACGAATAGTGTGGAACTGACAGTGTGTGACTTCTAAAGCTACGTCATTAAAGACATTGCAACATCTGTCTTGCTCTCTTGGATCACTCTGGGAAAGCCAGGTACAGCAACCTTCTGGAGAGGTCCATGTAGGGAAGAACTGAGGTCTCCTGTCAACAACAAGCATTCACTTGACAGCCATGGAAGTGAGCCACCTTGGATGTGGATCCTCCAGCCCCAGTCACCTTCAGGGGATGGCAGTGCCATCTGACATCTTGACCACAAACTCAGGAGAGACCCTAAACCAAATCCATTCAGCAACGCTGCTCCCTAATTCCTGACTCAGGAACTGTGAGATAATACATGTTTATTGTTTTAAGATACTAAGTATGGGGGTAATAGTTTATGCAGCCACAGAAAACTAATACAAATATGTAATGTATTGTTCTCCATAACCTAGTTCATCAAAAATGTGCTTCTGGCTGAAACTCTTGCAGACATTCTTCAAAATGCTGGAGTCTAGATCTTAAAGGATAACCAATGACAAAAATGGGGGTAATGAAGCATTGTTCCAACTCTGCTTTAGTAACTTGGTCCTGGTGATCAGAGGAACCAGAAACATCCTGCTGGTTACTCTGCTTTCCTCACTCTCTGTGGTTTGAGCGCCACTTAAATGGCACCTGAATTGGAAGAACTCTAGAAATAAATATAAAGGGTTCCAAACATTTTTGATTGAGAGACCTAAATTTCTAGCTACATCACTGGGTAATTCAGAGGTGAAAGGACCAGTGAGGTTGTAAATATTTAACAGCATTGCACTGAAAATGGCTGAAGAGAGCAGCAGGAAAAGGGTTCAGTCAGAGCCCAAGATTCAAAATGCTGACCCAGGGCTTCCCTGGTGGCGCAGTGGTTAAGAATCTGCCTGCCAATGCAGGGGACATGGGTTCAAGCCCTGGTCCAGGAAGATCCCACATGCTGCAGAGCGACTAAGCCCATGCGCCACAACTACTGAGCCTGTGCTCTGGAGACTGTGATCCACAACTACTGAAGCCTGAGTGCCTAGACCCCGTGCTCCGCAACAAGAGAAGCCACCGCAATGAAAAACCCGCATACCACAATGAAGAGTAACCCCCGCTCGCTGCAACTAGAGAAAGCACGCGCACAGCAAGGAAGACCCAACGCAGCCAAAAATAAATAAAATAAAAATAAAAAATAAATAAATTAAAAAAAAAAAAAAAGAAAAGGCTGACCCATTTCCAGTTCTCTTCAAATCCCTTGACCTTTATCTCATGTGTTAGGTAGCACTCTTGCAAAGCTGCAATGCATGGAACATAAGCTGGACCAGGCCAGGGATGCAGGTACAATTGGCCATGTGAGAGGCATGGGGGATGGGCTGTGAAAAATCGAAGAGAAGATATTGCAAAAGGACACTCCTTTTGGGATTTGAATAGTCCATTACTGAAAGAGGCATAAACTTGTAGAATACGTTCAAGGATTTGCAGAAGAATGTAGCCATTACTTGGAACATGGGAAGTTGATAATAGGGGCAGTTACTGGGAAGAAAGACTTTCAGAGTACATGGAAAGAACCAGAGTACCATCAGGATCACGTGAAGAGAAGTGACACCAGAGGGACATTATGCACATCTAGAGAACTTTTAAAACATCTTTTGAGAAGAGAGCGTATGGAGGGTAGCCAGAGAAGACAGAAGAGAATATCCCAACAACACATGCTTAGACCCTCGCGGCACAGTGCCATAATCCCCAAGGGAAAGGTTAGTCTCCTAGGGTAAGAATGTTGGTTTGGAGGGGTCCTGGACAGATGCTTGTTGAATGCCAGCTTTTCAATAGTTAAATTGATTAAACATACAGATAAAACATAAACACTTCTTTTAAACATCTTTATTGGAGTATAATTGCTTTATAATGGTGGGTTAGTTTCTGCTATATAACAAAGTGAATCAGCTATACGTATACATATATCTGCATATCACCTCCCTCTTGCGTCTCCCTCCCACCCTTCCTATCCCACCCTTCTAGGTGGTCACAGAGCACCCAGCTGATCTCTCTGTGCGATGCAGCTGCTTCCCACTAGTTATCTATTTTACATTTGGCACTAGTTATCTATTTTACATTTGGTAGTGTATATATGTCAGTACATAAACACTTTTGATAGCATGTATGAAGACAACAAGTAACTCTTTCATATGGCTGAGAACTTCCTCAAGAAAAAGAGTTTGTCTGTGACATCTTTGAGTGCTCAGCTACCTGGCATAACCCCTGGCTGTGGTTGGTATTCAGTAATATTTATTCAAAGACAAAATCAAATTTTAATAATTTCCTTGGGCAAGTTATGTGGTTCATCTTTTTGACCCCCTGAGAGTCTCGGCAGCTAACATTTTCGCTTTGGGTTTGGGGTTGGTTTGACCTGCTCTTGCCACAGTTGCTGGAATTTTCCAGTTGGAATGAACAATGGTTTCTCTTCCCCCCTCAGGGCCTCATATTGTTCACATGGTACTGGAGGATCTCTCCTGTCCCAGGCAGCTCACCACTTAGTTCTATGCAGTTGCTCCTTTTTGCAAATGGAAAATCTGAGAATTTCACCAGGGCACACAGCTAGTGAAGAGTGCAACTGGGTTGGAACATTGACTTCTTGGCTACACCCCAGTTCATCTGACAACCTTATCGATAGAAATATATCCAACTCACTCCTGATTCCTGCCTCAAAATCAGCAGTAGCTGACCATGAGGCATGAGTTCTTTGTGAAATATAGAACTTGGAACGTCAGTTTGGGTTCTACTTAAAATTGCTGAGTATGACAATGGCTTGGAGGATGAGTTGAATACCCTGGGAAATAGTACTTTCCTTCTCACCCAGATATTGGCACTGTGGATTCTAGTCTTCTTTGCTATGCCTTTAACCAGCTATAGATGTCTAAGAAGCATGCTACGGGAAAAATAAGAAAGGTGACTCTCAGAAAGAGAAAGACGAATACCATATGATATCACTTATATGTGGAATCTAAAATATGACACAAATGAACCTATCTCTGAAACAGAAACAGAATCACGGTACTAGAGAACAGACTGGTGGTTGCCAAGGGGAGGGGGTTGGGGGAGGGATGGAGTGGGAGGTTGGGATTAACAGATGTAAACTATTATATATAGGATGGATAAACAACAGGTCCTACTGTATAGCACAGAGAACTATATTCAATATCCTATGATAAACCATAATGGAAACGAATATTAAAAAAAGAATGTATATATATGTATAACTGAATCACTTTTCTGTACAGCAGTAATTAACACAACATTGTAAATCAGCCATACTTCAATTTAAAAGAAAAGAAAGACTGACTCTTCAGGCTATTCTGTGTTTGCCATTCCTCCACCCAATCCCCATCCCTGCAGATCTACTACAAGTAGAGTCTTAGTGCTTCTCTGTGTTGCTCTGTGCCCTGGGAGGCATCAAACTCAAAGCCTGCAGTTCCTGGGCATCTTTGTCCCCTGGCTTCCCATTGGGTTTGGTGGGAGATCTGAGGGAAGAAAGAGAGATTGGAGTAGTTCTCCTCTTTCTCTCTCTCGGCTTCAGCACCAAGTTCTGGCAGAATCTGTGACCACAGCTCCTGTCAAGTCACCTCCCTTCCAAAGCTCCAGCTCTCATGAGGCTCTAGAAATACTATCTCTACATCCTGGATTCTTCATGCCTGGGGAGTCACAGCTTTCTTCTATTGACAAACCTTGGGAGCCTCCATATCACTTGCCCGTCTCCTCAAGTTGCACATGGCTCTGGAAGTCGTCTCTTTATTCATGCACTTCTAAGATCCCAGCTGAGTGAGCCTTTTGCTTCCTGCCAGGACCCTGCCTGATAGAGTCACTCAAGGAAGAATACCCCTCAGAGTCTTAAAAATTCTTTCTAATCAGGATTTCCCAACCACAGTAGTATTGATATATTGGGCTGGATAACTCTTTGCTGTCAAGGGAGCCGCCCTATGCTCCGGAGGATATGTAGCAGCACCCACATCCCTGGCCTTTGCACACTAGATGCCAGTAGCGCCCCTCCCCAAATTCTAACCACTAAATACGCCTTCAGACGTTGCCACATGTCCCCTGGGTGGCAAAATTACCCCCAGTTAAGAATTACTGCTTTAAACATGTGTGGACCTAGAGATGATCATACTAAGTGAAGTAAGTCAGACAGAGAAAGACAAATAGCATATGATATCACTTACATGTGGAATCTAAAAAATAGTACAAATGAACTTATTTACAAAACAGAAACAGACTCAGACATAGAAAACAAATTTATGGTTACCAAAGGGGAAAGGGGCGGGGAGGGAGGGAGAAGTTAAGAGTTTGGGATTAGCCGATACAAACTACTATATATAAAATAGATAAACGACAAGGTCCTACTGTATAGCACAGGGAACTATATTTAATATCTTGTAATAAAATGTAACAGAAAAGAATCTTAAAAAGAATATATATATATATACACACATACATATATATAAAACTGAATCACTTTGCTGTATACCAGAAACTAACACAACATTGTAAATCAACTATTCTTCAATTTTTTAAAATGTTTTAAAAAAAAGAAATTGAGTCATTTGTAGAGATGTGGATGGACCTAGAGTTTGTCATACAGAGTGAAATAAGTCAGAAAGAGAAAAGCAAATACCATATATTAATGCATATATGTGGAATCTAAAAAAATGGTACAGATGAACTTATTTGCAGGGTAGGAATAGAGACCAGACATAAACAGATGTGTAAACACGGCGGGGAGAAAGGGGGGTGGGAAGAATTGGAAGATTTAGATTGACATATATACTCTACCATGTGTAAAACAGATAGCTAGTGGGAACCTGATATAAAGCACAGGAAGCTCAGCTTGGTGCTCTGTGGTGACCTAGTTGGGGGGGGATAGGGGTGGGAGGGAGGTCCAAGAGGGAGGGGCTATATGTATACATACAGCTGATTCACTTCGTTGTACAGCAGAAACTCACACAACATTGTAAAGCAATTATACTCCAATTTAAAAAAAATTACTGCTTCATATTGGTCATACTTTTTAGAGAGCTTCATCTCTTTATGTCTCAATTCCAATCCAGGGTTTATATCTATGTCACTCGTTAATAATCATAATACAATTTACAATTCATCTTTCATATATTAGCTTATTTGAATTTCATGGAAATAGGCTCAGCCCATTTCAGTGCTGTGTGAAACCAAAGGTCTAAGAAGCTATGTGATTTCTTCAGAAGCGCTCAGCTACTAATGGGAGAAGTTGGACTGAATCCTCACCTTTGGCCTACAAGTCCCTTGTTTCATCTGTGTGGTTCTCAACCTGGGGGGACTTTGCCCCCCAGGGGACTTTGGTATTGCCTGGAGATATGTTTGGTTGTCCCAGGTGTGTGGGAGATGCCACTGGAATCTGTTGGGTTAGAGACCAGGGGTGCTGCTCAACATCCTGCAATGCACAGGACAGCCACTCACAACAATTATCGTCCCCAAATACCAGCAGTGCTGAGGCTGAGAAACCCTGATCTCTCCACTATGCTACATTGCCTCCTCAACCAGCTGGTACTTTTCTTTGATTTTTCCTACCCTTTCACATTTATAAAGATAAATTGAAGCCGTAAATCGGTAGTAGTTCACATTTCAAGGAAGTTAAACCATGCTGTTTAATTTTTAAAATGTAATAGCCCTGCCTCTCTTCTCTATTACTTTTAATGTACTTTCTTCCCTATAGACTATGTTGGTTAAAAAAGTGTAGAGAGAAATTTATATTTTCCTAGTTAGATTTGAAAGCAATTTGGGAACATGGGAATGACAAAAGGGAAAGGAAAATTGGTAAACACTTTGAAATCTAAAGAGAATTTTTATAACTTGATTATGAATGAAATATTCACAAAATATCTGAGGGCAGGAATAAAAGTTCTAATATTTTTCAACCTTGACCTAGATATATTGTAAACTGGGGTAATAAGGAAAAGAAGTTTTTAATGAGGTTAGAGTGAGCAAAAAGGGTATAAGAAATGTGGTATAGAGTCTGGTGTGTTGTTATTTTTTTAGTAGTCCTAGATTGGCTCTAAACTCTGCTGCTTTCATTTTTTATTTTATTTTTAAATTAATACACAGTAACAGGCTATTTTGATATATTTTAACACCTGTGTTTTATGCATTTTAATACACAAATGTATGGATTTGTGTAAATGCCATCACAAGCAGAACACAACAGTTGCATCACCCTAAAATTCTCACTTGATATCCTATTATTATGGTCATACCCTCACTAACCCTTAACCTCCTAGTAACCACAATTTTGTTCCTCATCACTATCATTTTGTCTTTTCTAGAATGTCACCTAAATTGAATTACAGAGCACATCACCTTTGGAGACAGCTTTCAGGGACACGAGGCCTTTGAAATTTATTTTAGTTATTGGGTGGATCAATAGCTTATTAATATTTTATTGCTTAGTCCCATTCCATTGTATGGCTATACCACACTTTACTTATTTATCTCTTGAAGGTTATTGGGTTTCCAGTTTGGGGTTATTATAAATAGAGATGTTATAAATTTTAGTGCACAGGTTTTTTTTTTGCTGTTGTTGTTGTTTTTTAACATCTTCATTGGATTATAATTGCTTTACAATGGTGTGTTAGTTTCTGCTTGATAACAAAGTGAATCAGCTATACATATACATATATCCCCATATCTCCTCCCTCTTGCGTCTCCCTCCCACCCTCCCTCTCCCACCCCTCTAGGTGGTCACAAAGCACCGAGCTGATCTCCCTGTGCTATGCGGCTGCTTCCCACTAGCTATCTAGTTTACATTTGGTAGTGTATATATGTCCATGCCACTCTCTCACTTCATCCCAGCTTACCCTTCCCTGGCCCTGTGTCCTCAAGTCCATTCTCAAAGTCTGCGTCTTTATTCCTGTCCTGCCCCTAGGTTCTTCAGAACCATTTTTTTTTTTTTTTTTTTTTATATATATGTGTTAGCATACGGTATTTGTTTTTCTCTTTCTGACTTACTTCACTCTGTATGACAGACTCTAACTCCATCCACCTCATTACAAATACCTCCATTTCATTTCTTTTTATGGCTGAGTAATATTCCATTGTATATACGTGCCACATCTTCTTTATCCATTCATCTGTCGATGGACACTTAGGTTGCTTCCATGTCCTGGCTATTGTAAATAGAGCTGCAATGAACATTGTGGTACATGACTCTTTTTGAATTATGGTTTTCTCAGGGTATATGCCCAGTAGTGGGATTGCTGGGTCGTATGGTAGTTCTATTTTTAGTTTTTTAAGGAACCTCCATACTGTTCTCCACAGTGGCTCTAGCAATTTACATTCCCACCAACAGTAGTGCACAGGTTTTCATAGGAACATAAGTTTTCATTTCTCTAGGGTAAATAGTTCAGGGTGAGATTGCTAGGTCCTGTGATAAATGTGTGCTTTCCTTTATAAGAAACTGCCAAACTGATTTCCAGAGTGGCTGTAACATTTTGCATTTCCATCGGCAGTTAGATGAGTGTTCCAGTTGATCTGTATCTTCACTAGCACTTTGTTATTGTCAGAATTTTTTAAAATTTTAACCATTCTAGAAGGGATTTCTAGTAGTAGGTATTTCATTGTAGGCTTAAAAGTTTTTAAACACTGCTTCATTTTAGAATAGTTTTATATTTACAGAGAATTATTAAAATAAGCCCAAGAGTACCCATATACCCCTGCCCAATTTCCCCAATTATTAATATCTTACACTAATATGGTATATTTGTCACAATTAATGAACCAATATTAATACACTATTATTAACTAAAGTCCACATTTTATTCAATTTTCCTCAGTTTTACCTAATGTCCTTGTCTGTTCCAGGAAACCATCCAGGGTAACACGTTACACTTGGTCATCATGACTACATACCTCCTCTTGGCTGTGATAGTTGTCTAACCTTTTTTTGACTTTGATAACCTTGAAAGTTTGAAGGAGTGCTGGCCAGATGTTTTGTAGAATGGCTCTCTATTGAGATTTGTCCGATATTTTCTTATCATAAGATTGGGATTGTGAAGTTTGGTGAGAGAGGGCACAGAGGCTAAATACCATTCTCATCACATCGCATCGAGAGTACATACTATCTACTTGACATTATTGTTGATGTTGACCATGATCACCTGGCTCAGGTGGTGTTTGTTAAATTTTTCCACCATAGAGTTACTCTTTTGTTACTGTGTTTTTTCAAAGGAAGTTCCTTTGTCTACCCCGTACTTAAGGAGTGAAGAACTATGCTCCAGTGTTTTACCTCCTTCAGGGCCAAGTAACTGCATAAATAAATTATTTGGAATTCTTCTGCATGGGAGATTTGTCTGTTCTTCTTTATTTATTTATTTGTTTATTCAATCTTTTATATAAGAATGGACTCACGGATATTTATCTTATACTTTGGATTATAATTCAGTATTACTTTATTTTATTGCTCAAATTGTTCCAGCTTTGGTCATTGGGAGCTCTTTCAGTTGGTTCATTGTGTGTCATTTTGGTTTCTGTTTGTTTTGTTTGTTTTGTACTTCCTTACTTTCTGGCACCACAAGATGTTCAAGGATCATCCTGTATATTTCCTGCCCCAGTTCTAGAATCAGCAATTTGTTCAAGGAGACCTGGTTCCTTTTATTGGTGATGGTGTTAGAAACCAAGTTCTGGGTGCTAGGTATGCTCATTGCTACTAGGGTATTATTGCTTCTAGGCCTTCTCAGCTGATAGAGCAAGGAAATGTTTGTTTGTATATTATACCATGTATATACACATATCCATAAATAATTCTATATGGTTGTCTGTATCTTTATTAAGCTAAGCATGAGTTTATACTGATGCCTCCAGCTCTAATCCATTGCCACATGAGTCATTCTATTTTCCTGCCCCCTATCTGTAATCTCCCACTCCAACAGTGAGAAACCTGCCTCTGAAAATCTGCCATGTATATTCTAGTTTATATGGACTGCGGTTTCAGAATTGTAAATCCATACTCCCATGGGATGCAACTTTATCAGCTGGAGTACAGTGCTTATGTACAGTTTCTTTTGCCTTTTGTCATATTGATACATACTCCACTCATTTCTAAAGTCACATAGATCAACACCTTTTCCCCCCACCTTCTTCAATGAGGTCTTTTTCATACATTCATAATACGGTTAGATTTATTTAGTCACATGTTACATTCCATCCTGGGATCCTCTAACCCCCTAAAGATTTTTTCTTTGCATCATTTAAGGTTTACTCCCTGGGTTTGACAATTACATAGCATCGTGTATCCCTCACTAAGTACCATACAGAATAGTTTCACTGTCCTAGAAAATCCCCTGAGCTATTAACCTCCTCACGCCTAAACCCTGGCAACCACTGAGCAGTTTACCATCTCCATAGTTTTAACTTTCCAGATTGTCATATAAATGGAATCATAGAATACGTAATCTTTTACAACTGCCTTATTTCATTTATCAATATGCACTTAAGGTTCATAAATAAACATTCACATGCAGATTTTTGAATATACTTAAATTTTCAAGTCAGTTGAGTAAATACCTAAGACGGTAGTAGTTGGATTGTATGTTAAGACTATATTTAGCTTTGTTAGAAACTGCCAAACTGTCTTCCAAAATGGCTTTACCCTTTTGCATTCCCACCAACAATGAATGAACTTCCTGTTTTTCCATATCTTCACCAGCAATTGGTATTGTTGGCATTTTGGATTTTATTCCAACATGTGTGTATTATTCCTAATTCCTCTCTCCTGTCCATTGTGACATTGTTATCATTCATTTCACTTCTCCATATGCTTTAGTCACCCAATGCATTGTTACTATTATTGATTTAAACAAACATATCTTTTAGATTCATTAAAAATTCAAAAATTAAGATTTTATTTTACTTTCATTTATTACTGATGCTCTTCCTTTGCTTAGGTTGATCTAAGTTTCTGACATATATCATTTTCCTTCTGCCTGAAGAATGTCTTTTAACATTTCTTGTCAGACAGGTTCGCTGGTGATGAATCCCCTGCTTTGTTTGTCTCAGAAAGTCTTTATTTCTTTACTTTTGAAGGATAATTTTGCTAGATATAGAATTCAGACTTGATGGATGTTTTCCCTTTCAACACTTGAAAACTTTCACTCATTCTCTACTTGCTTTATGTTGTATTTATTCTGTTTAGTATTATCTGAGCTTCCTGGATTTGTGGTTGGTGGTACGTTATTCATTTTTTAAAGTTCTGGGCCATTATTATTTCAAATATTTCCTCTCTTCCATTCCGTCTTTCTCCTCCTTCTGCTATTCCAATTATGTACATGTTATACCTTTAGAAATTGTCCTACGGTTCTTGGATGTTCTATTTGTAACATGTTTGTTATGTTTTTATTCTGTTTTGTTTTATAGTTTTTTCCTTTGCATTTCACCTTGGGAGGTTTCTACTGATCTATCTTCAAACTCACTGATTTTTTTTTTTTCCCCATGGCCATTGGCAAGTATACTGATGAGCCCATAAAAGACATTCTTCCTTTCTGCTACAATATTTTTGCTTTCTAGCACTTTCTTTGATTCTTTCTTAGAGTGTATATCTCTCTGCTTACCTTACTCACTTGTTCTTGCATGTTGTCTACTTTTTCCACTAAAGCCCTTAATGTATTCATCAAAGATATTTTAAGTTTATTAGCTCATAATTCCAAAATCTCTGTCATATCTGAGGTTGATTCTGATGATTGTTTTGTCTCTTCAGGATGTGTTTTTTTCCTTGCCTTTTAGCATGTCTTGTAATTTGTTCCTGAATGCCAGTAAACTCTAATGCTGTAAGATCTTAGATAGCTCACTCAGACACTCTGAACTCCATGCACTTCATCTCTAAAACGAGGAAATAATGTCTACTTATAAATCTGTTATGAAGATTGCCTAAAAACAAGGTCTGTGCAAAGGTGAGACTTATGGCAGCCAAGGTGAGGTACATGATTTGACATTTCTTGGAGGTCAGCTTAGCTGATCTTAAGAAGAAGCAAGTTTTCTTTCTTCTTTGGATTTTCATGGCAGCTCTCTCTGTTTGGGGATGACAGAAGTGGAGGGAGTGCTGAGAATGGAGAACCAAATCCTATGTTCCTGTTGGAAAGTAACTAAGCCTAATGGTTACATAGGAAGCATTCAATCAGCCATCATTCCTAAATATGGAAATCTTTTTTCTCACACTAAGTGCCAGGTCATTTATTAGAGTTGTCATAATGCATTTATATCTGCACAACCTGCAGTTTTCTGTACTAAAGACAAATGGGATGATAGTCATGGTGGGAAATTTGGAGTCAGGAGAAAAGCAGATCAGATACCACCATTTAGCCTATGATAATTTGAATCAGACCCATCTAATGAAGAATACACTCACAGGGAAAGATATTTTTCAAAAGAAGAGGTTAAAATAGCCTCTCAGAAAACACACACACACACACCAATCACAGTTATTTTAATTTCAAATTCCTTAATCTGAAAAGAAGTAATTTTAATATGCAGTTCTGCTCCTCTATATTTCAGTGGAAAGAAAGCTTTGGCGTTGCAGGTTTGGGGAAAGTCTACAGAAATAATAGGGTATTTACTATTAGAGATACAGTGAGTATACCTTGTGTGTCAACTTTTCTTAGTGTTGAAAATAGTACCTGTGAAAGGCAGAATAACGGCTCCGAAGATGTCCATGTCTTAATCCCTGGATCCTTTGAATATGTTACCTTACATGGCAAAAAGGACTTTGTAGATATGATTAAGTTAAGGAGATTGAGATGGTTCCATTGAGGTGGAAAGTGAGATGGACATTGGGATTATCCAGGATTCCAGGTGGGCCAAATCTAATCTCATGGGTTGGTAAAAGCAAAGAACCTTTCCCGGCTGTGGTCAGAAGGAGATGTGACTATGGAGGGATGGTCAGAGAGATTCAATATTTCTCTGGCTTTCAAGATGGTGAAAGGAGGCTGTGAGCCAAGAAATGGGGGTAGAAGCTGGAAAAGACAAGGGAATGGATTTTCCTCTAGAGCCTCTGGAAAGTAATCGCCCTGTTGACACCTTGATTTTAGCCCAGAGAGATCAGTGTCAGATTTCTAACCTACAGAATGGTAAGAATAAAGTTGTTTCAAGCCAATAAGTTTGTGGCAGTTTGTTATAGCAACAAAGAAAGCTAATACATCACTATTTTAGAAACTAATTGTATTATTTGCAATAGTTCTACCACTATTCAAAAGGTAAATAAAGCTTTTGTAGTTCTCCCTACAAACGTCCAGATCCCAGTACTATATTTGATAGATTACCAATATGGCATTAATGTCCTAGAAATAATTTTGACCATTATTTCAATTTTGAATATTAAAATCCTTTTGAAAAATATCAATCCTGAACTTCATGACAACCTGCCTCTTCATAGGTTTAGCAGCACAGATACAGTAGCTAAAATGATTTCCAATTTTTAGGAGACAAGACACATAACCGAGGCCTCAGATTTGCAGAAATGTGTATGCTTCTCTCTAGCTGCAAATCTTTCATATGCTATTATTGGCTTGTTGTATGAGTCACTGCATTTCCACATCTTACAAGTCTCATGGTCCACTGAAAAAAAGTATAAAGAGAACATGGGGCAACAGTGCATTTTCTAAAGCTAAAAACAACAAACAAATGGGCTCATGATCCTATTAATCATAGCAGAGATCGGAGAAGGATAATATTTCAATGTAATTGAAAAAAACAGCACATAATACTAAGAAAAATAAATTCTGGGTTTTTATAGCATATAAAAAGAAAACTGTCCAACATCTAGCAGTCCAAAGAACTAAAAGTTAGAGGGCACAAGTCATCCAAAAACTTCCTTACTTAGCTCTTGGTATGTGTGTTGGGGGAATCAATAAAATCTGCTTCAGGGAAAACTCAGCCAATTTAAATAAGAAATAAGCGTATGTGCCCACACACATCAAATGAGTGACAGCTACATTTGTTGTGAATCCCCAAGAAGTTGATGTTTTTTAAGAATGTATTTCTCCTTTCCAAAGATTTCTTCAGAGAGACAGTTAGTAATATAAGGACCCTAAGATTAGCACCAGAATTGTGGTAATTGAAATTTTCTGCTATGAAAAATATTCCGCAGGACAATTCATCATTGTGGGCTCCTCAGTATTGCTGCTACAGTTACGGTAATTGAGAGATTTTTGCTTAAAAAATTAGATAAAAGCACATTTGAAATCAACAGGAAATGTGACAAAATAACCAACAATTATTTTCCCCAAAACACAGTAACTGAAAACAGGAAAGCTTAAGTTTTTACAAGTGAAAAAATTTTTTCTTTGTTGAGGACACATAGGCAGTTTATTCTCAATTTTTTATTGCATATTTTAGCAAATATAACTTTTCCTCTATGATTTTTAGCCTGACTTTGAGTCTAGATGCATGCAATATTTCTCAGGACTGTCAGATACTTTTATGTTAAACAGTATGAATTCGGAGAATCTAGGGGAGTTTCAATCTTTTACTGGATAATAAAAAGTAAAGTATTTTAGAGAAGTCATGCTAAAGATAAATAGAATCCAGTAAATCTAATACTCCTTATTTAGTTCTTGCCATGCTGCTTGGCTTAATCCAAAATGAATTATGTAAATAGAAGGAAATACAGGTCAGAGAATGACCCGTCAGAAATTAGATTATCTGACCTGTAGGGGGCAGCGGAGAGAGCAAGCTGTCAACAAAAACACCAAGTCGGAAGTTTTAAGCCACCTCTCTTCTCAAGGGAATCATATGGTTGATTCAAATGGAGTCACCAGATATTGACTGAAGTCACTATGATCCTTAAGGAAAAACACTCTTCCTTCTTTGCCACCTTCAGCAGCATACAGAACTTTGCAGTTATATTTCCTTTCAAGAAACTACAGCTGGGCTACAGAGATTTGCAGTTATATTAACAATTATACAGATGTAAATAAAAGACAAATTCCAGAAAGCATTCCCTTTGATATTTAGTGATTGCAAAGTGAACACTTTTTCAGAGAAATGTAAACCTTCCTTCATGCCTGGCTAACATTAATGAGCACTTATCATGTGCAAGATTGTGTTTTAACCTCGTCATAAATACTAACTCCTTATTACAACAGCACTATGAGGCAACTATTTTTATCTCATTTTGCAGATGCAGAAGCTGTGGCTCAAAAAGACTGCCATTTGCCCAAGGTCATGCATCTATTATAATATATGGTAGAGCCTGTAGGTGTGACTCTAAATATTCTGTGTCTCAATTACAGCAGGAAACTGCCTCTGTGAGTTGGGGCGGATGTGAGGGACTCATTGGCCTTATATTAATGCTGTATCCATTTTGTCTCAGCCACAGGGCTGCAGTCATATATTCACAGTGAGGAAACTCACCCACATTAAAGGTGAGTTATGTGAAATGTTGGTCTCAAAGGTCTCTAGTTCTTCATATTAACAAATCAACATGGAACTCCTGGGAGGTGAGTGGATGCAAAGACAGTCAAACTTCCTACATGTCCTATTTTTAATAGCAGCTTAGCAGTGAGCAGTTTAATGGAGAATAAATGGAGGCTTTTCCTTTCCTTCCTTTATTTATGCAATAATTTGACAAACATTTATAGAGCCTTACTGTGTACCAGGAAATGTTCTAGGTTCTAAAGATCCAGTGGTGGCTGAGAAACACATCCTGCCTCAGAAAGTTCAAAATGTAGTGAGGAAGCCAGGGAAATGGGTAGTTTACAAAGATGTGCAGTAAGTGCTCTGCTATACTAAAGCAGAATCCTCTGAGCACATGTAAGTGGAATGCCTAACCCGGTCTGGAGGACAAGAAAGTTGTCCTAGATGAGAGAAAACGATTGTAACTTCTGGTATTTTAAAGTCCTTAGTAAAATCAGGCAAAAAAATAGAAATGAATAATTAAGGAAACACTCCCATTTACCATTGCAACAAAAAGAATAAAATATCTAGGAATAAACCTACCTAAGGAGACAAAAGACCTGTATGCAGAAAACTATAAGACACTGATGAAAGAAATTAAAGATGATACAAACAGATGGAGAGATATACCATGTTCTTGGATTGGAAAAATCAACATTGTTTAAATGACTATACTACCCAAAGCAATCTACAGATTCAATGCAATCCCTATCAAACTACCAATGGCATTTTTCACAGAACTAGAACAGAAAAATTTCACAATTTGTATGGAAATACAAAAGACCCCGAATAGCCAAAGCAATCTTGAGAAAGAAAAATGGAGCTGGAAGAATCAGGCTCCTGGACTTCAGACTATACTACAAAGCTACAGTAATCAAGACAGTATGGTACTGGCACAAAAACAGAAATATAGATCAATGGAACAGGATAGAAAGCCCAGAGATAAACCCATGCACATATGGTCACCTTATCTTTGATAAAGGATGCAAGAGTATACAATGGAGAAAAGACACCCTCTTCAATAAGTGGTGCTGGGAAAACTGAACAACTACATGTAAGTTCACAAGCTCAGAGGGCAGCAGCGGCAGAAGCAAAGATGCAGAACAGAGATGGAGAATCCAACAGAGTCAGAAAATTTGATGAGAAATGGCCGAAGTGTCAAAGTGCTGCTTCTGCCTCTCCCCTGGCCAACACCTCACAAAGATATTTTGTAGATGGGAACTGGATTTCTCACTGAACTTCAGATGGGCGCTCAAAGCATTCATTTCAAATGTGAGAGGAAATGTGAGATGATGATGCTGAGGGTGCTGGGGAGAAGCAAGCAGAACCTAGTCACCTTAACAACGTCATCAAGCAATTTCTATGTGCCAAGTGTAAGAACTTTGTCATCTCATTTATTCTTTAATGAGACCCCAGCAGTTGAATTCTATTAGCATCCTGCTTTACAAGTTTAATTTTAACAAAGCTAAAAATGCAATAGTAACAAATTGAGAATCACTGATTGAGACCAACCTCCTTTATCTTTCAAGATAAAGAGGAAACAAAGGTCCGAAGATAAGTTAACCCAATAGCATATGATAGTAGGTGTCAGGGTCGAGTCTAAAAGAAGCCCAGAAGCATTGCTTGAAATTTTTTCTTTCAACAAGAGAGCAGAGAAGGGCTCAACAGCATATTCCTAGAGAATTTAAATCTATACCTGGTAGGTTAATCTTAAATGACAGCTTTCTTTCCTGTCAACCTTAGCAGAAAAGTTTCACTTTTATTTGATTCACCGAGTTGGGTTTCCCCTCTCCTTTTCCTTCACGTTCTTTTGCTATTGCAACCAAAGAAGAAGAAAGGAGTGTTCCTCTTGCTGATTATTCCCATAAGAAAGAACATTCTGTAATGGCAAAAGTATCAGCTAAAGGAATCTCTGGGTGCATAGATTAGCCTTATCTAGTGACTGACACCTCAGTGTATGTACTTGCCAGTCTCTCCAGTTTGGAGTAGGCAATCAATCACAAGAAATTTCCTTTCTTTAACAGGTGCTAAGCTTTCCTATTTGATAGTCGAGTATCAATGCCACAACCTGTCTTATATTAAGGTATGAAACATTATCCTGTCATCCTGGTGATCCTTGATCTCACCCAAGGAAACATTCTTTCCTAGTATTTTTTGAATCGTGATTTATGTACATACATCTAGTTAACACATGACTTACACAGACTTCCCTAGACTCAGAAATGAGTTTGAGTCTTTATTTCTTCTAGTTCATATTTGATTATTTTTTTCATAGACATATAACATGATTGAGACCATAAAGATCATCTTATGAAATCTCTTTGATTACCCAGATGAGGAAACTGAGGCTTGGTTCCTAGTGCATCACAGGTGCTCGATGCTTATTGAACCATTTGATAGAACAAAACTGACTTGTGGGTCACGTGGCAGAGCTGTGAGGAGAAACCCAGTCTGGAAACTTCTTGCACATGGCCCTTTGTACTACATCGCCATCTCCCTTCAGCCTAAACACACGTCTATCAGCTACTCTGCAACTGCTCGCAAAGAGGGAAGTTCCAAGTAAAGAGATAAGAGTCAAAGGGGGAGACAGTTCCCAAACAATTTACTTCTGCATCTATCTCAAGGCAATCCATGGGAACCATATTTAAAAGAATGCTGAGCAAGCAAAAGTAGAGGCAAGTGAGAACACTTCCTCCTTATGCTTCTCTGTCTCTCTCTCTGTCTCTGTCTCTCTGTCTCTCTCTCCCTTTCCTGAGTAGCAACCTAAAAGCTACAGGTGGAAAGAGGCATAGAGCAGAGAGCAGCAGGTAGCAGAGATGGTGGAAAGCAGTGCCTGGATGCAGTGAATGTCATTAACTTACCAGACTTGGCAATGGTTTCAAGGGACATATTAAGCTTAAAATAAGCAGGGGCCAAAGGCAAGGTAAGCGCTGCCTAATATTCCTGTGAAGACTGGGAAGCATCACTGAAACACTGCAACTCTTTCAGGAAGGGAGACTATGAGAAAGGATTTTCCATTTCAACTCAAACCTGGGACACCATACCCAACCCTTGTATGCCTCCCTGTCACCTCTGCCCAAAAGACTCCAGTCTATTCCAAAGGGAGGCTTATTAGAGCCAATATTAGCCAACTTTTAAAAATCAATGACCCCATCTGCTGTATCCTTCTCTCCTTGGGGACTTCTTCAAATACATTTGGCTTTTCTAACTCTTTGTTATCATTTTGCCCACTCTAGGCATTTTATCAGCCACCCTAGACCACATGGGTTTACTCTCCTTCCAGGGAGTTTTCTAAAAAAGAAATAGCATTGTTGTCCCTCTGTGCCTTGAAGCAGAGGAGATTTATTGTTGATAACCAAAATTATATTAATTACAGTAATAATGCTATACTTGCCTTCAGAGATGGCCCCAGCTTCTGGTGGCTTCAGTCTGTCAGCATCCTTCTTACAGAGTTTAGACACTATCAGAGGGTACGGTGTCCAAACTCAGGGAAACATTCAGGGAAGGTGATTTCAGAAGCTGGTGGGGTTGGGATACTAGAAGCTACAGGCTCTAATACGGAGAAATCTAGTAGTTTCTTTGTTTGAATCACAGTTGGTGTTTCTACACAACAGAAAGTTCACTCAAAATGATCTATAGATATGAATATATTAATGAGCTTACATATGTATGAGTCTAACATTTGCCCCTCCAATTGCTAGCAAGCAGGGAAACGGTGGTGAAAGTAGCTCTTAACACAATTCAGACTGGAGGAAAATTCTAAGAGTGTCTAGCGCCAAAAATTTAAGAATATTTCCTGAGACCTCTTTACCTGGGAACAAGGGACTTTCTCTGTTCATAAAGGTAAGGTGTGTGTACCTTCCAACATTAGACTTTTGTGTCTAACCAAGTGTGCCTAGGCTGTGTTTGGATCAGATCTTGCAAACTCTTACAGAATTCTACCAGATCACGATCCATGCATGTCAGGGTCATGCTTTTCTTTCTCTCCAATGAATTCACCCCACCTGGCATTCAGACAGTTGTTTCACAAATGAATAAATTATTCATGGAGCACTCTTTGGAGTGTTTGCTAGTCTTCTATGTGGAATGCCTTTCCAGGTCGTTGTAAGGCTGGCTGGTTCTCGTCATTCTGGACACTTCCAATATTATCTTTTTAGAGAAGCTTTTCTTCAACCTTCATTTAATAGTCCCTTAACCCACCCTGGTCAATCTATTTGCACCCTGCTTTATATTGTTCATTGGTCTTATTATGATCTGATTACTTCTTTACGTGTTGAATGATTTTCTTCTCGAAAATGAAAACTTCATATGGGCAAGGAATTTTTGTCTTGGTTTTTGCAGAAATCACAGTTCCTGGAATGGTGGTACCTGATGTACGATAGGTACCCAATAAATATGTGCAAAATAAAACATTTTTAATGAAATAATATATGCCTCTAGGTGCACTGGATGGAAAGAGAAGTTTTCAGCAAAACCCTTTACTTCTTCTCATCTGTTTGGGAGCTGGGAATCTTTGATTCCTTCCATCCCTCCTGTGTGGGAACCATATTCTTCAAAACATTGCTGTGGATTCTGATACCTAATTGTCCTATCCTTTCCTCCAACATCTCAGTTTGGCTTTCTCTGTGGGTGTGAATCTTACTTGCTCTTCTCCACACTGTTGAGTGATGAGCAGCCCCAATAAAAAGTACCCCCTTAATGGGCAGTAGGCGTCAATAAATTTTGCATCACTCCATTAAAAGATTTCTCTGTAAAAGTGTCCACATCTATTTTAGAAAAACTGGTGTCCAGTTACATACACCCTATATCCCTCGCTCTCCAGTTCACCACCTAACATTCACAAACATTTCCCAGCCCATTTTCATCACCTCAGACAACAAAATATTTCTTAGTTTTCCTGTAGGGTCTTTGTTTTAATCTAGATCTATATATCATTTTGTCAAAGACAGAGGTCTACCTTCATTTTCCTTGATTAAAGTCAAGTATTGATCAATAATTAAAGTACTGGGAGGCTTCAATAGCTAAAGTTCTTGCTGCAGCTTATAATATTTTTATATTTAAAGGAACTAAGAGGACTCTAGGATCCCCTTTAACAGTAATGATTAATTACATAAAGCATCCATGACCTCTGGTTTGCCCTAGGTTCTGGGAGGAATAGGAGCTTACTATTCCTTATGTCATTGCTTCCAACTATTAAAAATTAGCCCTAAGTACACCACTAGGAATATAGGGGACAAAAAACAAACTGGCAGGTATATTCACCCAGTCTCTTGAGAATCTCAAGGCAGTCTGTCTAAATGACGGGTTGTGTTATTCATGGCTTTGTTGTTTCTTCACTAAGACTATATGTTTAAGGTCAAGATTGGCACAGCTTTTTGTTCTCTATTGATCACATCACAGAAGCCAGCTGCATTACTGAGCTGAAGATACTAATCTTAATATAATGGGATACAGTAGTTCTCAGCTTTTTGTCCATCCCCGCACACCTGAAACATAAAATATATTCCTGTAGTTAGCAGAGACTTACTATGACAGTGCTTCCCCTGTGAAGGACAGTTTGAGAAATCCATTCAGTTGATTCTGATTTCACACACACACACACACACACACACATACATACACACATACACACCTGTTTCATATAGAATTAAAATACAGAATGGATCTTCATTTCTGTAATGTTGTTAGATATTATTGTTATTTAGTGTTCTGCTGTTCCAAGCATGTGTAGAACAAATACTTAAATACCATCACTTGAACAATTCCGTGAGTAAAAGAGACTTGTAATGAACAGACATTTTAACACATTGGTTCACAATTTTTAACAAGCCGCTTTAAGGGACAAGAAAGGTCAATGTTTTTGCATGGCCAGAAGCTTAAATGATGCAAAAAAAGAATTCAGAAGCGGAAAGGTAATGGCAAGTGCTTCACATTTAGAAGAGGTAATTATTTTAAAAATAAAATAAAGTCAATAATTACTTGAAAGTAATCACAAAATTGTGAGACCGGTTTGGCTCATTTCACATCAATGTAGCAAGGAGAAGGCACATATCAAAATCATTCAGGGAATTTTTCCATCAGACATACACCTCCCACCTCTAGTTGAGTGTATGCCCATTTCTCCACCTCTATGTGTGAACTGAAAAACCTCCAAGTTATCGTGAATGGTTCCCCCACTTCTACTCCTCTTGTAGTGAACATTACAAATTTGGTGGGAGTCAAGGCAGTACATATTTAAGGTAGGGGGAGTAGAAAGCTCCAGTGATTACTTTGAGGCTAGTAGCTTATAGAAGAAAAAGATCACCTCAGATTTAACAAAGTTGCAAATGTAACAAAACAGCTAAAATTTATCAAAGTTTGTTATGTGCCAGGTAGCACCTAGTAAGCTATTTATACACCAGTTCCATTAATTAATTTACTCTCTATGTATTCATTCAACAAATGTTTATTAAGTGTCTACTGTGTGCTGAATATATGCGAACATCCCAAACAAGTTTGTACCTTAGCTTCATAGAGCTTACATGGTGGAGGAAGGAGATACCCATTCAACCAGGGGAAAAATATAGTTAAAAATTCTGATTTGTGTTATGAAAGAAAAAACTGAAATGATATGAAAGAAAACAATAGGTTAGAAGAGCACACGGGGCCCTATTTATAAGAGAGAATCAGGAGGAAAGATTTCTCTGAGAAATGTACATTTCCATCAAAGCCTGAAGGATAAACAACACTTAGCCACATGTAGCCGATGCACTAGTGCCCTGCTCCTATCACTTCACACATAATTCCAGTGCCTGGGGACTGACTCCCAACTGCCAGCACATGTATCTCTTTCCCTGAGGACTTTCACAGGTAGCCAGAGTCCATTGTGTCCCAGTGCAGCAGGCAAAAGTGCTGGGAAATTAACACCTTCCCCCTCAGGAATAGGACTCAAGTAATATCTGATGGGAGTTGATACGTAAATACCCCAGCTTTCTTGCCTCTGGGTGGGGTAATTCTGACATGCACTTTCTAAGGTGTATGGCAGCGTTCCTGGCGAGAGTGAGCTCCAGCGGTCCACAGCAGGGGCCTGCTCGTCTATGTGCCCCTGTTGACAATTTGTCCTTATTTGCCTTATCTCCGAATCCCCTATCTGTGTTTCCCAGGACAACTTCCCAAATAAGTGTCTGGAACTCAAGAACCCATCTCAGGGTTTGCTTCTCAAGAACCTGAACTAAGACATCAGATAAAGTGCTCTCCAAGCAGGGGAAAGGGAGGAGGGTAGGCTCTGAGGCTGGCCATAAAGAAGGATGGGGTGGTCAGAGCACGGTGAGGGGGGAAGGGCCCAAGATGAACTAGAAGAAGGAGGCAGCGGCCAATCATGCAGATTCCTATAAGCCCTTGTATCATTTCCTATTGCTGTGGGGACAAATTACCATACACTTAGTGGCTTAAGCTACACAAAGTTACTATCTCACAGTTCTGGAGGTCAGAGGTCCAATATGGGTCCTCACTGAATGAGCTAAAATCAAAGTATTGGCAGGGCTGTGTTCCTTCCTAAAGTCTCTAGAGAATGCCTGTTCTGCCTGCATCCTTTGGTTCATGACCCCCTTCCACCTGCAAAGCCAGCGATGGTTGGCTGGTTGAGCCTTTCTCACTTCTCATCATTATGACTCACTCTCTCCTGCTTCCCTCTTCCACTTTTAAGGATGCTTGGGATTAGATTGGGTACACTTGAATAATCCAGGCTAATCTCCCCATTTTAAGGTCAGGTGATTTGCAACCTTAATTCCATTTGCAACTTCAATTTCCCTTTGCCTTGCGGTCTCTCATAGTCACAGGTCCAGGGATTGGAATTTGGACATCTTTGTAATGGCGGGGGGATGGAGGGTTACATTATTCTGTCTGCCATGACCATGTAAAGAAGTTTGGATTTTTCAAAGAGCTAGAGGCAACTGGAGAATTTTAAACTTCAGAGTGATATGATCTAATTTCTGTTTTTAAAAGATCCTGCTTGGCTGCTATATTGGTTCATCAGTTGGAGGGCACCAAAGTAAAAATGGGGAGATTAATCAGGAAACTATTGCAAATGTTCAGGTGAGAAGCAATGACCAAGGTATCAGAGATTTTTGGATAGTTCAACCAACAGGACTTGGTTAAGGGTTGGATCTGGAGAAAAAGAGAGAGGAAGGATTAGAAAATGATTCCTACATACTTCGCTTTAGCATCTGGGTGAATGGAGCTGGTAATTTACTGATGTGGAAAACACTGATTTAGAGAAGACAAAACTTTCAGGTTTCATCAAGTTCATTTTTAGATGCATATGAAAATATATAAATGTATGTAATCTAGTGAATGTATGAGTCTGGGATTCAAAAGTGAGGTCTGGGTCAAGGAAAAAAATATTTGAGCCACCACCATATAGACAGTATTTCTAGCCATGGGAATTAATGCAGCTACCACAGGAGAGAGAGAAGTAAAAAGAGAGGAGGAGGGGATCAAGCATTTAGGCACAACTCCACCTACCCCTGGAAATTATTTGCTCATTTTCTGTTCATCAGCCAGCCTCTCCTCTTTCCATGTTTGCCCTCCAGAACTTCTGCTTATTAGATCTTCTCCTTCTAGACTGCTTGACTCTGGACCTTTCATATTTTCCATTTATTACTTTCTATGCTGCATTCTGAATAATTTTCTGAAATCTATGCAATTGCATAATGGTCTGTGTCTAATCTACTATTTAACATGCTCATTGAGCTTTTTTTTAAAAATTTGGTGACTAAAAAAAAAAAAAAAAAAAAAAATTTGGTGACTATAATTTTGTTTCCAGAATTTCTATTTAATTCTTTACAAAATCTTTCCTTTCCCATATTTTCTTCTTGTCTATTCTAGTCCTCCTTTCCTCTTATCAAAACATTTAAATTTTTCTTATTTGAAATCTCTTTTAGAAGGTTTAAAGTTTTTAGTTCTTGAGGTGCAAATGCTCCCATTTTTTTCATTTGCTATTTATTCTTCAGAGCAATTTATTTCCTTGAATGGTTTGTTATGTCTATGAGATCAACCCCAAGGGTGGCTTGCATTTGGTGGACATTTCTCTCTATAATCACTCTGGGGGTTTTTTGCTTGTTTGTGTTTTTGTTTTTGCTTTACCTCACCTAGCTTCCAGGGGTGCACTACTTTTATATTAACTTTATGTGAAAAGCCTAAGCTTACCAATTATTTTTCATGGGTTGCTCTTTTTGTTCCAAAGCTTCCCAGCTGATGACAGATTTCTTGGCCTCTCCCCAAGGCTGGGGTGAGAGACATTTTTCTATTGCCCTTTTCTAGTAACAGACCAGCCATTCAGAGAGTCAGAAATGGCTGATTTCAGACCTGATAGTTCCCACATGCAAAGGATTTGTGTCTGGACCCTTCCCCTAATGCCACCCACAAGAGACTGAACTCTAGCAGCAGCCATTAAGGCTGTGTTCCAACCACTAGTCAATTATTTTAGATTTAGCTCCCACTAGCTATGCTTCCTTTGAGATCCCTGTTTGTTTGAGGAATTCTCTCTCTTGGTTTACCGCTTGGCTATGTATCCAAGAATTCTAAGACTGGGTTAATGAAAAATCCCTGCTCCTTCAGTTATAAACATGAAACTGTTTTTATTTTTTCAGTAACTGCCACCAACTGTGTCCTAGCTAGTCCTCTTTCCCACCGGGTGTCCATCAAGAACCTTGGCAACTCCTTGACCTGATGCCATCACTTTTCAATTAATAAAACAATCTCATTTGGGCTAATTCTGAATATTTTCCACTGTAGAATTATAATCTCACATTACACTCGAAGCTCTCACTGGCTCACAAGAGTCTATCGTGTACATCTCTTCCCAACTCCCAGTGCACTGACATCTGTCGGAGCTTGAAATTGGCCGTGATCGGAGTATTTACACTTTGGCGATCATCAAACACTGCAAATCACGGTCCCCACCCACCCACCGCCTCCCAGAGAACCAGTTGTTAAACACTTACCAGCACACCACTGCCCCTTCCCTTCGAGGCTGAAGGTGTGGCTCCACTGCCCTGTAGTGTGTATGTGTGGCAGTGCGGTAGGACGGGGGAAGGGGGAGGGAAGAAAGATCATGGCTCACCCCTGACTCTCCTCTGGTTAACATTCTGCTGTTGCTATTGGAAGAGGACTGTCCCATTGCAAGCTGATGTACTCTTCTGCGCTACAGGGTGTCTTTTATGGGAACTCCCACACTTGTGGTCATGAACTTACTATCCCATTTCTGTTGATCATCACTACTGACCCAGGCCTTTGTCCAGATCTTAGGAGAGTGAGGCCCAACAGGCCCGAGTGACAAGATACAATCCCAAATAGCTGCCCCCTGGGTACTGCTGGACTCTGAGACTGGGTTCCATTTTCCAATGGATCTCCAGCTGATTGCTTTGCACCTGCGTTCCTCTGATACATGCGTCTCTTTGCCCCATGATGGAGAGACCCCAATAAGCATGTGGCCATCATACTTATGTACTTGTGCACCCTAATTCTGGGCCTGCAGGCTCAGGTGGGATATATCTCCCTCCTCTTTAATCAGGAACTTCAGGAGGCAGTCCTTTTTTTATTTAATTGAAGTACAGTTGATTTACAGTGTTGTGTTAAATTCCTGCTGTACAGCAAAGTGATTCAGTTATACACGTATATATATACATATTCTTTTTCATATCCTTTTCCATTTTGGCTTATTACATGATATTGAATATAGTTTCCTGTGCTATACAGTAGGACCTTGTTTTTTATCCATCCTACATATAATAGTTTACATCTGCTAATCCCAAACCCCCAATCCATCCCTCCCCCACCCCCTTCCCCCTTGACAACCACAAGTCAGGAGGCAGTCTTGCAGTCTTTATCACTGTTCTTCCTGGCCTTCACATGGTGCTGCCTTACTGCTCTGCAATCACGAAGCCAGGTTTCAAGTCCCCTTCCTGCAGATACCGGAGGCATCCATACTCCAGTCTTGTGTCTATTCACAAATACTGTTTCCCCCAAATAAAGACCCCTTCTCCTTCCTAGTTCTCCTCTTATATCTCTCTTGTGCAATAGCCACCCAAGCTATTTGGTGTCTCTCACACCTGAGGGCAAACCTCCAATCTCAGGCCAAGAATCAGATTTTCTTTAAAGTAGACCTTGAAGAATGTTGACACTTTGTTTTCCGTCCAGCGTTATCACTGTTCACCACGTCTTATTTCAATATCTCTGTTACACGTTATCTAGCAGTTCATATTATTTGAACAAGAGGCGTTGGACTTTACATCAACTCAGCCTCAGGAGAGGAAGCAAAATTTCATTTATGCTTTACTGAGTTCTATGTTGTTTGAATCTTTATATCAAGCCTTTTAATATCTTACTTTTATGATAAAAAAATAAAACTAATGACATATTCTTAAGGCACCCTTTCTCACAGATAGTGGAAGAAGGCAGCCTAGAAGTACTCTGTATCTGGAAAAAAGATATATAACATTGTAATTTTTAAAACAAGATATTGTATATAATCAATGTTGGTTGTAATATCTTGGCCAAGTAAGAAAGTGGACAAATTTTTCTATCTCAAGTCACTTAGCATATACACTTGTGACTCCACATGAAAAAAAGTTACTCTTCACACTTCTACCCAACCCTAACATACAAATGAGAAAACAGATAATTTAATTATGTATAATAAATTCAAATGCCGCTGAAAAACTCTTAAAAGGAAATAGTGGTGGTGGCTTTGAAATAAATAATGAATAGGGAATTCAATCGGAAAAGAGTGGATTCTGTACAGACAGTAAAACACATATTTAAAATAAGAGTGAAGTTAGGACAGTAAGAAAGAGGGTCACAAAGACTTTTAAACTATCAGCAAAAGTATCCAGGACATCAAAAAGACAGCATTGGTTTCATAAGCTTGGGTCAGTGGAATGAAATTATACACATGCTTCACAGGATGACAGTTTTACTTTTAAGATACTATTGTATTATTTAGGACAATGCTAGTTCCTATGGCAAATAAAGCCAGAAATGTATAATGGCCTGAAAACAATAGATATGTATTTTTAAAAACTTTAGAATTTTTGTACAATTTTAAAGGTTACTTTTCATTTACAGTTATTACAAAATATTGGCTCTATATCCCCATGTTGTACAATACATCCTTGAGCCTATCTTACACTCAGTAGTCTGTGCCTCCCACTCCCCGACCCCTATATTGTCCCTCCCCCCTCCACTGGCAACTACTATTTTCTTCTCTGTATCTGTGAGTCTGTTTCTTTTTGTTTTATTCACTAGTTTGTTGTATTTTTTAGATTCCACATGTAAGTGATATCAAACAGTATTTGTCTTTCTCTGTCTGACTTATTTCACTTAATATAATGCCTTCCAAGTCCATCCATGTTGCTGCAAGTGGCAAAATTTTGTTCTTTTTTATGGCTGAGTAATAGTCCACTGTATATATATACCACACCTTCTTTATCCATTCATCTGTTGATGGACACTTAGGAATGAATTTCTTACTCATGTTTACTAGTGGGGGGTGAACAAAGGTTGGTTGAGAGTCTTCCACACAATCACTCAGAGATGCAGGATGACGGAAGCTCTGTCACCACCAATAGGCTGTTTCCAGGCTGTTCTCTACCCTCACCAGAAGGAAGAGGAGGAGTATGGAGGTGCACTTATGACAAGTTTACATGGTCTAGGCCTGTGAGTGGTACCGATTTCCACCCATGTTCCCCGGCTAAAGGTCAGTCACAAGGACATACCTAATTGCAAGGGAAAGTGAGTAATATACTTTTGCCCAAAAAGAACAAAGGAACATGGATTTGATAAGCAGCTAGCATCAATAAGTGTGAGATAGAATTTCTTTCTCTGCAGGTTGTTCAAAACAGAATAGTTCTTCATCTGACCGCAGTAGGATGTGCGTAGCACAGCCTCAGGCACAAGCACAGACTTCACCAAATGGTCTCTGAAGCACCCTTCAAGTCCTCTAATTTTTTGAAAGTCACTTGTATTCTTGTTTAAGAAAAAAAGAACTCATGGAAGCAGCACATGTGTAAAGGGGTATGAATGGGGCAATTGGGAAATTAGATTTTCATGTTGACAGGGAATGTGGAAGGAGGAAAATTATAGGGGAAAATGTAGCAAACGAGAGGGAGAGAGTAGGGAGAGGGGAAGGATGTGGGATGGGGGAGGGAGAACGCTCTTATTTTTCTAGGAAAGACTGAGAGAAGTGTCAAAACAGAAATGAACAGTGTTCTTAAAAGTTAAGAGAAAATATCACAGTCCATTCAGTGCCACTCATTCCTAACTCTATAAACTTCATGAGTAAAAAGAGATGCAAACACAAACATGCAAACTCACGCTTGGGAAGCCTCTACCACATTGGCCTCAGGACTGCCTTGGACAGCCAGTAAGTCAGAGCTGATATGACTTTAATACAATATTTACACTTGGTTAATATGTACTGAAATCACCTGCTTATTGCAACAATTTGAGAGTCTTTTCTTAATAAGACTTTGATTTGATTTTGATTGCTTTTTTCCTTTCTTTCTTTTCCTCTCTCTGGAGCCCATGTCAAATAAGACATTCTGTAGTTGCTTTAAAAAGATGAGCTCTGTTAAAGAGTTTGTGGTTTTTAACTTAAAAAAACAAAAACATAAATCTTGTGAGTAGGATCAGTTTAAACTCTGCATGAGACTTCTGAGTCTGCCCATATTCTCATTTGTTTGGAACATTTAAATGATGATGCCAAAGCCACACATGACCTCAATAACCAAGGTCAAGCAAAGCTGCTGATACAAGCTTTTTGATTTCTTCTAAACCCAGGCGTTTATTAGGTCTACAGCTGCCCACATGGAGAAGTATTGCAGCACTTTATTTGTTTTCATTAGGCTGGCATCAAAATGGCATGTTCCAATGAGGTCAGAATGGACCTTTAAAATGCATCATCAGTTAGAAGATTGTTCCCTAACATTCTGCATCCTTCTTTTCAATTATAGCAGCCAACAACAGCTGATTTTCTTATGGCCCAGACATCATCTGATTTCTGCAGGACCCATGTATCTTATTTTGGTTCCGTCTATAAGAAGAAAGAAAAATGTACATGCAAGATAGAAACTTTAGTATGACACTTCTTTCAATCTCCATTGGCTCAAAGTAGCTGACCTAAACTTTGCCTTTTGTTTTGGACAATGGCAGACACTGGAGCCAAAGTTATTGTCTCAGTGTTATGATTTGGCTAGTCTTCATGTAACTTTTGCCCCAATTTTTTTCGGTAATGGCTCAAATTACTTTGCCCACTGAAGCCATAAAATATACAGCATGGAAAGGACTATATGCTGTCGGCTACTGATGATTGAGGATAGTCTCAGAGATGCTGGAAAAGGATGGAGAAACTCCATTCAGACACAAACAACTTATTATAACATAGGTATGTAATAGTCCGGAGACTTTGGCAAAGGGCATTATTGACATAAGGATAGACCATGTGAAAAATCTAATCATCAATAAGGTTAGTGACATTTCCTTAAACCATAAAAAAATGGCTTATATGTCAAATTTCATTGTAGATTAATACTACAAGCATGTATTCAACAGAAATGTTTTTGTTTTTTGATGGAGTTTTTCTACTCATAGGTTTGCAGAATAAATGTCTTTGGTCACCATTAAAAGTGGGAAATGAATAAAGTTTTAAAATTAGGTATGATCATGTCAGTTGTTCTTTTGAACCAACATATATTTGATCTCATAGATACCTGCATGGACCGATGGTCTTTTCTACATATGCCTAGGCTGTAAGGTCCAGCAAAGGTCAGTTGGGAAAACAAACCGTTTTTCTCTACCTTATTGATTTGAGTTTTAAAAGATAGGAGGTTGAGAGTTGCTTTTCTTTGTTTAATATACTTTCCATGATGTTAGAATAAATTGCCATTAGAAGATGATGTGGTGAGCATAATAATGGCCCCTCAAAGTTGTCCATGTCCTAATCCTCAGAATCTATGAATACATTAAGTTATATGGCAAAGAGGCATTAAAGATGCAGATGGAATTAGAGGTGTTAATCAGCTGACTTTAAAATAGAGAGATTATCCTGGATTATTTGTATGGGCTCAGTGTAATCACAGGGGTCCTTAAGGCAGAAGAGGGAGGCCAAAAAAGGAAGTTAGAATTTTGCCAGGTGAGAACTGTTCAACCCACTGTTGCTGGCTCCAAGCACAGAGACAGCAAACCATGACTCCAGAATTCGGGTGGCCTCCGGCAGCTGTGAACAGGCTTCCCTAGAGCCCCCAGAAGGGAATGCCGCCATACTGACACTTTTATGTAGTCCATTAAGACCAATGAGGGATTTCTAATCTGAAAAATAATAAATTTGTATTAGGCCATGAATTTTGAGATAATTTGTTATGGCAGAAATAGGAAACTAATACAACCATTAACAGGGTGTTCTAGAATATCAATACGTGAGAAAAAATAGATTCTAGCCACAGAGCAGACTGAGGTAACACAGCTAAACTTCATGCCACTCACTTTGAATACTGCATAAAATATCACAGACCTTTAAATAAATATATAACTAAGCTTTAAGGGAAGGAAAAAAAGATCCTTTGGGTGAAGAAATAAAGAGAGAATTTAAAACCAGGGGAAGAAACTCAGAACTGGTGGAATTTTGAACCAGATACAAGTATTCTACTGGTAGTGGGAATTAAGTGTTGCAGAAGAGAAAAGGAAGAAGTGAGTTACAGCTTGAGTATGCAAGGGAGCCTTACATACTCCCTTGACATGTAGATTGGAAGGGGAGTGGAATTTCACCAGGTTGATGAGGGAAGGCAGAAGGGCATTGTAGACAGAGACCAAAGACATTTGACGTGAGCGTGGCAGGTGTGTTCCAGAAACCACACTGTGCTTTGTGTGGGGTGACCTACAAGTTGAAATGGAAAAGTAGATTGCGTCCAGAGTATGCACAGTCTTGGATGTCTTCCTAAAAAGTTTTGACTTTCTCATAGGCCAAAGGTCACAAACTAGAGGCCTGCTGAGGTGTTTTAGTTGGCTCTCATAGTATTCTTGTGTGTATTAGGGGTTTTTTTTGTTGTTGTTTTATTGTGTTTTGTTTATAATTTGAATTACAAAATGTAAAACTTTTTAAAAGTTGGGAGAACTAACATAAAATTCTAGACTTCCAGTTTCACTTGGGAAAAAAACAGCAACAACGAAAAATTTAAAACAGATGATTTGACCACATTCAACCTCACTTGACCACAAATGGTTAGAGCTGAGTAGCTTCTGACGCCATAGTCTAGCCTGTTCTCGCCAGTCCACCACAATTTCCTAACTCTCCACCACTCACTATTGTACAATACCTGCCCACTTCAGAAAGATTTATACCTGCTGGACTTCCATCGGCATTTGTGTTTGCAACCTCTGCTGTAAACAAGTGGTAACCATTGAAGGATTTTAAGATCAAATCTGTGATTTGGAAAGAAAACCTTGGTAACAATTTTAAGATACCCTCTGCCTTCTGATGGCACATTATGTGTATTTCTGTCATTGTACTTACAACATTGGGTTAAAATGATCTATTTCTGTGTTCACTGTCTTCCCTGCTAGACAGTGAAATCTTATAAAGGGTCAGAGATGTTTCTTATTCACCTGTGATTCTCTGTTACCTAGTGTCCTATTTGACAAGTAGTAGATACTGAATGAAAGACAAGGATGGGCAAGACTCTAGAGGCAGAGATGGGTAAGGAGACTATTAACCTCATGCCAGGGAAATATAACGAAGGCTGAGTTAGGATGGACCAATGATCGTGGTAAGAAGGGTATAATTGTCAAAGATATTTAGAAAGGAGAATTAATTGGATTTGGTAACTGATTGAGTATGGAGGGTGAAGAAAAAGAGGAATAAAAAAATGGCTCTGAGATTATGGTCAGACCACGTGGAATTAGTTCTCATGATCTGTTGTTCACCAATCCAAAGAGAGTAACTGTCCCATCTGAAGACGTGAGCCTCCACTATTCCATGGAGCATGTGGTAGAAAGCGTTCCTATTGAGAAGCAGTAGAAAAGCCCAATGGGCATGACTGGAAGGGCATGAAGAACCTTCTGGGATGCTGGCAATGTTTTATTTCTTGATGCAGGTGCTGGTCACACAAATGTGAATATTTTGCCAAATTTTATTGAGCTGTAGGTATATGATTTGTATATTTTTTGTATATTTGTTATACCACAATAAAGTCTGTATTAACTTTAAAGTTTATTTCAGGGAAAATGACTGTGTTAATCACAAATTACATGATAGTCTTCAACCAAATCTTTGATTTGGCATTAGTCCCAAATTTGTTCATAGTATGTAAAAGAAATGTTGTCTTTGATTACTTGATTCAAATTGATTTTAATTTCAGTTGGGAATGTGCTTTTTACCTCCTCCCACCTCTAAAAAAGAAAGAAAAAAAAGAAAAGCTGTTGGCTAGAAATGAGAAGATTTGGATTGGTCAAGTCTCATCACCTTCTTACTATGCGTGGCCTTGGGCAAATAACTTCTCTGATGTTCAGTTTCCTCATCTGTAAAAGGATGATCGCATAATATCACATGAATCTATTTATATGGCTTTGTGAGGATGAAGCTAATTTATCTCAAAGTACTTTTTAAATCATGTTATATTATCCAAATATACATTAGTTCCAAACATTCTGCTAGTCACTAGGGATGCAAGGATAAATAAAGCATAGAGGTAAGCACTCAAAGAGATTGTGACTTTTAAAATGTAGTTAAATAAAATGTAACAACATTTAGATATGGATCCGAATACAAAGGTATTTAATCATGTTTTCATTCAAAACTTTCTTGGAATGTTTTCTAGAAGAATAATATTTCAACTAATAGTTTGCAGCCTAAGACCATGAATTGTAGGCTAATTCAGTTTCCTTGGCTGATGTTTGTATTTCCCCATCTTTGAGCTACTGCTTTTGCTATGTTGACTGAGGTATAAATTGCTGATGATATTACTGGATGATTGGGTAATTATTTTTAAATATAATAAATTATAATGCTTAAAGGAATGTTTAATAAATATAAATACATTTTAAGTCTGTCTTAACGAGATCCTTCAAACCACAAAGAGATCCTCTCCAGTGACAGCCACTATGCTATATATGTGGTAGTTCTGTGTCACTGGAAAATTCCAGTGACGAAAAGATTGAAATAAGCCACAAAAGTACTATCAAGTTTAGTCCGAATAAATGTAGGTACTTAGATCACGTCCCTGGTCATCTCTCTGCCCTCTTCCATGGAAAATACACAAATACATTAAAATCCACTTAGTACGAGAGCTTGTCCGATAATAGTGTGTTATATTGTTTCAGCAATTATGTAAGGAGTGAGAGTAGCTTAATTTCAAATGGCTGGCCCATTTGAAGCTGCAGATAAAAATGGCATCAAATGAAAGCTGGGTCATAGTGCTAACAGATCATGAGTACATCCACTCAGCTAAATGAACCAAGTTGCTTTTTACTTTATAACAGAAAAATAAGTTTTAGATTATTTAGCCACAGAGAAATTGACATGATTTGGGAATAAAATTGAAAACAAACTTAGAAATGTTACCCTGCCAGTGTTTGAATTTGTGTACCCAGGTTTACATTGGAAGAATTACCTGACCATTTCCCAAATATTAATATGCAATAAGACTATGTGTCTATTAAATATGGCTGCATATCTTTACAGCAAAACTAAAAAATTCTAGAGACACTATACAAACAAAATCTTTTATCAAGAAAAAAACAAACACTTTTGGTTTGGGAATACAAAACACTTTGCATAGTTATGGACTATGATGACCACCAATTTAAAATGACAAAAGTGACTAGCAACCAATTGTCTTAAAGTGTTTATCAAAAAGTCTGTGAACACTGTCATAAAGGCTTTAATCAAAATCTGAATAGATGAATCTTTTTTGCAGAAATAATCTACTGTCTAGCAAGTAAATTTCTTATCCAAGACACTTTTTGAGGACATACCAAATAAAGGTTTCCTGGCCTTACTGGAAAAAGCTACCATAAACACTGAAAACCAATAAATAACATGCCCAAAACAATACCAGTGACAAAGACGCTGCCTGCTTCTTTGTGCCTTCACTGATTCCTTTATTTATCCCTTTCCTCTTTGATTAATGAGTGCTTTTTGCATATGGACATGTGAGAGAGGATGGAAGAAAGAACAGAAAAGAAAGAAATGTACTTAATTCACACAATCTCATGTGAAGGACAATGGAAAAAGGTACTAGAAGAAGCAGACCGGTCAAATGTAGAGCAAAATATGATACAGAGCGAGGCAACACAAGACAGTGCAGTTAGTGGGTACGATCCAGGGACCATTCTCTGTAGGAATCAAGGTAGTATTGGGGAGGACAGTTTCTGCGATGGCCCTACCCGGCTGGGGGCATAATTTGCAGGACCCAGTGCAAAATGAAAATTGGTCTCCTCATTCAGAAAAGTAGGACAAGAGGTATTTGCCTTTCTCCTGCAGTTCTCTCTCTGTCTACACCTGTATGGTGCTTTTTTATCTGCTGTTGACTGGCTTTCTCAGGCACAGGACTATCATGGGCTGATTACAGGCCCCCACAGGCACCCAGGGCTCATACCATGACACAACATGCAAAGCTCTTGCGCCTACCCCACCCCCAACCTGGAGCCCAGGATTCCACCAGGGCAGGGGCAACAGTGATCTCTGGGAGAGGCGTGGAAGTGGTCGGCCAGAAATCACGTGATGCGGTGGGAAAGCTGTAAGAGGCAGGACCGCTGGCACATGCGCCATTGGCCCATCTGCCTTCACTTAAACACAGATTCAGATAAACTTGTTAAGAATTTCCATGCCCAGCCTTGACCTCTATGCAAGTCCCTTCTCAGAGCAGGACCCAGTGCGACCTCGAGGTCACACACCAGGAAGCCAGCCCTGTAGCAGATCAGCCAGTCCTGAAAGACCTCCTCCCAAATTCTCATTAAAATAGAGGTAAAAATACCCTCCACCCCCACCAAAGAACTGCAGAACGTCGCAGGGGGCGGGGGGTGGGGTGGGGAAGCGTTGGGGCACAGAGCAGAAGGTTCCATGAACTTAACTATCCTTGTAAAAAATAATTTTAAGATTAAAGGAGAAAAACAATGGCCACACACAGTTCTATCAAAAATGAATGGGAGTAGATTCATACTTAAGTGTATACTGGAAATGTTTTTAAGAGTAAAGAAAAATCCTATACTTAGCTAGATACAAAAATGGTATTGTTTAAAGTTGCTGCAAAGGAATAAAAATCATCCTGAACTTAGATAACTGTCAACACTAAAAGATGGAAGATCATTCCAGAACATGGTTAATGGATATTTGTGGGGAAATGTGAGGGTACCTATCCCTGGTTAAATTGTTGTCTACCAAAGCAAGAGAAATCCATTCAAACATCCTCGAGTAATGAAAAAGTATGCCATTCGTACATTCTTTGGGGTTGGGTGGCAAGGGTAACTATTTAAAATGTGCTCTAGCTGGCTAAGAAATTAACCAAAATCAAGGTATCAAGAATGTGAAAATTGTTTTATTTATAGTCTACCAGTGAACGTTGAAAGACATTAAAAATATAGAGTTAAGTATAAATATTTAAAATCTGTGTTTAGATGGAGTGCCCCCAGAAGTAAACCCTGAGGCGTGGATTTGAGAGCAAGTATTATATTTGGGATGCTGAGAAACGTGTAGAGGAATGAGAAAAGGAAAGTAACCAGTACAAGGTGAGTCATCAAGCCAGTTACCATGAGAGTGAAGTTTAATCCCACAGGGAAATTTTGACAAATGCTGCAACTTGAATGCCCAAGAGTTATGGAACCCAAGGGGCAAGAGAGCTGGGACATTTATTGGTTGCAAACTGGAGGAGTGTGTTATTCAGACACATTTCCAGCCTAGATACTAGGTAGAGCTCCCTGGGTGGCTTTGGGGACATAGAGTGTGGCATGGGAAGCGGGGGTCAGTGGAAGCACAGTGCGATGGTTACAGCCAGGGGGATGGCAGCATTGCCGACAGGGTGCTCTGCAGGCTGGTTAGGACACAGAATGCAAGCAGCCACACTGATTCTTAAAGAAGATTTTATGGTGAAAAATAAAATGCTGAGTGTAAGCGGACTCACAGTTCCAGATTAAATAAGTAATACTGGGAAGTGAAGAAGGGTAGACAAAACAGAGCAAGAGAAATCCATGCTGAACTTCTTATCACTTATAAATGAAAAAGGAAAAGTTACTGTAGATTGAGAATTATAGAAATATAGGTTTAGTTTGACTTTCTATTTGGCAAAATTAAGGGCAACCACAAGGGAATGAAATACTAGTTATTTTCCATACATATTGCCACACTAAATACAGGGAAGAAAGCAAAGGAAAAGCAAAGAGAAGTAGAATAGAGGTAACTCTAAGGGTTTCTACTGTAACTATAAGCATATATGAGTAAACTCCTCTTTCAAAATACAAAAGTTGTCATTTATGTCTCTAAAATTCATAGGCTGCTTATGAAAAATATCTAAGTAGCACAGAGCTTAAAAGTAAGGAAAAATGGGAATGACAGTCCTGCAGGCTGTGGAACAAAAACCACATTCACAGAAAGATAGACAAGATGTAAAGGCAGAGGGTTATGTACCAGATGAAGGAACAAGATAAAACCCCAGAAAAACAACTAAATGAAATGGAGATAGGCAACCTTCCAGAAAAAGAATTCAGAATAATGATAGTGAAGATGATCCAGGACCTTGGAAAAACAATGGAGGCAAATATCGAGAAGATGTAAGAAATGTTTAACAAAGACCTAGAAGAATTAAAGAACAAACAAACAGATGTGAACAATACAATAACTGAAATGAAAACTACACTAGAAGGAATCAATAGCAGAATAACTGAGGCAGAAGAACGGATAAGTGACCTGGAGGACAGAATGGTGGAATTCACTGCTGCGGAACAGAATAAAGAAAAAAGAATGAAAAGAAATGAAGACAGCCTAAGAGACCTCTGGGACAACATTAAACGCAACAACATTTGCATTATAAGGGTCCCAGAAGGAGAAGAGAGAGAGAAAGAACCAGAGAAAATATTTGAAGAGATTATAATCGAAAACTTCCCTAACATGGGAAAGTAAATAACCACCCAAGTCCAGGAAGCGCAGAGACTCCCATACAGGATAAACCCAAGGAGAAACATGCTGAGACACATACTAATCAAACTGGCAAAAATTAAAGACAAAGAAAAACTATTGAAAGCAGAAAGGGAAAAATGACAACAAATAACATACAAGGGAACTCCCGTAAGGTTAACAGCTGATTCCTCAGCAGAAACTCTACAAGCCAGAAGGGAGTGGCATGATATACTTAAAATGATGAAAGGGAAGAACCTACAACCAAGATTACTCTACCTGGCAAGGATTTCATTCAGATTCGTTGGAGAAATCAAATGCTTTACAGACAAGCAAAAGCTAAGAGAATTCAGCACCACCAAACCAGCTCTACAACAAATGCTATAGGAACTTCTTTAAGTGGGAAACACAAGAGAAGAAAAGGACTTACAAAAACAAACCCAAAACAATTAAGAAAATGGTCATAGGAACATACATATCGATAATTACCTTAAACGTGAATGGATTAAATGCTCCAACCAAAAGACACAGTCTTGCTGAATGGATACAAAAACAAGACCCATATATATGCTGTCTACAAGAGACCCACTTCAGACCTAGGGAAACATACAGCCTGAAAATGAGGGGATGGAAAAAGATATTCCATGCAAATGGAAATCGAAAGAAAGCTGGAGTAGCAATACTCATATCAGATAAAATAGACTTTAAAATAAAGAATGTTACAAGAGACAAGGAAGGACACTACATAATGATCAAGGGGTCAATCCAAGAAGAAGATATAACAATTATAAATATATATGCAGCCAACATAGGAGTACCTCAATACATAAGGCAACTGCTAACAGCTATAAAAGAGGAAATCGACAGTAACACAATAATAGTGGGGTACTTTAACACCTCACTTACACCAATGGACAGATCATCCAAAATGAAAATAAATAAGGAAACAGAAGCTTTAAATGACACAATAGATAATACAAAAAAGGAAAATTACAGACCAATATCACTGCTGAATATAGATGCAAAAATCCTCAACAAAATACTAGCAAACAGAATCCAACAACACATTAAAAGGATCATACACCATGTTCAAGTGGGATTTATCCCAGGCATGCAAGGATTTTTCCATATATGCAAATCAATCAATGTGATACACCATATTAACAAATTGAAGAAGAAAAACCATATGATCATCTCAATAGATGCAGAAAAAGCTTTTGACAAAATTCAACACCCATTTATGATAAAAACTCTCCAGAAAGTGGGCATAGAGGGAACTTACCTCAACATAATAAAGGCCATATATGACAAAACCACAGCAAACATCATTCTCAATATTGAAAAACTGAAAGCATTTCCTCTAAGATAAGGAACAAGACAAGGATGTCCACTCCCACCACTATTATTCAACATAGTTTTGGAAGTCCTAGCCATGGCAATCAGAGAAGAAAAAGAAATAAAAGGAGTACAAATTGGAAAAGAAGTAAAACTGTCACTGCAGATGACATGATACTATACATAGAGAATCCTAAAGATGCCACCAGAAAACTACTAGAGCTAATCAATGAATTTGGTAAAGTTGCAGGATACAAAATTAATGCACAGAAATCTCTTGCATTCCTATACACTAATGATGAAAAATCTGAAAGAGAAATTAAGGAAGCACTCCCATTTACCATTGCAACAAAAAAGTAAAATACCTAGGAATAAACCTACCTAGGGAGACAAAAGACCTGTATGCAGAAAACGATAAGACACTGATGAAAGAAATTAAAGACGTTACCAACAGATGGAGAGATATACCATGTTCTTGGATTGGAAGAATCAATATTGTGAAAATGACTGTACTACCCAAAGCAATCTACAGATTCAATGCAATCCTTATCAAATTACCAATGGCATTTTTTACAGAACTAGAACAAAAAATCTTAAAATTTGTATGGAGACATAAAAGACCCTGAATAGCCAAAGCAGTATTGAGGGAAAAAACGGAGCTGGAGGAAGCAGACTCCCTGACTTCAGACTATACTACAAAGCTACAGTAATCAAGACAATATGGTACTGGCACAAAAACAGAAACATAGATCAATGGAACAAGGTAGAAAGCCCAGACATAAACCCACGCACCTATGGTCAACTAATCTATGACAAAGGAGGCAAGGATATACAATGGAGAAATGACAGTTTCTTCAATAAGTGGTTCTGGGAAAATTGGACAGCTACATGTAAAAGAATGAAATTAGAACATTCCCTAACCCCATACATAAAAATAAACTCAAAGTGGATTAGAGACCTAAATGTAAGACAAGACACTATAAAACTCTTAGGCACTATAAAATTCCACCTCCTAGAGTAATGGAAATAAAAACAAAAATAAACAAATGGGACCTAATGAAACTTAAAAGCTTTTGCACAGCAAAGGAAACCATAAACAAGACGAAAAGACAACCCTCAGAATGGGAGAAAATATTTGCAAACGAATCAACGGACAAAGGATTAATCTCCAAAATATATAAACAGCTCATTCAGCTCAATATTAAAGAAACAAACACCCCAATCCAAAAATGGGCAGAAGACCTAAATAGACATTTCTCCAAAGAAGACATACAGACGGCCATGAAGCACATGAAAAGATGCTCAACATCGCTAATTATTAGAGAATGCAAATCAAAACTACAATGAGGTATCACCTCACACCAGTTAGAATGGGCATCATCGAAAATCTACAAACAGCAAGTGCTGTAGAGGGTGTGGAGAAAAGGGAACCCTCTTGCACTGTTGGTGGGAATGTAAATTGATACAGCCACTATGGAGAACAGTATGGAGGTTCCTTAAAAAACTAAAACTAGAATTACCATATGATCCAGCAATCCCACTACTGGACATATACCCAGAGAAAACCGTAATTCAAAAAGATACATGCACCCCAATGTTCATTGCAGCACTATTTACAATAGCCAAGTCATGGAAGCAACCTACATGCCCATCAACAGACGAATGGATAAAGAAGATGTGGTACATATATACAATGGAATATTACTCAGCCATAAAAAGGAACGGAATTGGGTCATTTGTTGAGACGTGGATGGATCTAGAGACTGTCATACAGAGTGAAGTAAGTCAGAAGGAGAAAAACAAATATCGTATATTAACGCATATATGTGGAATCTAGAAAAATGGTACAGATGAGCCATTTCTGCAGGGCAGAAATTGAGACACAGATATAGAGAACAAATGTATGGACACCAACAGGGGAAAACGGCGGGGGTTTGGTGGTGGTGGTGTGATGAATTGGGCGATTGGGATTGACATGTATACACTGATGTGTATAAAATTGATGACTAATAAGAACCTGTTGTATAAATAAATAAATAAAATTAAATTAAAAAATTCAAAAAAAAAAAAAGTAAGACACCATGTCTAGATGCAATGCCAAGACAAAGTGGAAATATTTTCCTGTGAGGAATATACTCAATAATGCAGAGTATGCAATCAGAAAGTAATCATTCATGGTGTTTGTTTATTTTTGGGGTTTGCTATTTTGCCATGAAATACTGTTTGTGGTGAAGACAATATAAAACTCATAATATCCCACTAAAACGTGGGCATTGACAAGAAACTGGCTAATGGTTATCATCAATTAGAGTATTTAAGAAGAGTCTAATATAAAGAAAACAGCCCTGAAATCTTACAGCTCATCCTGGAGAGGCTTTCCCAAATTTGACATTCATATCACATTACCGATGAAATGTTGTGAAGATTAAACAATAATAACAACCACTTATGATCAGTCATGCTAGAAGAGACTGAATTATCTTTCTTTTCTCTATAGGCAATATTTAAAAATCTATTCTTGCTATAGAAAAATATTACAGAAAGTAGCAATCCAAGAGTACATAGGAAAGAGAAAGGGAAAAAAAGTAATAGAATGTATTTGACAGCTAATTCATAAAAATATCATGTGAATTTTTCTGGATTTTGTGATGTTTGTGGTATTTATGAGCTTTTGAAAATGGATAAATTGCTATATTTTTCTTTTCCCATTCTAAATAAACATTCACTATCACACTTCATTTGTATTTGTAATAGTGTGTGTGTGTGTGTATGTGTTTTCCTTAAAGAGGAATCCCACAATACACGCTTCAGCCCCACAGAATCTGGGTCCAACCCAGTGAATGGGCATTTGTGATTTTGATAGCTAATGCCAGATTTCCCTCTACTGAGGACATGCCATCTCAGATTTCCACCAGCAGTTATGAACATATTTGTTTCCTCAAAACAATTTTGAAAAGTAATAGCTATAAGGAGAGTCCTGCACTTCCAGATATTAAATTGTATTACAAAAGCACTGAAACTAAAACAGTGATGATCTGGTGATAGATAAACATATCAATGAAGTAACCTTGAATGCCCAGAAAGAGATCCCAGAATCTATATGAAAAATATTGCATATATTCTCTGAGTGGCACCTCAAATCAGTGGAGAAATAAAAAGTGATTCAATAAATTGTTTGGAAAATAAACCTGAGAAAATAGTGATGGCAGATATGTAGTTCATTCCATATACCAAACTAAATTTTGCATGGATTAGAAATAAAATGTTAAAAATATTAAAAGTATAGATACATATTCATTTCATTTAGGGATGGGAATGTGTGACTAATCAAAAACATGCAAAAAATAGTAAGCCACAAAGGAAAATATTAGTTAATTAAATGTAATTTAGTTATATAAAATTAACATCCTAAAAATTATATGCCATTTAATTTTGGGAAAAAATATTTCCATATATTCCATATATATAATAAACACAGAGTCTTTGTAATAGGACAAAAGCATTCTGATGGAAAAATGGGCAAGTATTAAATAATAATGTGAACAATTTCTTTGCCTTTCAAGTAGGTGAGTATTTTGGTGCTGCTGTTACTGTCGTTCGTAATGGTAACCCAATATTGGTGAATTTGCAGTAAAACAGACCCTTTTACTCACCATTTCTAACAAGGTAACATATTTTCTGCAGGACAAGTTGCTAGATGGAAAAGCCTTCAGAATGTAAATTATTGCTCCTGCTACTATGAATTATTGCAAAAGAATAAACAAGGATTGCATACAGATTTATGACCTAGACTGTCCAGTGCAGTGGTATTTATGTTAGTAGACATTTAGAAACAGTTCAAATTTCCGAGGATTAAGAACAAATAAATGATGGTGCAGTCGTATGATGAAATCCCATGAGACCACAAGAAAAGTGATGCTTTTAAGGAGAATTAATCATGGTAGGAAATATTCATGGCATATGTTAAGTGAAACATCGGCTTTCACATATCTTTTTTTCAGGGACTTTGTACCTGCCGTGCTTTCTACTTAGATACTATTCTCCAAGATCTTCTCACGGCTTCTTCCTTATCATTCAGATCTCACTGCAAACGCTCCTGGTTCAGAATGACTTCCTGAGCCCGCTGGTGAAGGCAAACCTTCACCCCCTACTTCTCCCTCCGGGAGCCAGCACTTCATTTCATCTTCTTCACCACTTGTTAGTATCAAAACTTTTCTTGGTCCTTTTGTTTAAATATTTATTGTCTATAGTTCTTCATGCCCCCCTTAATACATACAATATAATATACACTCATTTAGCTGTTTTTTTCATTGCTGAATCTCTATTATCAAAGAATATTGTTGGTCAGACAATGACTGATGGACAAATGCATGGAAAAAAGATTGGAAGAAAATATACCAACTTTTTTCTTTAATGGCCACCTCTGAGTGGTGAGATAATAGGTGATTTTTGTCTTCTGTTTTATGTTTGTATGATTCTTCAGGCTTTTTTGTAGATACATAATCAGGAAAAATAACATAAACTCCTCAGTGTTCACAGTCCAGCTCAAAGACATCTTTTCCATATAATCCTCCCAAGTTCCTTTGGTAGTGAATTAACTACAAGAAAACAGTACTCATACGGCATCCAACTCCTCCTTCATAACCCTCACCACATTCTGTCCCTTTACACACTGGCCTCCCAACAGATCATAGACTTTTCTAGCACGAGGACTGTGCCTTCATATCTAGCTATGCAGATACTAGCAAAGTGTTTGGAACATTGGGTATTCCATAAGTGTTTGTTAAAGGTATTTATCTTGAAATAAAACACACATACCAAAAATGCATAGAACAATTATTATAAAAAAACACCCATGGACCCATAATCCTCATCAACAAATAGAACGTTGCTGGCATTTCAGATGCTCTCTGCATGTTTGTTCCTAACTGCAACCCTCTTGTTCTTAAATATAACTAATATTCCAACTTATATGGCAATCACTTCCTTGCTTTTACCATCTTAGAATAATCCTTAAACACAATATTTTAATATTCACTGTTACTGAACCTTACATAATTGGAATCATACAGCTTCTTTTGGACAATGTTATGTTTGTGAGATTTATCTATGTTTAATATATAGCTGTAGTTCATTCATTTTTAGTGCTGTATACTATTCAATGAATAGTTTATTCATTTCATTGTGGTGGACATTTTTGTTGCATTTTATTTTGGACTACTATGTGTAATATTAATAATATCTATGAATATTCTCATCCATGGTTGGTGCCTATTTCTGGTGGGTATAACTACAAGTGGAACTGCCAGGTCATTGGGTATGTCTATGTTTAATGTTAGTAGATATTGTCAAACTCCTTTCTAACGTGATTGCACCAGATTATACTCCCACCAATCACACCTGAGAGTTCCCACTGCTCCATAACCATGGTGGTTTCAGTCATTTTATTTTAATACTAGTCATACTGATAGATATATGATGGCATTTCCTTGTGTTAATTCACAATACCTTTATGACTCTTCATATTTACATTGACTATTTGTGTTTCCTGAGTTGTAATGTGCCTGTTTAAACCTCTTGCAAAAATGGTCTTCAAACTGGAAACATAAAATCTTTATCTCATCAGTCTTTGGTAACAAAGGAAACACACACTAAAATTACAGAATTTTTAGAAAACAATCAAATTTATGGAAAGCAAGAAAATTGATACCAAGAGAAAAATAGTCTTAAATGCTTAAGTCAATAAAAGAAGAAATTTTAAAAAGAACTAATTAACTTGTGACTAGTATGCTGAAAAAAGCACAATAAAGTACATTGTAAAAAAGTAAAAAGGACTTTAAAAATGAAGGCAGAAATTTAGAAAGTAAAAAAAGAGTAGAACTAAAAAAAATACCCAAACACTGGTTCTTTGAGAAACTCAGTAAAATAATCATTAGGGAAAAAGAGAAAAAAGTATAACTACCAAATAAAAAATAACAAAGGGAATTTAAAGAATCATGAGAAAACCTTTGTACAATTTCATACAAATAAACTGAAAATTTGGATTAAAAAAATAATTTTCTAGAAAAAATGTAACTTAAAATTCATCCAGGATGAAATACACAATCTTAAAGGTCAATTTTATGTAGGAAAAAAATAGAGAATTTTTTCAAAGAAACAACTTCACAGCTACCAGGCCTGGGGAGTTTGTACCAAATCCTGAAGAATTACCATGCTATTAAATGACTCAAAACATTGAATAAAAAGGAAATTTTCCAAAATTTTTTATTGATACCTAGGCTACTATGTGTAATATTAATAATACAATAATAATACAGGGAAAACAAAACTACAAAACAAAAATTCTAAATAAAATATTAGCAACTATGACAACAAAAATCTCACAGCAATTTAGAAGAATAATATATTATGATCAAGTGCAATTTAATCCCAGATATGTCATAATGTCTCCATGTTAGGAAATTAATTGGTGTAATATATTATTATATTTAAGGATACAAATGATGTAATCATTTCCAAGCAAACTAAAAGAGCATATGACAACATTCAACAAGATTCTTGAGACACAAGAAAGAAACAATAAAATAAGGATAGATGAATAGTTTACATAACAAACTATGTCAACCCTGGCATTATGATTAATGAGAAAATACTAAATTCAGGAACAAAACAAAGAGTTCCACTACTGCTATTATTATTTAACATCTTATTGTAGGTAAAGAGCCAAAGCAATTAGGCAACAGAAAGAAATCAGAGGTACAAAATTTGGAAAGGGGAAAATGAATGTATCCCTGTTGCAGTTGGTATTATTATATACCTAGAAAACCCAAAATTATAAAATAAATAAAAAATATCTAGGTAATAAGATTTTGCATAAGTTTTGGGAGTACAAAATCAATTCTTTTCACACATGTAAACAATAACCAATTGAAAGATCTATATAGCATTATAGATTTATATATTTAATAAATATATTAAATATATTTTAATATATTTTAAATTATTTTAATAATAAAATAATTATAATAAACAAGTTATAATTTTACCTTGATTTTATCATTATAATAGAATAATTAATACATTATAATATTTATATGTAATAATAAAAATAGATTAGGATAATTATAATAGAATCAAAGTAAAATTCTTAGAAATGAACTTAAAATGTATGTGCAAGATGTATATAAAGAGAGCTTTAAAAGTTCATCCCAAAAGACTTAAAATTGCATAAATTAAAGATAAAATGATTCAGCATCATAAATATGTCAGTTCTCCCTATGTTAAGGTATAAATGTAGTAAAATCTTAAGTACACTAACAATTTTTTAAATGTATCTATCTGTGTTTAAGGTTTTTATAAAAAATAAAGATCCAATAATAGCCATTAAAACTCTGTGAAAACAAAACAGTAATGATGAGACTAGCCTTACCAAATATAAGAGTATATTATAAAGCCTCGATAATTAAAACCGTACAACATCAGTGCATAAATAGATAGGTAGGACAATGGAACAGAAAATTACTTCAAAAAAAGACCCAAACACATCTAGAAATTTCGTATATAATTAGGGAATATTTCAAATCAGTAAGGAAAAGACAGATGATTCAATAAATGGTGCTGAGACAACTAGGTAAGCACCTGAGAAAAATAATTGTTAGGGCTATATCCCCACCATTCATGAGAATAATGCCAAAATCAGAGATGTAATTTTTTTTTAAAAAGTCATAGAATACTAAATTTAAAAATGAGGAAGTTTCTTTATAATTTTGAAGTAAGTATAGCCTTTCTATGATTCAAAACCTATATGTCATAAAGAAAATTTGTTTTATTTTTCTCATTTATGTTTTGACTTCGATTATTCTTTTAATGCAGTTAAAAAAACTTTTATATAGTCAAACTTTCCTTTATGATTTGAATCTCACAACAAGAAGGGTATATTGTCTTAATACATGTAATATATCTTAATACATGTATGTCTTAATACATGTAATATGTCTTAATACATGTTATATATTTTCTTTCTTTCTTTTTTTTTTTTTTTTTGGTCTCACTGTGCAGCATGCAGGATCTAAGTTCCTTGACCTGGAATTGAACCTGTGCCCCCTACATTGGAAGCATGGAGTCTTAACCACTGGACCATCAGGGAAGTCCCCCATATAATATATTTTCCATAAGGAAAAAACTCAATAGAAAACAAAGATGGGTAGAAGATATAAGTGAGTTCTCAGAAAAAGAAATCACAAAAAGTTCTCTGTCAACAAAAGCTCAACCTCACCTATTTGAAAAAAAGAAATGAAGATTCAAACTCTATAGGTATGTCAAACTTGTAAATTTTTGCTAACTTGATAAGAGGAATGGTATTTCTTGGCAAGACTGTAGGGAAAGATGCATTCTCATGCACTCCTATGGCACAACACTTATAGATGGTAATTTGGTAATATCCATCAAAATCACAAATGCATATTCCCTTTTACCTGGCAGTTCTACTTCTGAGAATACGTTTGTACATTTATGAACAGGCTTACTCATTGCAGTATTCCATCACAACTCGTTATAGTAAAAGATTACCAAAAACAACAACAACAACAAAAACTCAAGGATCCATCAACAGGGGGGGTACTAAAATACATACTGGTGCATTCACAAAATTATGCAGCCATGAAAAGAATGAGGAAGAATAAGGAAGATCTTGCTACTGATATGAACACATCTCTAAAATATATTGGGGCCAGATAATGTGTAAAAGGTCTGGAGTAGCCAACCATCCTGGTTTGCCAAGGGCTAAGAAGTTTCCCAAGACATAGCACTTTCAGTGCTAAAACAGAGAAAGCTCTGGGCTAATAGGCACTGGTGGTCCCCCTAAGTCCAGCTCCTTTTTTTCTTTAAGAGAAATTCACATTCATTTGTTTATGCATACAAAGCCTCCAGAAGGACATGCAAGAAAGTAACAATAGTGCTTGCCTATTTCATCATTGGTGGGAGTGGTGGGGAACTAGGAGGATGGAAGACTGAGATTGAAGAGTGTTATTTCATTCTATGGATGTTCTAAATTTTTTGACCTATATATATTTGATAGCTATTCCAAAATTAAACAAATAAACATAAACAAATGCATCGGAAAAGAAAAAGGCAATCTGATTTGTGAGGGGAAATATGTACTTTTCCTAAGTAGAGAGCAAGTGTCTAGGTAATTTATATAGCTGAAGGGCTTGGAAATTTTCTTGCAAAATGTATATCTTGATAACCTCTGCCAGCCAGCTTTGGGGTAATGAACACAATGCAATGTACTGCCCTTTGAGAACAAAGAATTGCAGGTTGTCTTGCCCTGGTCAAAAAGAGCAAGTCTGAGCTGCTCTTAAATTTCTAAATTGACCAGACAGTCTCAACACAGGCCCATAAAACTACTATCTGAAAGAAAATAGATGGTACCCAAACCAAATCGGCCTGTGAGCAACTGCATATTTACCTCAATTTGGACATGCAATCTGTCTCACAGACTTTATTCTTTATACCATTCATGTTCATTGCAGGAGGACTCTGTCAAACATTTGATGTCTTTAAAAAATTCTCTATAAAACTTAGGTTTGGGCTTCCCTGGTGGCGCAGTGGTTGAGAATCTGCCTGCCAATGCAGGGGACACGGGTTCGAGCCCTGATCTGGGAAGATCCCACATGCCGCGGAGCAACTAGGCCCGTGAGCCACAACTACTGAGCCTGCGCGTCTGGAGCCTGTGCTCCGCAACAAGAGAGGCCGCGACAGTGAGAGGCCCATGCACCGCGATGAAGAGTGGCCCCCGCTCGCCGCAACTAGAGAAACCCTTGCACAGAAACGAAGACCCAACACAGCCAAAAATAAATAAATAAATTAATTAATTAATTTAAAAAACTTAGGTTTATTTGCAAATTCATATTTTTTTCCAAAATGTTTGTTTTTCCATTGTTTTGGGGCAGTAGAGAAAGAGGGAGGCAATAGAAAGAATAGAAATAGCTCCTGGGGCAACGCATGCATGAATGTGTGTAATTGTGGGCGTACATTCTTGCTTTTGAACCCAGAGTGCTGATGTTAGTTTAAGTCTTAGTCCAAAGGCAAGAGAAGACCAGTGTCCCAGCTCAAATAGTCAAGCAGAGAGAGAGAGAGAGAGAGAAGTATCCCTTCCTTCGCCTTTTTGTTCTATGCAGGCCCTCAAGAGATTGGATAATGCCTACCCACATGGGGAGGGCAATCTGCTTTACTCAATTTATGGATTTAAATGCTCATCTCATCCAGAAACACCCTCACAGACACACCTCGAAGTGATGTTTAGCCAAATATCAGGGCACCTCGTGATCCAGTCAAGTTGATACATAAAATTAACTAAAACAGGGGAGATCAGAGATATATAGAAATAGGTAAGATACAATCCCTGCCTCCCAGGAAAAGTGGCAATTATATACATGCATAAAGAACTAGTGTTACAACTCTGGACGTGGCTGGGCATGGTTGTATTTAAATTGCCCAAATGGCATAGAATGAAAGATGCCACACTTGGAATTGGATGTCTAGTCTGAGGCAGAGAAGGCTTTAGATGGAAAGACCATGTGGAGATGTTTTGAGGATATTCAGTGTGGCTGGAGAAGAGGACAATGGATAATGGAGCTTGCGCGGTATTGCAAGTAGCAGCAAAAACATGTAACGTGCAGCGGCAGGGTCTGCCGAGAGGAAGGAGATAGAGCGTGCACAGAGGAATCAAGGAGAAGGCACCATCTGGAGATGAGCAATCAGCCCCAGGAAATCTGTGAGTAGAATGGGGCTGGGCAAGAATTCATCTCTAGAAATCTGTTTCCCAGGCGGGAGAGGGATGTGAATATATGGACCAAAGTAAGGTGGGCCCCAGTTCTAGAGGGCCTGACAATACTAGGCAAATTTTCAAACTGGGACTCAGGCACAAAGCCAGACAGAAATTTGTTACCCCAGAATTTACCTCGCATAATACACAAAAATAATTCAAAGAGGATCGTAGCCTAAAATACAAACTAAAGCTATAAAACTTCTAGAAAATAAACAGGAGGAAAATTTCATAATCCTAGGTCAACGAAAAATTATTAGACAAAACACAAAAATGATTCATCATAAAAGAAAAAGTGACAAGTTGGATTGCATTACAACTTAAAAGTACTGCTCTTCCAAAACACCATTAAGAAAATGAAATTGCAAGCTGCAATTCATTATACATATATTTGAGAGATGAACTGCATTCAGAATACACAGAATTCTTACAACTCAATAAGAAGACAAACAACCCAATAAAAAATTTACAAAATTTGAACTAAAACTTCAGAGAAGAATATATATTAATGGCCAATAAGCACATGAAAATATGTTCAACATAATTAGTCATCAGAGAGATGCAGTTTAAAAACAGTAAGATATAACTACACTAGAAACAGCTAAACTTTTAAGGCTATTGGGTTTGTGTGTGTGTGTGTATTTGGAAGGATTTAATGACAAAATTAATTTTAAATTCATATAGAAGAATGTCCAAAAACAGCCAAGAAATTTTTTAGAAAGAATAATTAGGCGAAACTGCCTTACCATACATTTATTTGTACTTACCACAAAACTACTGCGATCAAAATAGTATGGCATCAGTACAAGAAAAGAAAAGTATGAGTGGAATAGACTAAAATACTCCAGAAACAGATCCAAGTATATAAATGAAACTTAATATATGAAAAGGAAAATGCCAAGGGGACAGGAAAAGGATAATTTACTATATTTAAACAAACATTTCTAGCAAATTGACTCCATCCAACTAATCAAAAAAAAGAAAAGAAAAGAAATTTGGGATTGGGGTTTCCGTCACTTGTAAAAAAAAAAAGTCCTTATTGATACATTTGCATATTTTGGTAACATGAACATGGAGAAAGGTGGAGAATAACAGAATAGCAGATATTTTTACTGATTTCCTAAAGAAATGGAAATGGAGGGAGTCGAGGGAGGATTATTAAATTGTTACTAATTATATTATTAGTAAAATGTTACTATACATAATAATATTACTATATTATTATTAATATACTTTTGGATTTCATTTGTTACTATTAGCATGTTTAACATTTGAAACTTTAAAAAACTTACAAAAGACCCAGAGCTTTGCCTATTGTATCTAATAAGTCTACATTCCTGCTTTTAAAAAAATGGAATGTGAAATCCAAATGTATCTGTGAAAATTCAAGCCTGAATTTGCCTTTCTCCCTTTCTTTTTTTCCTCCTTCCTTCCTCCCTCCTTTCCTTCCTTCCTTCCTTCTACTTAAATTAAGGAAACATATTTCAGTTAAAGTTTATTTTGACAACAGGATTGTAATCAGAATACTCTATTATTTCTGCTAATTATTTTCCTCCATAGTGAATACATATAAAATACCCAAAGCCAACATATCACAGCCTGTGTGAAGAAGTTTGGGCTTCCAAGAGAATGGAGTGAGAGACAGGTGATGGTAGAGCTTTAAATGGAAGAAGTAGGCATGGCTCAGTGATCTAGCACTCTGCAATGTATGCCAGGGAGTTTACACTTGATTCTGAGCTTGATGGGGAGCTGGAAGGTTTTGAGCAGTTCAGGGACCTGGTGAGACAGGTAACTCTGGTGCTTGTGTGAAGAATGAACCTGGCAAAACTAAGCTAAATGCCCTGATGTGTGGACCTGAAAATCCCTTCTCCTCCTGCACTCAACTCTGCTTTAATTCCAAAATGATACAAGTGTAATTTTGAAACAGCTCCATATGCCAGCAATCTATTTCTACTGTGACTCAAAGATTCAAATAATTTAACACTTTTATGTCTGAAAAGATTTGAATTTTTTAATACTAAAACGCTGTAAATTGTTGAAAGCATTTATGTCTTCCTAAATGGAATTATGTTACCAAAGACATCATTAATAATGCTTCCTGCCCTGAAGTTAAATGTTTCTCAGTTCTCAGGTACAAATATTACTAGAAAAAAAAACTCCAAAAGCTCCACAATTAAGTTCCAGATCCTTTACATGTTTATTTATCAATCATATGTAGGTAATATTACCTCTTGTCCTTCAGAGTCTCAGCTACTAAATGAAGGCATTAATTTTTCATAAAACTATTTGATAAGCCTCTAGTATAATCCAAGTGCCTTTAGGGTCCATAGTAGAAATTTCTCTTGCAAAATCAGTATCTAGTTCTCCTTTTTTTTTAGATGTACAAAAAATTACACTTCCCAGCCCTGTTATAGTTAGGTGGGACCATGTAACTGGCTGTTGCCAATGGACTAAAAGAAGTGGAAGTGACATGTGTCACTTCTGGGAAGAAACACAGAAGAGCAGGAATAAGATCTCCATGCTATCTTTGCCCTGCCGTAGTAACCAAGAAGGCCATGATCTATTCGAAGCAGCTATAAGAGGGTGGAATTTCTATTAGCCTGGATCCCAGGATGACTGTGTGAGAAACAGAGCCCTCTACCCGCCCCCCCACCCCCGCCTAATCAAACTGCATTTCTCAAGAGCGAGAAATAAACATTGGGATGCTAATTCCCTGATATCCCAGGTTTCATCTGTTACTGCAGCATTCCTGGCTTATCCTGGCTGATAGTTTCAAATACCTCTCTGAGAATCGGATGACTACTCTGTATCCTCTCCCCAACTAACTGCACATTCAAACAACATTTTAAATAAGGAATATGAATAAGCGTCTCCTTGAATCCCCACCACAGGTGGATATTAAAGATTAAAGAACATTTAGCTCTTTCCTAGCATACAAAATGATATTGTGTGTATGTGTGCGTGTGTGTGTGTGTGTAGAAATACTTTTGCTTTATGTTATAATGGTTTAGAAGTTATCTAATTTTGCAACTAAAAGTTGGTGGGTTGATATAGGAAAATCGGTTAAGTCAGTCTTACCTTGTGCATCAAAACAAGACTTAGTTTGTCTCTAAGCACAGTAACTCTGATTAAACTGAAGGAGTAGCTTACTGCCCAGGGCAAGAAGGAAACAGCTGAGTGTTGGCTAAATGGACTGGCTTTGTACAGTGGAGGATAGAGTCTTGGAGGTGTCGGCTTTCCCTGAGGGTTGAAGTTGTGAACTGAGAACAAGAACCCTTTGCCATTCTGATTTGTTTATTCCAGAGAAAGTATGTAACTTTCTGCTTCTCAGAAAGAAAGAAAAGAAAAAGGAATAGTCTCAAGAGTCACATAGGAAGACCTCCTTAACATCCAAGGGCTCTTCTGAGAAACTGTGTTGGTGAGGAAAATAAAAAAGTATCAAAACTCTCCAGACATATTAAACATGGAGAGGTGGAAGTGTTTTGTTAGAATCTTTTCAATTTACCAAACTAAACCCCTCATATTTAAATCATAGTTTTTGAAGCATTCACTAAATGAATCAGTCACTCACATTGTGATTTCAGTGTAGCTGTGTGTACTAAGGCTAGTTCCTGGCTGATATGAGAAGATAGCATTTGTCTCCTGTGCTTGGCCTCATTCCAGTTTCTTTCCCCTTTTTGGCCCCCACTATATCCTCCTTTCCAGCTTTCCCCTTCTTCACCCTGTCTTTCCTTTACAGATCCTACTCCTGCTGACTATACTACCTGGTAGGGTGTAGGCGAATCCTTGGCTAGACAGGGCAAGTCACAGCTTCAGAACTTCTATTATTCTTCCCATCACCTATTGAAATACAGGCAATATGTAGTTTAATTTTTAGCTTTTCGGGGCTAGGCTACTTGTATATGTCAGGGATGAGAACCTCTTAATCTAAGAAAATGGCAATTTCTTAAATCCAGAACACAAGGACATTGGAGGTCTTTTGCGTTCAACTGTGAAATACAGTATGTGCATTTAGGCAGTAAGTATTGTCCCGAGGTGATCAGCATGGAAGATACAATTCACCTTTCCTGCTAGCAAAGAAAATGACAGAACAGAGGTGGAGTGTTTCTTGGAGAAATGGAGAGGTGAAATGAAAACATTTAGTTTACATATGAGACCACTCACAGGGGATAAAACGGTTGTCTTCAGAAGGGCTGACGTGAAAAATGAAACAGCTCTGTCTTCTGAAGTCTTGATGGGCAGAACTAGAGCAACCAGTGGAAGGCATGTGTGAAGAAAGGAATGTTTAGACCAATACAAGAAAGACTTTTTGTTGTTGTTAAAATTAGCCAAAGAGTGGAAATATTCATAAACTTAAGTGTGAAGGGAATAAAGAAAAATCATTGCATAAACCCATAAACTAGCACATGAAAAAGAAGGAATAACAAATAAGGAACCATAAGAATAATAGCTAGCACTTATTGAATGTGTTACCATTTGTCCAGCACAAATGTTTGAGCCCCATTTATACTAATTCCAACAAAACCCCCTAAATCCCAAGTAATGATGAATACTATTATTATCCTCATGGTCTTTATAGATGATGGTTCTTATCAGAGATGTTAAGAAAGTTTAAGAAAAACATCCACAGTTGCCCAGTAGTTACTGGAGCTGAGATTTTGAAGCAAGGCAGTCTAGCCCCAGAGTCCGTATTTTACCTACATTACAACTAGGAGAAAGAAACAGATTGAAATTTATAGGAGAAAACATATGGAAAGATGGATAAGAAGAAGATGATTGGTCCATAAACAAAGTATAGATAATACATAAAATAAAATATAAGTATCAACAAATAAATATAAACAGAGGCTCATAACTACTCATTAACCTGATAGACTGGGATGATAACATGTCCTGGAAAAGGTACTTATTCCTCGTTCAAAAGAAGCAGATTGAACTGAAAGAGAGAAAGAATAGAAATAAGTAAAATATGCTTGCTCCTTAGATCTGCAAAGTGGAGAGGAAACACAGAACACCGAGGTAAGAATAAAAGGACATAGCTGCAAAGTGGCTGGCCAGAAAAAAGATATAAATTGTGCACATTACAGAGACAAACTATTAAGAAGATGATGGGTGCATGTCTAGACACCAGTTGGCAGCCTTGTTTGGACCAACAAATTCTTGACTTGCTGAAATTTAAATACTCAAAGGTAGAGGAAATAATGAGATTAAGGTCTACTCTGGTCCTAATTTTGGTTAAGGAAAATTTATTGAGGACATGAAAGTGGAAGAATCCTTGCAAGAAAGTGGTGATGAGTTAATGGATTTGTAATATCAAGGAAGTTAACACTAGGTATCATCAGTTATTACCTGAGCTTTAGGAAACATCAATTCAGAGTTGACTCATGTACTCCTGACAATAATACAAAGTACTACTTTTACACTTTCCTCATAAGGCTACAACCTTAGAATACTTTAAATCTAATTACCATCTTTTTGCCTTTTGCATTATTATTTTCATGCATTTTAGTGCAATAGATATTTTAACTCCATGATATATTATAATACAGACTACCCCTGACTTACAGTGGTTCCTCTTATGATTTTTTGACTTTACAATGGTCCAAAAGCCATATGCATTCAGTAGAAACCATACTTCAGATTCTAAATTTTGATCTTTTCCTGGGCTAGCAACATGCTGTATGATAATCCTGTGATGCTGGGCAGCGAGCCTCAGCTCCCGGTCTGCCATGCAACCATGAGGGGAAAAAACGAATATACATAAAACCATTCTGTTTTTCATTTTCAGTACAGTATTCAATAAATTCCATGGGATATTCAACACTTTCTTATCAAATGGGCTTTGTGTTAGAAGGTTTTGCCCAACTATAGGCTAATGAAAGTGTTCTAAGCATGTTTAAGGTAGGCTAGGCTAAGCTGTGATGTTCAATAGGTGTAATAAGTGTACTTTTGAGTTACCATATTTTCAACTTATGATGGGTTTATAGGAATATAACCTCATTTTAAGTCAAAAAAGATCTGTATTGTTTTATATGATCAATTTCATTGATATTTACCTACATATTTACATATATATTTACTCTTTCTCATGTTCTTTCTTCCCACTGACATTTCTGTTTTCATCTAGGCTCATTTTCCCTCTGTCTAGAGAACTTCTCTTATTGTTTTTGTTTGTTTAGACAGTCTATTGATGACAGAATAACTCAGAAGTCACTACCAGGATGTTTTCTTTGGGTACAGAAATCAAACTTGGCAGTTATTTTCTTTTAGCACTTTAAATATGTCATTCACAGTCTTCTGTCTTATTATCACTTCTGATGGGAAGTCAACTGAAGGTTAAGTGTCTTTTTTCTCTGTCACCTTTAAGATTTTCTCTGGGTCTTTGATTTTCAGCCAGTTTGACTATGATGTGCCTAGTATGATTTTTAGAATCTTTGCTATCTGGGGTTCTCTAAGCTTCTTGAGTCTCTGGTTTGAGGTTTTCCATTAGTTATGGGAAATTCTCTACCATTATCCGTTCAAAAATTTCTTCTCTCTCAGTCTATATCTATTCCTTTTTTAAATCCAATTATACAATGTTAGAATTTTATCAGCATGTTCCACACGATTATTACATTTTTGTTCATTTTTCTTCTTCATATTTTTTCTCTCTGTGTACTTCATTGCATGTTTTCTATTTATCAATTATCCAGCTTAGCAGTCTTCCAGTGTATACCACCTACTATCAAATGCATTCACTAAATTCTTAATTTAAGATCTTGTATTTTTTAGTTCTAGAATGTGCATTTGGTTCTCTCTCACAGATTTTAATTCTGTGAAATCTTTTATCTTTTCATATATTTTCTTCATCTTTTTCTCTGTTTTTTTAAAACATATTAATCATAGTTAATTTCAAGGTCATGTCTGCTAACCTCAAGTTCTGAATCACCTTTGGGTAGGTTCCCATTGTCTATTTTTTTTTCTATTTGTTATTAACCAAATGGTTTTGCCTTATCTCATGTCAAGTATTTTAAATTTATTGAGTACAAAAGAACTATAGTTGCCAGTTGATATTCTCTTGCCACAGATGGAGTTTAACCTTTCCTTTGGTAGGCAGAGAAAGTAGATCATACATCACCATAGTCCAATCGGGGATTAAGCTGGGTCAAGGCTGGGTCACAGTTTTGTTAAGCTTCAGTCTACTAGTTCATCAGTATTCCTAGGGTACTGGAATACTGGACGTCCTCCAGGACGTCCATTGATAGCCTGGTGGTCTTTGACTCTTTTGCCTTGAAATTCTGCAGGTGACTTAGTTCAAGCATCCTCTCACAGAGGTCATTGTTTCATGAGATTGTGGAAGATTTCAGTCTGTTTTCCAGGGGCTTTGGACTTTAGCCTCACAAGCAGTTCAAAATTAAATAAATATCTTGTGTAGGTAACCAGCCATATGTTTGAGACCTTTCATTTTTCCAGTATTGTCATAGTAACCGTGAGCAACTTCTAAAAGATTTGTTAGCTTCTTTTTCTCCCTCAATGACCCTCTGGCTGAACCAAGCCCCAATATTCAGCCCTACGCCCTGCCCAGAAACAGCAAATATTTGCAATAAAAATAAACTCTGCTGATCCTCAGATCAAAATTGAACGGTGTGTCCTAAGCCAATAACCACCTTTTCCTTTGACTTTAATGATACTGTAATGTATCATGGATACATACTGTATCTGGATTTCCTCCCAGCCCTCTGGTTTTCCTACTTGTAGTCCTCTTTTCCCCAGTATTCTTTAAATGTTCGTGTTCCTCTATGTTTGGCACACATATCTCTAGTACTTAGCCCAAAGCCTTTCACCTATGGGTTTTAAATATATCTATATGAATAAAGAAATGATTTACATTTTTTAAAAGTGAAAGGAAGGATATAAAACCAGCAATGAGTATAAATGAGTGGCATAACCCTGTGGTAAGAATACAAACAGGCAGGCTGACATCCAAACTACACCAGCCCTTTTTTAGAAGGAGAAAATGAACAAAGACGAATAGAATCAGTGCCTGGGGCAGATGGGTAGCATGTTAAGAGATTCTGAATGGTGGGGGGGTTGGGGAACACACAAACTAATTGATATATATTTTTTCTACCTTCTTCAGTGATCTTCAATCAGTTAATGGTAGAATAATTATAATCAACAAGAACTGGAAGTTCCAGATAGGAGTTTAAAAGACTCCATGTTCTACACAGCAATAAAAAAGCTGTTAAATGGAGCTTAAAAGTATGTAGTTGGAAAAGAAACGTGCTTAATTTTGCATATTTCAGAATACTCCAAAACTGTTGATTTTAAAAAATCTCTTTTTCATTGATGTCTATTTCCTTGTCAAGCATAGCTATATAGCATTGCTTTAAGGACCTTCAAGATATAGTTAAAAAAGTAAATATTCACTGCTGAGTCTTGGTACCTTGGAAAACACTGCACTGTACCAATATCAAATATTCCCTAAACATTCATCAAACAAGGGAGGGGGCATGCTCCAGACTTATACTCATTACAAGAAGAAATCCAGTGTAAGACTAAGATTATACAACGAATAACTCAGAAAAGAAAAAAAAAATGTAATACTCACATGGATAACTGGCTGTTGAGTATGCAGTTAATAATCTTTAAGGGCATAAATCTCATGAATTATTAATTATAATAGCCAGCATTTAATGAGAAGCTACCATGTGCTGACCCTGTGCTGATAATTTTACATATATTTTCTTACTTAAATTTAACAGTCTTTTAAGGTAGGTATCATTTTAACTGTTTTAGAGAAGAAACTAAGGCTTAGAGACTATAGCATAGAGCAAGGTCTAGAAACCAGACTGCTGGAGTTAGAATTCTCACTACACCACTTATTGGATCTACGAATTTGGGCAAGTTCTCTGCCTCAGTTTCCCATATGAAAAATGGGGATAATAATGGGACTTACTTCAGGGTGAAGTAGATGGCACATAGACAGTGCTTTTATGTCATGACGTTGAGTAAATCACCCAGTAATAGCTTGCCTAAGGTCACACAACTAGGTGACAGAGCCAGGATTTCTGTTCAGATTCCAAAGCTCGTACCTTAACTAAAATGCCCCGTGGTACCCTAAATTAGATTGTAGTCTTCTTGGTACATTTAGCTAACAATCAGTATGTATTTTATCTTGTTTCACAAAACTCCCTAAAATAGTATCAATTGTTCTCATTACTTACTGCTTATTGAATGCTTATGGCAGAGAACCAGGTACTTAACAGACAATGAAGAACTGACAATGCCCAGAAAAGAAGTGTCTGGGGCTGTGCTTGTTGAGGACGAGTGGACGATCACTGAATCAGTCCCATAGGGGATGAGATTTTGTAAGGAAAGATATGTTTAGAGGCCAGGCAATTGCCAATAAACTATTTGCTTCAAGGAAGAAAAAGGGGGAAAATCGGCCACAAACTGAGAAGTATAGCCTTCCTCTGTCTGCTTTCACATCTCATTTATGCTGTCATCTCTGATTCTGCTCAGAGCAGCTGACTTTTGTAAGATGATGCTGATTTTGTTTTCTTTAAGTAGAGGACAGGAAAAATGATATTGCTATTGATTTATCTCTGCCTTTGTTCCCCAAACAAAATCAGACCTGTGTCCAAATGGGGCTGCGTATCTTTTAGGGCATTTCCTGGAGTTATTTTTAAATTGGTCTTTCTTGTTCCGGAGCAAGTTGGCAGTAAAACCGTGGTGGCATTGGAAGAACCCAAAGTTTCAAAACTCTGTGTTATCAGGTAACATTGACTAAATTCGTAAATCACATTATGGAGAAACACTGGATCTGAAATATTATAAGCAAGTCTGCATTTATAAGCTCCAATGGCCGTGACTCTGGAGAGCTGACATTGTAATAGAGACAAGACAGTGGAGGAAGGCATGCTGGGCCGGGCTGCCCTCAGTTCCAAACAGGAAGCAGTGGGAATATGCTCCACATTGACCTTGTCACACTTCAGTTCAGAGTCTACACTGACTACCCTTGTCTACTGAGTCATATGTAAATGCCTCAGTCTTACTTGGAAAAATCTAGAAAACATAACCCCAAACTTACCTCTCATTACTTCACCTCATGGACCCTGTACTTGATGCAAACTGCACTAGTCCCTTCCCAAACAAGCTTCACATTTTCTTTTAAGCCAGTAAACATGTATTCATTGGGCACTGCTATGGACATTGCATTGGGTGATGGAGCTATAACAGACTTGTGCTTTGTAGAGTCTGGACCGAAAGACTGACTTTTGTTACAAGTATGTCAAGTTCTATGAGAAGAACAGAGCACTCTAGGAGTATATAACATAGGGAAGCAATCTGGTATGAGTATCAGGAAAGGTGTCCAGGAATAAAATAACTTTCAGTTATAAGATTAATAAATTTGGGAGATCTAGTTACAGCATGGTGACTATAGTTAATAATAATGTATTGTACACTTGAATTTGCTATGAAAGTAGACCTTAAGTGTTCTCACCACACACACGTAACACTCACACACAAAGGTTAATTAGCTTGATTGGAGGCATGATTTCACAACGTATACATATATCAAAACATCACATTGTACACCGTACATATATTCAATGATGATTTGTCAATCATACCTCAATAAAGCTGGAATAAACAAACAAATAACAAAGAATTGACACAGCTAGCTATACTAGAGGCAAGACTGTGGATGAGTTTTGCCCCTTCTGGTATATTCTTTGAGTCTCTCTTTTCCTACTTTGCAACATTGCTGATCCTTCTTACTGAACAGTGAGTTGGCTGCTGTTGTTTGCCAATGTAAACAATTTATAGATTTGTGAGGTTATTTTAAAGTTCTCCATAAATTTTAAATCTATATTTAGATAATGGAAAGTAAAGCAGTACTTTAATACTTGTTGTGCACATTTTTCTCCTTTCAACTCCCTTCAGTGTATTTCCCTAATGGACTAATTGGAAGAAATGGATTTGTTTCTAATCATTTATTCCCACTTTGAAGAATAGCCTTATGGCTACATGGAAAAGTATAGGAAACCATGTTTACTTGGAATTACTCTGGCATTGTGCTACTGCTCAAAGACTTCTTGAAAACAATATAAAGTAACAGCTTTTGTTGCTGGGCCACCCGGAAGCCTTGGCATCAGTTGAGCCTGTGGATGCTGTAGCAGCTGTAGCTCTGTAGTCATGGTAACAGCCTTGTGTTCCAGAGGCAAAACCAATGAGCTTTAAGCATCACTACATTCTAGCCTAGCTTCTCTGACCTTATCAGGGAGGAGCAAGACCTGCCTGTTCCTCCAAGTGCACGTGCCCCTCAGCAGGGAGGGAAAATTGTGCATAATGTACCTGATTTAAATGTCATACTTGGATTATTCAAACAAGTGAATCCTTATTCTGGTTTGATGGATTAAATGACAAGGTTTATTTTTTCAACTAGACTGTCGACTTCAATCACCCAGGAGCATTGTTATGAAAGCAGAGCATATAACCCGCATGTTGTGAATGTTGTGATTACTAAACAGTTCCGAGGAGTAAAATATGTAGATTTCCCTTCAATGACACAGATTGGAAAACCCCAGGGGACCTGGAAAATAATTTTCATCTGTTTTGCTGAATGTTTTCCTTTCATGCAGAATGGTAATAAGGAACAATATCATCTTTCAAATTAATATGTCACGCTGAGGTTGCAGTAGCAAGAAACCAATCATAACTCAATCTACACCTGGCCTATAGTATCTTTGAAAGGCTTGACTCCCCCTTCATCCCTCCTTCCTAAAACTGGACTAGTAAACTGTAGCCCTAAAAGCTGCACATTCAACTAGCACCAGGGCTAAGCAACCCATTCATAAAAAGGACATAGGTAATTCCCCTTTCACTTAAGCTTTCCTATGTCCCTCTTCACGGATATATTACTTATGATTGTATAACCTCATATGCAAATGTGTAATAACAAACCAAATGGGTTTCACAACTGTATTTACTTAACTCTTGTAGTTTACCTAAACTGTTTTACACTTCACAACATATTTCATATCAAAAAAGACAGCTCAAAATATTAAGTTTTAATGCTGTTTGAATTACATTGATCTTTTTTTCAGGTCCATTTTTTTCATTCTATTCTACTGGTGTTTCCATTCCAAGCCAGTATAAGGCAAGAGCTCCTCAAGAAAATTATCCTTTATAAATTAGCTCTAGTTAGGTAAATTTTTAATGCTTCTAACCTGTCCCAGTTCACAAGAGGAACTCTTTATCTCAGGGACTCAACTAATGTATATAAATGTCTGTTATGTATTATGCGAGATGCCATTGAAGAGACAAAGATGAAGAAGAAATGGCAATTGCTCTCAAGAAACTTGCAAACGAAGCTTGATTGAAATGGATGATCATCTTTGGCGCTATGCAGTCATCTTAAGCAATAATTTAAGGCCACGAACTCTCCTATCCTCATTTCCAACAAAACCCAAGGAGAACTGTAGGTTTACTCCTCATTGACTTTTGTGGGTTCATGTATTTGTTTTGTTGTTTTCATTTTGCTAACTCTGAGATCTGAAGCATTTAAAAAATTTTTTAAGCAAGCTATTGTGTTTGAGATATATTTCATTACCGGCATTTTGCAATCATGTCTGCGCTATGGTTGAGAATTTATTTTTATCACCAGTTTACAAAATAACATCTTAAATATTTTACTGGACTGGAAATTTTTTCTGTCAGGAGGATCTCAGCTGTTTGCTTCATGGCATCCTTGTTTCCACAGTCTGTACCAGATGAAGAAAGTGATGTTGGTGAATATGTTGGAACTGTCATAAAATGGGCAACAAAGTTTCATTTTAAATGAAACTCAGATTTGGTGAACTAAACTTGAAAGAAGTCATTGTCCAAGAAATGACTTCACACCTAAATTTTGGGCTGGTTTTATGAAAAATGAAAGTCAAATGGAGCACATTGAATTTATGATTTGGAAAATGATCTGATTTAGCACTGTGTCCTTTTGATAATTTATAATTATGAGTTTCATATCACTTAATTTTATTTTCATTTGGCCATTGCAATCTTCACCAACATTTGATAAGCAGAAAAATTTAAAGGAAGTTACTGTGTGACAGAATCACAAAAATAACATGGCTGGAATGGACATGAGGTTTAGGCAGAAAAACCCCATATTTTGAAAATGAGGAAATTGATATCTCTGAGTTTTCTTCCAGTTTAAAATTTCAGATTTAACCATTTCTTAACAACCCAACCAAACTGACTGATGGGTAGCAGTGAGGACTTGCAGTCAAATAAAAGTTGTCTGCTTTTAGTAGGATTCATTTGATTTACTTGCTTTAATTTTTTCCTCATCATATTTTCCTTTGTTTATTTCATTTTAGCTTTCGCCAAGTCAAGGGATGGTTCAAGTTCATGAAGAGTTATTAAGAGAGAGCCATTATCTAGTATTCTCCAGGGTGATATAATCTTAAATTGCACTGATTGGGATTTATGCTAAATATGGGGAAGAAATGGAGAACGGTGATAACAGGTTTTTTATGAAATATTTTGAGTTTTCTGAGTCTATGATTCCATCTGCATTTAGGATTTACTTTTTCTCTATTATCTTATGGCTAGTCTCCATATGCCTTCACATTTTCAATTTACTTCCCCACTCCTTTCTTTAATTCTCTTCTTAAACTTCTGTAAACTCGTCCTTCTCCTCCTCATGAGTGTTTTAATGGTAGCCAAGCTGAGACATCATTTAATCTTCAGCATCAGAATAGGACTATAAACTCATGGTCCCGTGTGGCTGTTCAATCCGGCAGAGGAAACCTGTGTGAGAACACACACACACACACACACACACACACGCACACAGTGATGCTGTCTCCTAGGGACAAACCTCTCCTGTAGGCAAACTGTGGTTTGAAAAAATTGGTCCTGAGTCTTGTTATCAGCACCTTCACTTTGTTTGAGTGTCTCTCTTGAACTCAGTGATGGTGCGGCACCATGGCTTTGTTATTCCTTTGGGATCTCTAGGGAAGAGTTTCCTCACCCACAGTGCCTTCTGTTCTCATACTTTCAATCTCCCTCCCCCTTTGAAAACTTAATTTCCTCTGCATGTTATGTTCTCAAGATGCCAGTCTCTAAGACTAGCTATAATCTTGTAGATTATTTTTCTAAAGACATTAATGGAGGATAATGGCTTAACATGCATCTTAAAAGGACTCTTCAGTGCTTTAACCTCACTGAGCTAGGAATTTCTAGGACTGCTGTATGCTGGTTGGGGATATTTTAAGAGTTCATACTTTGCTCTGTATGCCCTTTAATTCCTTCAGGGGTTGGCTGCCCACAGTCAACTGTGAGCCAGTTCTGTTTACCCAGCTTAGATGCTTATATCTGGGGTCTCAATGGAAAAACCAACAACAGCAACTCTCATTCATCAAGAGACTATTATGACTGAGTTTGCTAGGACTGCTCTAACAAAATATCACAGCCTGGGTGGCTTCAATGGCAGAAATTTATTTTCTCACAGGAGGATAGAAGTTCAAGATCGAGGTGTCTGTCGGGTTGGTTTCTTCTGAGGCCTCTCTCCTTTGCTTGCACATGGCAACCTTCTCACTGTGTCCTCATGTGATCTTTCCTCTGTGTGCACGCCTATCTGTGCCCTAATCTTCTCTGCTTATATGGACACCAGTCATACTGGTTTAGGTCTCACCCATATGACCTCATTTTACCTTAATTACCTCTTTAGAGGCCTTATCTCTGATGCAGTCACATTCTGAGGCTGTGGGGGGCTTGGGCTTCAACATATGAATTTTGGGAGGATACAATTCAACCCTTAACAGAGTTTCACATTATATTAAACAATATACATATGTTATCTTTCATCACTAAAAAGAACTAGAGAGGTACATTTTATTGTTCAATTTCTTTCTTTTGAAAAATTGAGGGTCCAGGAGGGTCAGTAACTTATCCAAGGTCACATAACTACTAAGTAGTGAAATTGGAAATTGAATTGAGCCTTACAGCTCCAAAGCTCTTATTTTTCTGCTATTCCACTCTGCCTCCAGCTAAGATTTATAGCCAGTCAGACTGCTCTAAGACGCATTAATTATTCTTCCTGGAATTTTTGCTTCATGGGAAACTGATACTTAACTGATATGTAGGCAAAAATTCCCCTCGAAAGAATGTGTTCAAAAAACAGAAAAATGGACTATTTTCTTATAGTTAGATTTTTTTAACTTGGTGAACATTAAAGAGGACTTGCTCTTTTTCCATAACAAGGAAATTTTGGAATTTTAGTTTTTTACCATAATGGCATTAATTAGCTTAAAAAAAAAAACCCCTATCTAGTGTTTATCTAGTCTCTAACCCACCAGAGGGTGCAAGGTGAACTGACTTGGGATAGTCAATGTTTTATGAGAAAAGCAAGCCACAAAATCCTTAAGTTTTTCTCAATCCAAAAATGTTTACAAAGCAAAGGGTTGTCTGAGCATAAACCAAGTCCAGACTTCTTTTTGGTCTCCTTTTATATCACTGGAAATGTAGACAAGATGTCTCCTTACTCATTCAAATTATTTATTTTGCCCATTTTTCTGCTACAGCATACTGAAAGGAGAGATTTTATGGGAAGCGATAGTCTGTGACAAGATAGTTCTTTTATTTTTATTTTTTTACAGCACAGAAAATTTACATGAAAAAAAACCCATAACTTAAATCAAATGACAAAATAGTGACAGTATTCCTAAGAAAGATAATAGGAAAGTGAAATTCTTTTATATTAGCTTTCAGCTAAGACTTTTTGTTTAGTCATTCTAAAGAAAGGGGAAGAAATTAGTGAGGAAGAAAAGAAGAGTAAAAATTAAGGTTTGGACATTAGGGTGGTAAACTTGGAGATGGTATGTCATGGAAATTGTGATAAAAATCTTTCTTTCTAGTCCTATCCTTATTACAGAAAAATTAGAGAAATACATTTCCTACTAGTTGCAATGTTTCTTTACTGTAGAGTAGTTATTACACTGGAACAAATGTACTGAGTGATGATGAAAATATAATTCAGCAATAGAGGAAAAAAAAAAGGAATTTGTTTCCTCAGATCTAATTGTTTAAAAATTAATAATTTATATTAATTTTTATATAACTCTGGTCAAATTTATAACTCTGTTGGTAAAATTCCCCACAGAAGTATAGCAACTCTGCAGAGGTGTCCAAGACCACAATTATCTTAATGTCTAGGTTAGTGTATAGTACTAGAGGGATAGACCTATAGATTCCATTTTAAGTGTTAGTTGGTCTCGCTCTAGGTCTTGGCCATTGACCTTACTTCCTTTTTTTTTTAAATAAAGCTGATTTTATCTTCATTCTCTGTGAATATAAATGCAGTGTTCAAAAAATATTTTTTCACTATTGCCTTATTCTATTTTTTTCTGTGATGTTATTTTTTTTAATTTTAATTTTATATTTTATAGTTGATTAACAATGTGGTATTATTTTCAGGTGTACAGCAAAGTGATTCAATTATACATTTACATGTATCTATTCTTTTTCAAATTCTTTTCCCATTTAGGTTATTACAGAATATTGAGCAGCATTCCCTGTGCTATACAGTAGGTCCTTACTTCTAACCCTAGTGGCACCTTGCTCTTAGCTGCTCCTGATCTACAGATAACTTAATGAGATTGTGGATAGTTAATAGTAAATCTAATTTCATTCAAAGAAGTTGCAAAACAATTGTTCCTGGCATCAGAATATGTGAAGGACAGAGCATATGCAGGGACTCAGTACCGTGGTTTGGCATTGCACCCACACCTCTAGAAGGTGGACATGTAAACATGAGACTTCTCAAGTTTTGTAGATTGAAGATAGTGGTGAGAAGGCCCTGAGATTAGTTACTGCTGGACAAGAAAATTAACTTTCTGCCTTATATATCAGAAATTTAATTGGCAGCTAACTTGAAGGAGATCAAATTCAAAGATCATTTTATAAATTAAACTTATAACAAACTGATTGGCAAGTTTTTGCATCTCTCATTATACCTACCACTGTGCCAAGAATGTGGGACATAGTAAAAAAAATTTACAAAGCACAGCATCCCACTAATAAATAGTTCATAAGCAGGATTGCAATTCACTAGTTTATTGTGAGCAAGTATGCTTAACCTGTTTGGCGGGCGGGTGGGGGGGGGGGGTCATGAATTCCTTTGGGAATCTATTTGACATTTCTCCTCAGAAAATATAATGCACATGCATCCAACATTTGTAGACAAAGTGTTCACAGAACCTTTAGAGACCATCCATGGGCACCAATTTAAGAAACTCTGACATAAAGAGGCATAAACTACCAGTGACCAGTATATTTATATCATCAGTTGAGGTATTGCTATTTCAAGAAAAATAAAGGAAAAAAGGGCAAAGCTGTTTGATATGCCTATCATCAGAGAATTGAGAAATGAATGTTAGATTATTTCATCCAAAGTGAGGCAGAATCAATTGCTCTGCTCAATAAAGAAGATTGCATGTGGGAGTAAATTACCTTGAATGCCCTTTGCTAAGACTTCAGTAGATGCCAAGTCCAAAGTCATTGCCCAGGGCAAAGAGGACATCTTGTTTTCTCTGCTCTAAATGGTTCACCTCTGCATATTTAGAATATCAATTCCTTTAAGACTATATCAAAACTTTGTGTCATGACCTATTGTTCTCAAAATTTTGTTTAAGATAAGCCTACCCACATATGGACATATTGATTCCAAAATATTCATTTAGTAAGTAATTTTTACAGTAGGCACAGAAATATAGTGATGAACAAACACACACTGTTCATGATTTCAGGGAGTTCACAGACTAGTGGATTCACCAAACAAGGACAAAGCCAGTTTTTTAGAGCTATCAGCTCTCCAAAGTTATTAAAGAAAATTAAATGAATAGCTGTATTGAACTTCTTCTACATATAAAGCATTGTCTATAAAGAAAGAATAAGATTGGTCCTTGTTCTTAATGAATTTATAATTTTATTAAGAAGATACTGTAGCTATTATGAGTCAGGCAGATCTGGTTTCAAATTCTAATTCTGAAAAGGTCTACCTACTATTTTCCTTGGACAAGCTCCTTATCCTTTCTGATATTCAGTTTCTTCATCTTAAAATAGGGAAAATAATAGGGATGTCATAGTATTGTTATGAAATTAAAGAGGTGAAAAAGTTTTAAAGGATCTTGACACATGTGTTTAATAACAGTTACTGCAATTTCTAAAACAGATATAATAAATTATGTACAAATGTCACATATTGCAGACAATGACAAAATGTCAAATGATTAGCGTATGTAGTAACAGAGTCTGTTGAGGAGGATGAGGATGGATTGAGATATTCAGAAGCTTCAGGGGAAGATGGGACCTGAGCTGTGCCTTAAAATTTGAGTAAGATTTGGTACAGATGAGAGAAGATTAGACCAGATGGGAAAATGGTATGAGCAGTGACTATAGAGACTGAATATACATGTTTTGTTGGGTGACAGTGAGTAGATTAATCTGGCTTATTCAGAGGATCCATGTAAGTTAACAGTATAAGAGAATTTGGGAGAGGTAGAGCTGGGAAAAATTGGGGAAGGTCTTGAATTTTCCTGAACAAGAAAGGAATGGAAAGGCATATCAGAAGAAAATGACATGTTATAGGAAGATTCATCACATCATTGTCATGTAAGATATAAATTTTATCTGTGCAGAGGGGTTTAAGAGGTGGAGAAGTAAGGCTGTTATCTGAGGCTATCACAAAAAACAAGCTGACATCGACATGATCTGTTTGGATACTGGCAGTTAGAATGGTATGGAATAAACAGGCTAGAAACAAAAAAAAAAAGGATTGAAAGTGTTTATTGGTTGATTGGAAAGGGAAATTACCTGAAGATCATGGATTCAGTGAATACATATTAAAAGCATGGTAGTGGGACTTCCCTGGTGGCTCAGTGGTTAAGAATCCGCCTGCCAATGCCGGGGAAATGGGTTCGATGCCTGGTCCGGGAAGATCCCACATGCTGCAGAGCGACTAAGCCTGTGAGCCACAACTACTGAGCCTGCGTGTCACAACTACTGAACCCCACATGCCTAGAGCCCATGCTCCGCAACAAGAGAAGCCACCGCAATGAGAAGCATGCGCACCACAATGAAGAGTAGCCCCCACTAATCGCAACCAGAGAAAGCCTGTGTGCAGCAATGGAGACCCAACACAGCCAAAAATAAATAAATAAAAATAAATAAATTTAAAAATCAAAAATAAAATAAAAGCATGGTAGTGAACCTGAGTGTCTTATAGGAAAGAGGACACTATGTCTAAAGGAAGTTGGGAAGTAGATTTTTTTTGGCAGGCAGAAGTGGTGAGGAAATCATTTTAAGCTCTAAACAGTTTACTCCTTGAAGATAGGAACTATGTCTCATTCATCTTGGAATCCTCAACACTTAGCCCAGCATCAGGAAGATGATGGGTTCAAACCATGTATGAGGAACAAATGAATGATATGTCATGGTTCACTTTGAACTTGGGTAGTATAAGTGTACAATTGGAATTCAAATCAAAACCAGAGCTGGAAATAGAGATGTGAATGGCTAGAGTACAAGAAGAGATACATTCTGAGGAAGAGAGGCAGATGGTGGTGTGATCCATGGTTGGGTACGGGCAGGTGCCCACCTTTCCCCTAGCTTACCATTTCCATACAGTGAACCAACTTTCATTGCCAGCCTCTGCAACCCTTTGCTTGAAGACTACCATTGCCCACGAGAGCCCCTTCAACCTACATGTGAGGCAAACAAGAAGTACTAAAGAATTAGCAGCCTGGGGAGCAGCCCTCAAACAATGTCAATGAGAAGCTGATGGATAAATATCCCAGGTCCTTCAGGCAAGGATAATTCTGTGGTGTATGTGCTATACTCTTTCCCAGAGTTCCCCACTAAAATCCAACCACAGTTGCCCACGGTGCTAATTTGCTTGATGGCTCACCTTGTTTTGGCTTCCTCCCCTTCCTCTGTCACTTCCAATTGGTGTCCTGTCCTATTGATTTTTCCTAGTTATTCCTTGCAAATATCCTGTTTTCTGAGTCTGCCTCTCAGAAACTGCATTAAGTTAGTGAGAATGATACAGATCAGCAATGGAAGTGAACTAGGCGAACCCAACTTTAGTGGGGAGCACCAATGGGTCAGGGCATGCCTGGAGGGCATAATGGGTGGTGATGCCATGTACAACAGGCAAGACAGCCCAGTCAGACTTGGGTCCTGTGGAGAAGGGAAGCACAAATGTACTCTGAATCCCACGGGCCAAGCTGAGGCTAGAATCTAGGGTGCCAATTCTAAAGAGAGCTAACTGGCCATATGTGGAGTCCAATTAGACTCACTAGGTTGGTGATCCGAAAAACATATCAAAACCAAACTGGAAGATGTGGAAATGGACTAATTTCAAAGCAGGTAAAGGAAGTTAAGAGAGGGAAGGGTTTATACTGCTAAATACTAAAAAAACTACCCAAGTGAAAGGTCCTAGAACCCAGAAGAAAGGAGAGATTTGACTGGGTGACTGGTGAAGAGTTAAACAATAGAGGAATCTGTTTGCTTTGTTCTGTCATTCGAGGTCATTGTCATTCGCATACTTTCAGCATGTATTGTCTGTCTGCAAGTAGGCAAGTATCTGCTATGGGCTATATCCTTTATCCTTCTTTCAATATTTGCTCTCTTCTTGGCTTTGCCTCAAGATGATGCCATTGGAATCTTCCCAGCACAGGCTCCTGTTTGTTCTCCCAGGTTTTTGTGCTCTTTAGGGTAGCATGACATTGGTAAGCAAGAGAATCAGGTCATGTCAGGCTGATCCAGTGACTCTGCACCTGTCACCCTCCACTGTTGCTCTGTTCCAGCTCCTTGAGCTCAGAGCCCACCTGCTGTTCACCAAACTGAGCCAGGGTTCACCTCTCTCTGTTGAGCCAGTTGGCTGGAGTTTTTGCCACCAGATCTAGTCCGCGTGGCTCAATTATGCCTTGTCTTTCACCCCAGATTGTATGATGTCTTGTTTTCATTTTCAGGGCTGGACACTGCATGTTGATTGTCCACTTTGGAGGCCACTATCCAGATGGTCCAGGCTCTTCTGCTGGATGTTCTCGAAGAAGATAGACAGTTGAAAGCAACACCAGGAAATGGCAAAAATTGTGTTGCTGCTGACACCACAGCAGCCCCCCTTCTCTGTGGCAACTGCCCATTCATTGTACCATCCAGGTTCTTGGCCCCTTGCTGACATTTCCAACATTACAGAGAAACAATGACTGAAGGAGCAAACAATTGATGTCGTCTTGCTAAATGAAGCTGCTGATTTTTCAAATGTCAAGGCTTTGCCTCTTGATAGTTCACTTTCCTCCTTCAAACTATTTCACACCCAAGTGCCCTGGGAAATGGCAAAGTTTCTTAATTCAGTCCCAGGGCATGTGAAGCTTGTTGGGTGAGGTGAGTCTAAAGAGCCTTGCACAGTTTCCTGTTGGTTATAGTAAAAATCAAAACCATTATCAACCCTCTCAGGAAATAATGTGGCTGCAAGGGAACTAAATTTGAAGTTTAGGTATTCCTGGCTCGTTTGAAAAGCACCAGACCAACCATATGGCATTCAGTGACAACATTCTAATGAGATCTCTGTGGGTTATGCTGATCAGCTGAAAGATCATATAAAAACATCTGTTAGAGAGCTGACTGTCCAACTAAATTTAGAATGATTCTAGAGTCATCTTTCTGCTTACAACACTTAGGCTGAAAAAGAATGTACTGGCTGCAAAATACTCAACTTGATAGTGCACAGTTTTACTCTAAATGTTTTTTTGATAAGATCACTTCTGATAATGAAAAAGATAAGTAAATACCCAACCAAGGAGGTAGCTCTTGTGAACTTAGTATTAGCCTTCTTCATGTTAAGTGTGTTCATGTGTGTATGTGTGTGCTAATTGATGTGTAGTGTGAAATATTGTTATGCTTACCAATTATGTTATCTTATGGCAACCATTGGCTTGAGCTTAAAATATTCTAATGTAACTGTAAGACAGGTTAATCTGGTAAATTCTAATTTTATAAAAGGGTTAGTTACAAGTACTCTTTTCCTGTTTCACTTACTACAAAGGCATCATAGTAATTGACCCTATCATTTAAAGAAGGCCAGAAGAATCTGGGTGGATTGGTGGGCGGCAGGGAGGATAACTTGGGTATCTTAAAATCTTTAATATCCTTGAAATTGAAAATATACCTGAACTCAAAACAAAGCCATCATACTGTACAATACTGATGGGCACTTTAGTGTGTTAATTGTGTAATACATATGCATGTACAGTCACACAGATCTATGGAATATATGGTGCTTATTTCTTTTAAGAATGTTATGGGTGCATTATGTTTGTACTTTCAGAGAGAATTCTTCATAATATTCAAATCAGGGTTCAAATCAAGTAAGGTAGATAAGCTATCAGTTTTTAGTTGAGTGTTCTTAAGGGAATTACCTAACCATAAACTCAATATTATAATCTGTATTTATTTATCTTATTTTGGGGTAACAACTTTATTGAGATATAAAGTGTTCACTTGAATGATTTTTAAATTGCATTCACTTATTTATTCATTTACTTATTTAATATTGCCATGCAATATTTAATTACTTTTTTTTTAAATTAAAGTATAGTTAATTTACAATATTATGCTAGTTTCAGGTGTGTAGCATAGTGACTCAGTATTTTTGCAGATTATATTCCATTATATTATTATTAAAGTTATTAAAGTTATTATAATCTCTTTTCTTTTTTTGCTCTTTCTTTTTTATCAAATGAAAAATTCTTTAAATTCTATAGTACTTTACAATTTTCAAAAGTTTCACAGACATGACTTTATATAATCCCATAATAATGTCTTTTTTCCCCTACCCCTATATTGCCCCTTCCCTCTCCCTACTGGTAACCACTAATTTGTTCTCTGTATCTGTGAGCTCCTTCTTTTTTGTTTTATTCACTAGTTTCTTGTATTTTTTAGATTTCACATATAAGTGATATCATACAGTATTTGTCTTTCTCTGTCTGACTTATTTCACTTAGCGTAATGCCTTCCAAGTCCATCCATGTTGCTGCAAATGGCAAAATTTCATTCTTTATTATGGCTGAGTAGTATTGTATATATATACCACATCTTCTTTACCTATTCATCTATTAATGGACACTTAGGTTGCTTCCATATTTTGGCGATTGTAAATAATGCTGCTATGAACATTGGGTGCATATATCATTTTGATACATGTTTTCGTGTTTTTGGTTTTTTTTGGATATATACCGAGGAGAGGAATTGCTGGATCATATGGTAGTTCTATTTTTAGTTTTTTGAGAAACCTCCATACTGTTTTCCACAGTGGCTGCACCAATTTACATTTCCCCCCAACAGTGTACGAGTGTTCCCTTTTCTCCACATGCTTGCCAACATTTGTTATTTGTATTATTTTTGATGATAGCCATTCTGACAGGTGTGAGATGATATCTCATTGTGGTTTTGATTTGCATTTCCCTGATGATTAGCGATGCTGAGCATTTTTTTCATGTGCCTGTTGGCCATCTGAATTTCCTCTTTGGAAAAATGTCTGTTCAGTTCTACCCATTTTTTAAATCAGATTGTTTGGTGTTTTGTTTTTTTCTTTGATGTTGAGTTGTGTAAGCTGTTTTTATATGTGGGATTTTAACCATTTTTTAAAAAAGGAATGGAAATAGAAGGTAAAGCACCACCAACTTCGTGGGTAAAGAAAACCTTTCCAAGGGAACCTCTGCAATGTGAAATCCAAGATGAATACTTGGTGATTCTTGGCGATTCAAGGGCCTCATGGTGGAGCCGAGGCTGGACAGAACAGTGAGATAGCTGAATTTCTGTTGTTTTCTTAAAAGCAATTGGTGCATAGAAGGAAGACTCTTATCTCAATACTTAATAGCTGGTATAATAATATTTTTTATTTAATGAGCACTTACCTTGTGTTAGATACTATGCCAAACTAAACATTCTACAGGTCATATATCTTTTAATTCTTACAACAACTGTTATTGTTACTCCTTACAAGGACCTGTTATTCTCCTGTAAGTAAAAAATAAGAGCTATCATTGTCCTTGTTTCACAAAGGAGGAAACAAAGTATGAGATTAGGTAAGTAACATACCTAAGATCACCCAACCAATAAGAAGTAGAATAGGGGTTCAAAACCAGGTATCTGATTCAAGAGCCTATTCTGAACAGTGAGCTATAATGACTCCTGGGATGTTCATCCAAGATGAGTTGGCTACCACTTATGGTGCCACTGATGGACCCAAGTCTATGACTTCCAAACCCTTCTTTGTCTGCCCAATGGCAGGGTCTCTCCTTCCTCAAGCTGAGGCATAAGGGGAGCCAGATCATATTAGAGGTGATAGACAAGAGTGGGGGGGGGTGGAGACAGGAAAGTGCCCTTCATTTGGTCATTGATATAAATAAAATTTAGAATCCAAGCAACTCTTTTAAAGCAAAGGTCATCATACAAGCCCACATGCCTTGGATAGGGCTGGCCATATGATAGGGAATCAATAAATGTCTACAGATTAGTCAGGAATGCCTTATTCTCCTGGTTATTGTGTGTGTGTGTGTGTGTGTGTGTGTGTGTGTGTGTGTGTGTGTGTGTATATGTCTGTGGACACCTGCATGTGTGATGTGCATAATGTACCCCGTCTGCATCAGAATAGACCTGTTCTAATCTGATGTGTTCAAGTGAATGCATAGTTGACTATGAGTGAAGAAAGAAATACTAGACATGGTCAAGAAGTTAATTTTTCTAGAATACAAGGAAACTGTACATGAGTATTGGTTTGTGGATTAATACTTTACTGGTATGTGTTCATGAAAAAAGCATCTGGGGTATATTAGCTCTGTGGGCACATATAATTTCCAATGTGGATTAGTGATGTGGGAATAATCCATAAATAATTGAAAACTTCTTACAGCAGTCTGGAATTGGATCTCTATCACTGGTTCTGTCTCATGAGATCAATACTGAAAGATGTATCAATTTTAAGAGAGGGTCAACACTGGGCAAATAGTCAAGACTTCAGCCTCTCTCAGAAATATTTTTCAAAACAGTACACAAATAGTCCCTAACTTATGATGGTTTGACTTAACAATTTTTCGACTTTACAATGGTGCAAAATCGATACACATATAGTAGAAATTGTACTTCAAATTTTGAATTTTATCCTTTTCCATGCTAACAATATGCAGTACGACACTCTCTCATGATGCTGGGCAGGGGCAGCAACCCACAGCTCCCAGCCAGCCACGTGATCATGAGGTTAAACACCCGATACGCTTAACAACCATTCTGTACCCATGCTACCATTCTGTTTTTCACTTTCAGTACAGTATTTAATAAATTCTATGAGATATTCAACATTTTATCATAAAATAAGCTTTGTGTTAGGTGATTTTGCCCAACTGTAGGCTAACATAATTGTTCTGATCACATTCAAGGTAGGATGGGCTAAGCTATGATGTTCAGAAAGTTGCACCTTTGACTTAAAATATTTTCAACTTATGATGGGTTTATTGGGACATAACCCCATTGTAAGTCAAGGAAGATTTGGGTAGGATTGTAGCTCTCAGTTTTCCCAGTGAGAAAAAAATCCCAAACCAGTGCCCAGTACAAAAATCTCCAACAAATACTAAGCTAATGTTCATTATTTGAACTGAAATATATCCGTGACTGAAACTATATCCATGACTAAAAATGATTAAAAATTTTTCAGTCTATATAAAGAAATCTACAATTTTAAAGGTATTGGTAGTGCCCATATACTGCCCAACAAACACTAACAAACATTTACTCAACAGGTAAATAGCATATCTAACTTTATTGGGAAGAAACATATAAATGGGAGATGTCTGATAAAAAGGAGAAGGGGGAGAGGAAGAACAAAAAGAAGAAACCCAATTGTAGGTAGTTATAAGTAAGAACTAAAGCATATTTGAACACATGGACATTCAGCCAAGTAACTTCATGACTAAGCCGCAGAAAAGATTGTTTCTGGGTAACCAGAGACACTTGTAAATATATGTAAATACATTTGATTAAAGTGAATGAAAAGGGAGTTTGCGGTTTTGCTCAGATGTTATGACTAACACGGTTTGGCCTTGTGTAGAGTCTTCAATGAAGCTTGGCTGAAAATACTGCTGCTGACTTAATGCTAGTAGGACCTGTTATTCTCCTGTAAGTAAAGATGAAACCTACATGAGGGGGTGGAAAAATGAAAGAACATTGATAGGTGATCAGGAGTCCATCAGCATGAGGATTGAGGGAGAAATTGGCCAAAGGTGACATGTCTGCCTTTCCCATACAGGTCACAGAGGCTCACAAATAAGGCTTTCTATCCCCAAACCCCAGATTTCACCTTTTTCTGCCTACCCCGACACCTCAATTTTTGACCAGGAAGAATCTGTGCATACTGCCATACTACATCAGTTCTCCATCGTCAGATAGAAAGCCAAGTTCACTAACCCCCTGAACTTTGAGGGAAGGACTAGACACTATTCAGAGTTGTATCTCACATGCCTGTCATGAGCCAGTACAAAAATATATTTTGTTGAATGATGTTATTGATTATTCTCATGTACTGGGGCTTGGGGGCTTGATTGACTTCAAACTCCCATTGTACCCCTCAAATAATTTGAAGAGATTACTTAAAGAGATGCCTTCAGCCCTTAGAGCCATGACTTTTGAACTATGAGAACCTGGATTAGTTACTGCCTTGGTTTTCTCATCTATAAAATTAGTAGGATAATTGTGCCTACTTTATAGGTCTGTTATGAGGTTTAAAGAAGATAATCACTTAACAAAGTACTTTACACAGAGTAAGAATTCAGCAAATAAAGTGTCTCGTATCCGTTTTATTTTATGTTTTATCTTCAATGCCAAGAATAATTCCTAGCATATAGTAGGCACTCTATCTGTTGAGCCAATGAATGAATGACTTTATTTCACATCAGGTACCAAAGCATAGGTTTTGCTGCTAAGGTTGAATCCTTTGATCATGAAGAAAGGATGAGAAAAAGATGGTTATTGGGGGATGGGACCCAGCCATGGCATATAAACCTATAGCACAGTAGTTCCTAATCTTTGGGGGACATTGGTTCCTTTGAAAATCCAATGGAGGGGATAGACAGTCTATCCACAAAAATTTAGACAATTGCATACACAGATAATCAAGGATCTTCAGGACTATCCATGACCTTTTTGTTAAGAATTCCTGGTCAGAAATTTAGGAAGATACGGAGAGTGGAAGGAGAGACGGGCATTAGAAGGACCCCAAGAAGCTGGATCCTTTCCTTACCCCTCCTATACACACACACAGTTTAAGTCAGACAGTTCTAAAACAAGGACCCTAGAGTGAGATTCTAGAGACCCGAGTTAACTAAAAGACTTTAGAAGCAATGAAGAGCTACAAGTCATTAAAAAAAAAAAAGACACGAAAACTCAGATTTTGCAAGAGGGAGCTCCAGAATTGGGAAGTCAGCTCATCTAGTGCCCAGGCTGCATTATCAGGATGAGGACCTGGAAGAAAACTTAAACTCAGGACTGTGGGTCCCTGAAGGATTCCAGCCACAAACAGGTGCAAGGCTCCAGGCACAAAAGGATCCATAGGGTGGGGTTATGGATGCTGGATGTGTCATAAGTCCTTACCGCAGGGTTCATGCCCTTCCTCACCCTTTCCCTAAGGCTCTGTCTGTGTTCAGTAAGGATCAGAAGAGCCTATTCTTTTCTGGAAATCACAGAGGAGAAGAACAGTCAATATCTGCCTTCAAGCTTCCAGCCTTGGGAAGGCTCAGGCCCCACCTCGGGTGAGTTGATTTCTCAGGGCTTATTGGCTTGTTTCCCTGGTTTACTAAGGAGATTTTTTTTTTTAAATTAATGCTTATAATTTGGATCTCAAAGTGAGCTTGGAACCCCCCCCTGCAAACAATTCCATAAAAAATAAACCCAACTATCATTATTAATTTTTCCATGTTTAAAGATAAGATTCTAAAATTTTTAAAAGTTATACATTAACAACTGTTTTGGGGGAATAACAAAACAAAACAAAACTGTGGCCCTTGCCTTCAGATTCACAGTAAGTCGAATGGTGTTTTTTTTTCTTCCAGTTTTATTGAGATATAATTGACATACAGCAATGAACAGGTTTAAAGTGTACAGTGTAATGATTTGACATACATACATCATGAAATGATGATCACAATAAGTTTAGTAAGCATCCATAATCTCATACAGACACAAAATTAAAGAAATAGAAAAGTGTTTTCCTTGTGATGAGAACTCTTGGGATTTACTCTCTGAACAGCTTTCATATATAACGTACCACAGTATTAACTACATTTATCACGTTGCCCATTACATCCCTAGTACTTATTTGTCTTATAACTGGAAGTTTGTACCTTTTGACTGCCTTCATCCAATTCCTCCTCCCTCCACCCTCCGCCTGTGGTCACCACAATTCTCATCTTTTTTTCTATGAGTTTGTTTTTATTTGAAATATAATTGATCTACTACACTGTGTTAGTTCCTGGTACACAGCATAGTGATTCAATATTTCTATACACTTCAAAATGATCACCATGATAAGTGATCATTTTCAAATCCATGTTTGTAGGAAAAGAAGTATAATGTGTTTGTAGTCACCGTCTGTCAAACCAAAAGGTGTTTTTGAAGCAACTGCTGTGTGCCAGGCACTAAGAGATACAATAGTTGTCCTTGGGACACAGTGGTGCACAATGTGGATGGATTAGACTGATACCATAAAAAGAGTTCACGGCCCAGGAGGGAAATAAGCAAACAAGTGCAAGTTGCTATGATGGAAAAGCACAGGGTGTGATGGGAGCACATTATTTGGAGGCCTACCTAAACTGGAGGTGGAAGGTATAATTGGAAAAGGCTTTCTTGAGGATGGGATGTTTACATTCAAGACACTTAAGTTCACTTGCAGAAACAAAGTGATCACACCTGAAGCAATATAGGACTCTAATTTGGATTGCAGTAGAGGACTGCATTGTGTGGAAAAGGGAGACTGAAGAGCTGGAAGGATCTGGAAGTTAGGCAGGACTTGAGTTTGTCTTTGAAGGAGAGGTAAATGGATATAGAAAGGGTTGAGGTTTTTTTGTAAACAAAATGATCTAAGATACAGCATAAGGGAGAAGTGTAATGTGTTTGTAGAGAAAGACTTTGCCTGAATTTACAAATATATAGGATTCCAAGGGGAGGAGAAGTACAGTCCACTCCGTACCCACAGGTTCTGCATCCACAGAAACAGAGGGGTAACTATACTGTGCCATTTTATGTAAGGGACTTGAGCTTCCACAGATTTTGTTATCCACAGCAGGTCCTGGAACCAATCTCCTGCAGATACCATGGGACAACTGTAATAAATAACCACAGAGAAGTTGTACATGTAAATACAAGGGAGATACCTGAAAGCCATACAGAGAACTAAAACTTAATGGGCTGGGAAATAGGGAGCCACTGAAGCTTGTAAGGAATGACATGATGAAATCAAGATTTTAAAAAGCAAGAGGTAGATTTGATTGACAGAAGATGAAACTGGACTAAAGGAATCTATCTGAAGTGTTCATGTATGAGAAGATGAGGATCTAAATAATGGAAATGGAAATTAAGAGATAAAACCCAGGAAAACAGGGGGTTTCATGATAAACTTGATTGTGTATAAACCAAGAAACTCATTATAAGACTTCAAACACGCTGCCTGGTTGGAAGAGTGGACTCAATGTAAAAGCCAGACTTGAAAGAGGGAAATGGGAAGGGCATGACAAATTCAGTTTGGGACATTTTGAGTTTGAAGCTTACTAATATTCTCTTCTTTGTTATAACCCTCTGACAATTATTCTTTGACTACTTATTGACAACTTTTCTGGGGCACACTCCAGTTGTAGGGGAGGGAAGAGGTCTCTTTTGTGTACTATAAATGAAGCTGTAATTCCTCACAAAAGAAAACAAAATTTTGAGAAAATTTTCTGAATATTCAGAGTATCTCTCAGGGTATAATTGAGTCGATCTCATACTACATGTGAAATAATGAATCTTTGAAGTTTTTTCTACAATTCAACGTGCAGCTCACATGTATTATAAATTTCAGTGAATTCAGTTTAACCAGTATTTATTGAGCACACACATAGATTGAGCACATACATACATAGATTAGGATTATTTTTGTTTGCTGCACAGCAATTCTTTGAATGCAAAGGAGACCAGTTTTTCCATTTGGCCATTGATCACCTTCTAATGTTGTTTTTGTGATGATCATTCATTGAAATGTCTCTGTTCTTAGTGAAAAGACAAACCTAAACGCAGACTTAATATGAATCTGTGGTGGAAATTAGTGAGGTTTGGCTGAATAATCTATTTCTTCTTATTAAAAAAAAAAATACAGCTCACACACAAAACCAGATTCACATTTAAACCAGACTTTTCAATACTGAGGGAAGAGGAATCTGTGTGAGGGATTATCCTGAAGCCTCCTCCCTTAGGATAACTGTGTAGAGAGTTTACAAATGGATCATTACAGATGGGTTGCTGGACCATAATACCAGGTATTTAGTTCTCATCATGGGTATTAGTCCTTTCTATTATCTTCTCACACTTATGTCTGCCTTGACTTCCTTTAACAGCTTTAGTTTTTGTCACGGAGGTAGACACCATTCACTATGCCAGCCTCAACTCTCTGCTGCAAGAAACTTCATGTGCTCTACTCGCTCTTAAAGGCCATATGGGGTCACTCTAGGACAGCTGGAGGACCCAGCAGCTCCATGCTCCTCACCTTTACTTCTAATACCTCAGCACCTAAGTCTATACTGGGAAGCATAGTTCTTTCATTCTGAATCCTTTTCTCTTGAGAAATATTTGAGGAAAGTTTCTGATGAGTAAATTTTTATTTCTTATACTTTATTACATACCCTCATACATATTATCATTTCTATAAAATAGGTCTCTAAAGACCTCTACTTAGTGAGAGTGTTGGCCTAGTTACAGTTTTCTCTTCTTAGGGTAAACATTTTAAACTTCATGGGAAAAAAAATTACATACATATTTAATTGAAGCTCTCCACTAATTCAAATCAAGTCTTCCCAAATTAACAGCAATTAATGAAGTTTGTTCTCTTTCTAGAAAGGATATGATATTTAACGCCCTCTTATATTGGAAAAACTATTTTAAAAATAAGGCATAACTAAGCATATGTTCAAAAACATTATACAATGAGTGGGCCTGAGGCAAAAATAAATTATTGAAATTATTCAACATAGAGAAGTAAATAATCAGTGATTTTACATTTCTGTTTGAGATAACCATCCAAGAATTAAAAATTTGAAAAATTGTCATTCAGTAAATTCTATATACATGTAAGCAATATTGCGCTTGTTTGTGAATTGCCACTGGGTTAAGATGAATAATGGAAAGGACAAAAGTCACTGGGAAAAAGTTAACAGACCAAGGATAAGATAGGGCAAGGAAAATGAAATGAGGAGACACAGCACTGAGAAGGAAAGGGAGACACATACAGAGAGAATTAAAGAGAAATTGGACAAAAGGGAGACCACTGAGCAATTTTTTAGATGTTCCTAAACTTTCACCACCCCCTGCCCTTCACTTGGGTCATGGGTTTGGAAAATGTTTACCCTTTATTTTTTGTGATTTGAAATTGGCAGTGTAACCATTGTTCTTAGTTCTCTAACTTCTCTTTAGCCCTAACCTTTCAGATGTTCTGTTCTTAATGATCTAACTATTAGGTTTGGGAAATTATTTGATATGTCGAACAACAATGGGATAATATTATTCCTTGGGTTCAATTTTAGGTCAGCCCACTGGATATAAGTCCAAGACAGATATATCCAGTAGGCTGATGATTTCCCACCTCTGCCTTAGTTAAGTAAACTGTAATAGAGAACACAGTTGCTGACACCATGACATTGTAATACAATGTGTGTACACACACTTACACCCATACCTACACACACAAACTAAAGATGCCTTTCTTTTGGCAAACCTGGTAGCATGTAAGTGACTGATGCCAAGTAAGCTATACCCTTCCATAGTTCAGGATGTGTTCTCATACTCTGTGCCAAGTTAAATTTTTGGAGTGGTCCCAAGAAATTATAGAGAACAAACATAAAGAAAAAAAATTTTTATATTTAGAGACTTAGCTCGTGTATAGAGACAGGACTAAGATTTTCTGTTTGAGAAGACACATTCAAATAAATCTTTGTGGTTCAGGAAATATTAATAATACAAAGAGCTAATATATACTAATGCCTATCATGTGTGAGGTTCTGTGCTTGGTAGTTCACAAATTGAATTTTCTGTGAGATAAAGATTACAAGTATTTGCAAACTTCAAGTATATTTTTTAAAATAGCTATTGTCTGTAATATGTGTTACAAACCTTCAATATTGCAGGTTCTGTGAAAAGAGGCAGTGTAGTAAGGTAGAAAGACATGGTTTTCTGTTGCTGCAAAACTTAGTGGCTTAAAATAACTGTTTTGTTAGGACAATGATTTTGTGGATGGATTTCAGGAAGAGCTTGACTGTACATTTCTTGCTTGGCATCTGTAGTGGATTGAACAGTGTCCCCCTGCAGTCATATCCACCTAGAACGTTAGTACGTAACCTTGTTAGAAATTGTATATTTGCAGGTATAATTAGTTGAGGATCTCAAAATGAAATCATCCTGGATTTAGAGTAGGCCCCAAGTCCAATGGCTGGTGTCTTTATAAGGAGAGGAGAGGACCTAGAGAGACACACAGGGTCAGAGGAAGATAATGTGAAGATAAAGGTAGGCAGAGTTTGGAGTTATGCTTCCTCAAGCCAAGGAACACACTGGAAGCTAAAAGAGGCAGGGAGGGATTCTTCCCTAGAGCCTTCCAAGGAGGCACGGTTCCTCTGACACCTTCATTTCATACCCTGAGCCTCAAGAACTGTAAAAGAACACATTTCTGTTGTTCTAAGCCACTCAGTTTGTGGCACTCTGTTATAGCAGCCCTAAGAAATGAACACAGAGTCTCTCATGCGATTGTAATCAGATATCAGCTAGTGCTGCAATCATCTGAAGGCTCAACTAGGCTAGAAATCATGGAGGGTGAATCAATGGCACCACTGGCATTTTGGTGCTGGCTGTTGGCTGGGAGTTCAACCTAGACTGTCAGCTGCAGCTGCAATTAATCTCCATGTGAGCCTCTCCATGGGGCCCCTTGGGCTTCCTCAAATCACGGTGGCTGGTTTCCAAGAAGGAATGTCTTGAGAAGAAATTTCCTGAGGGCAAGGTTTCTCACAGACCAAAGCAGAAGCTGCATTTTTTTATGACCAAAGCTCAGAAATTCCAGAATACAACTTCCACTGCATTCTATTCATCAGGAAAGTCACTAAGAGTAGCCCAAATTCAAGGAAGGGAAATTAGACTCCATCTCTCAGTGGAAGGAGTTAAAAAGATTTTGTGGTTGTCTTTCATCGGTTTCATAAACCTAGATTCAAATCATAACTCTACCGTTTGCTAGCTGAGAGCAAGTTGCCAAACCTCTCAGCCTATTTGCCCATTCACAAAATAGACACGACAATATCATTGATAGAAGTTTATTGCAATAATTAAACTAAATTAAAAAATGCTGTTTCAGTCCTTGAAAATTACATGATGTTCATGTACACACATATAGATAATGTGTATACACATAAATGGAGAATATAGGGATAACTGTGATGATATTAGCTAGACAGAAACAGAATGCTAGTTTCAGAGGTGACATTTTGGGAATCCCCTACTTGTGTATCTGTTGCAGTTTCTATGTCTAGAATTCAAATGAGGATCATGCTTAGCTTTATGATAACATGGAAGCTGGGAGGGAAACATAGCAGGAGTTTACACTTTAGTTCTAAAATGCCTAATACCACTCTGAAAATCCAGCAGCCAGGCCCCCCACCTTACCCCATCACAAGGCAAAAGGATTGGCAAAACCCTAGATTCTCCTGCCCTTTAGCTAAAGTTCAATTTTATGTTTACGTAGCATTTTACCACCTCTGATTCTCCCAGTCTGCTCCTGGTTGTTGTAATGAATTCCTACCACATTTCCATATTAAGTGTTGCACAATTCAAGCTTTCCCTCCAGCTCAATGACCTTTATCAAGAAGAAAGGGAGTTCTGTTTCTTAACATCTGGGCAAATAAACATTAAGAGTGTGACAGGACCCAAGAAACCTTGAGTTCCTCTCCTTTACCTGGTCCAACTCAAACTTCTCCTTATTCCTTGGCTTCAAGTTCGTGGTATATTCTTGGGTAACAGACTTAAACCAACAATTCTCCATCCATTCCCACAATAAATTGTAAGCATCAGTCAATTTGGACCTGTACAGTCATAAAATATCTTTTTCCTTACACACTTCATCATAGAAACTCTACTTCTCTCAGTCCTCAAGTAGGAACCTGGGATTTTAGAGTCATGATGTTGTCCAAGGATGCTACACAATTGTAGAAGTTTGGGTTTATTTGTTTGTTTCCACACAATTCAAGTTTATCCAACATGGAGGCCACCAGTTGTTAAAAGCCCAGATTCTGAAGCCGGACAACCTGGATTCATAACTCTAGCTCTGCCATTGACCAGTTCTGTGTTCTTACGCAGATTACCAAAATTTTTTGTGCCCCAGTTTCCTCGTTTGTAAAATGTGGATAATACAAATACCTATTTATAATTACGAGACTTAAGTGGTTGATATATATATAAAGTATTTTAAAGCATACCTGGCACCTAGTAAGTGCTCAGTAAATATTTGTTTTTATACAAGATGATGCTAGGGGTTTACAAATGAATATTTTTAATAATTTTGCATTTATTTCAATGCATGCCTGAAAAAATATAACTCACATTATCAAACCTGTAATTTCAGATTGTATGGCTTGGGCTAAATGAAATTCATGAGCCTACTAAAAATGTAGATTATGTAAATTACCCTAGGTGATATATTGATAAGGAAAAATTCACAATGGTGGGCAGATGAATGACTCAAATTTGGGAAACATTTCCCTAGTTAGAAAAGAACTAGAAACCAGCCCAGCAAATGGACCCACTCTTTCTTCGTATATCTGTAAGTCACTCATAGGCTATGCTCTTAACTTAGACCCAAGGCATTTATTTATGTTCGGTAATGAGTGTCTGCAACCAGACCTGTGTACGGATTTCTTGCTCCAGCTTTTGGCAATGAGGCAGTTCCCCTGAAATAAGATGTGATTGTTCTCAAAACTAGACATACGTGAACTCTAAATGACTGCTATCTTGCTGTCAGCCTCATTCAAGTAATATGACAAATGTGAACCAGGAGCAAGCCAACTTGGTTTCTAATTCTCATTCTTGCCTTCTTTCAGCGGTCTGACCTTAGGCAAATGACTTACTCTTTCTGGCTTTGTGTTTTCCTTATCCATAAAACAGAGACTGTAGCAACAGGTCTGCTTCCTTATAGGGATGTTATTATATCAATAACATATGGTATGTGAAACTTCTCCACATCCAACTATGTACACAGACGTAAATACTGAGCTCATGATTACGCTGTGAAAAATTGTTGCAAATAGCGCTTTCAGGGGAAAATAGACAACACTCGAGATTCTTAAAAGGGACATAGCATAGTGGTCTGGCACATAAACTCTAGAGCTAGACAGCGGGGCTCCGGTCCAAGCTATGCCTCTAACGGCCTGTATGAGCTGTGTGTCTCAAGGTCCTCATCTGTAAAATAGGGATAATAGTGCTCAATTCAGAGAGATTTTATGAATAATGTGTTAACACTTGTACAGTGCTTGGGGCAATGGCTTATTCTCGGTATATCTTCACTAAGTTAACTACTAATATCAAACTACTATCTTTAGACACCGCTGGTGAGAATTCTGAGCACTTACTAGGGTGATTTTTATTGGCACATGCAGTCTGGATTCTTTTTTGCTTTGCACTTTCCATTAAAATACAGCCTTTAAATGAATTGAGGAAAAAGATTTTAGAGGACGCATTATGGGTTCTTTTTCTTTTACCTGCTCTGTGTGACTTATCCCAGTGAGTATTATTTTTTAATATTTGACTTGGTTTTATAACATCTGGTGGTTACATTTTCCCCTAAGACCAGTGGAATTAGAGAATAGTGATCAAGCTTTGGGGTCTGGAATTGGGTTTCCTGGATCTGAATCCCAGTTCTGTTATTTCCTAAGTGTTTAGATGACCTTGGACAAATTACTTAAGCTCTGAAAACATCAGTAACCTCAGGTAAAAATTGGAAATAATAAGTGCTTATCTCATGGGATTATTGAGCAGTTTATAGAAAAGATGATAGTGTTAAGAAAATGTTTATGACTGTTACTACTGGGTCAATTTACAGTAGAATCTATGGAGCTACGTTTCAAGTTGCTCACATGATGGAATTAGATACAGGTTCAAGTTTGGAGATAGAAGTATATATATATAAGCAATGGCACTATGACCAAGGCATCTGGCTCTGCGTGCAGGAGGAAACTTGAATAGACATGGCCCACATTCTTCTTTTCCTGCTGGAAGATTTTTTAACCACATTACTTCAGTAAGATGCCATGGACTCTGTGCCTTCCTTGTCTTTACTTGTCAACGGATCATCTTGCTATCTTTTCGTGTTCCTACACAGCATCTTGTTTAGGTTGCCAGCTTCTGAAGAGGCATTTGTTCATCTCAGGAATGTGTCTAGGGTTCTCTCTCAAAGTATGCAAAATGCTTGACAGCTGTGGTGACTGAGTCTTGGTTTGTTAAAACTGGAAGTTGACCATTGAGGACAATGTTGGCTGTGGGTTTGTCATATATGGCCTTTATTATGTTGAGGAAAGTTCCCTCTATGCCTACTTTCTGCAGGGCTTTTATCATAAATGGGTGTTGAATTTTGTCGAAAGCTTTCTCTGCATCTATTGAGATGATCATATGGTTTTTCTCCTTCAATTTGTTAATATGGTGTATCACATTGATTGATTTGCGTATGTTGAAGAATCCTTGCATTCCTGGGATAAACCCCACTTGATCATGGTGTATGATCCTTTTAATGTGCTGTTGGATTCTGTTTGCTAGTATTTTGTTGAGGATTTTTGCATCTATGTTCATCAGTGATAGTGGTGCTGGGAAAATTGGACAGGTACATGTAAAAGTATGAAATTAGAACACTCCCTGACACCATGCACAAAAATAAACTCAAAATGGATTAAAGACCTAAGTGTAAGGGCAGACACTATCAAACTCTTAGAGGAAAACATAGGCAGAACACTCTATGACATACATCACAGCAAGATTCTTTTTGACCCAGCTCCCAGAGAAATGGAAATAAGAACACAAATAAACAAATGGGACCTAGTGAAACTTAAAAGCTTTTGCACAGCAAAGGAAACCATAAACAAGACCAAAAGACAACCATCAGAATGGGAGAAAATATTTGCAAATGAAGCAACTGACAAAGGATTAATCTCCAAGATTTACAAGCAGCTCATGCAGCTCAATAACAAAAAAACGAACAACCCAATCCAAAAATGGGCAGAAGACCTAAATAGACATTTCTCCAAAGAAGATATACAGATGGCCTACAGACACATGAAAGAATGCTCAACATCATTAATCATTAGAGAAATGCAAATCAAAACTACAATGAGATATCATCTCACACCAGTCAGAATGGCCATCATCAAAAAATCTACAAACAATAAATGCTGGAGAGGGTGTGGAGGAAAGGGAACACTCTTGCACTGTTGGTGGGAATGTAAATTGATACAGCCACTATGGAGAACAGTATGGAGGTTCCTTAAAAAACTACAAATAGAACTACCATACGACCCAGCAATCCCACTACTGGGCATATACCCTGAGAAAACCATAGGTCAAAAAGAGTCATGTACCAAAATGTTCATTGCAGCTCTATTTACAATAGCCAGGACATGGAAGCAACCTAAATGTCCATCGACAGATGAATGGATAAAGAAGATGTGGCACATATATACAATGGAATATTACTCAGCCATAAAAAGAATGAAATGGAGGTATTTGTAATGAGGTGGATGGAGTTAGAGTCTGTCATACAGAGTGAAGTAAGTCAGAAAGAGAAAAACAAATACAGTATGCTAACACATATATACGGAATCTAAGGGAAAAAAAAAAAAAAAAAAAAGGCCATGAAGAACCTAGTGGCAAGACGGGAATAAAGACACAGACCTACTAGAGAATGGACTTGAGGATATGGGGAGGGGGTGGGGTGAGATGTGACAGGGTAAGAGAGTGTCATGGACATATATACACTACCAAATGTAAAATAGATAACTAGTGGGAAGCAGCCGCATAGCACAGGGAGATCAGCTCGGTGCTTTGTGACCACCTAGAGGGGTGGGATGGGGAGGGTGGGAGGGAGGGAGATGCAAGAGGGAAGAGAAATGGGAACATATTGTATATGTATAACTGATTCACTTTGTTATAAAGCAGAAGCTAACACACCATTGTAAGGCAATTATACTTCAATAAAGATGTTTTAAAAAAAAAAAAAAAACTGGAAGTTGAGAGTTATTTAACAGGTAAATGCCCCAAGCCTAACACATCCCGGCGTTACCACTGCGTTACCAAGACCCCTGGGGCTTTATGCTATGTGAAGTTTGCCATCTGCCTTTCAGTTCAGACCTCATTCAAATCAATGATTTTAACCAAATCAATGATTTTAACCAAATCAATGATTTTAACCAGTGAAATACAGTCATGCATTTCACAACTATGGTTTTAAGAGCAGTGCAGACATTTCAAAGCCTTGATCCAAGAAGATCATTGAGATAAAAATACATTTATTTTAAGCAAGCCATGTGTTTGGCTCCATGCCCTAAAGATCAGGACGGACTACTGAATCCACCTAGGGACTTCCCTACACAAGGGGCTGGAGGGATTTCATGGAGTACACTGACACTGGTGGAAACTCATAAAACTAATTGATGGCAAGTGTTTCAAAATCTTCCCCTTTCAACATAAATCATGGATTTGTACATCACTTGTGTAACACGTGATGCCCTCAGACAAAGAAAAGACTCAGAAGGACAAATTTCTGTAAGGAGGAATGGGAAGGGAATGTGGCTAATAGAATAGTATCCACAAGAAGGACTAGCCACTATGATAAGCTCTTTACTTAAATTATCTTGTTAAATTATCACGTAATAAGAAGTACATGTTAATCAAGACCCTAAAATACATAAAATTATGAATTTTCAAAAAATATTACATCAGTCTTTAGTCCCTCTTTACAAAAAAATAGTTGACAACCAGGGCAGCTAAGGAAATAGTTCTGGAATAGTCCAGTCTATTATTGCCCACTCTGGGCATCTGAATCTTAATTCCCTCAAGGCTGTCTGGACCACACAATCCAAGTATCTCTTTTTTCCCCATGCTAAATCTATCCTGATTAATAATGGGATATCAGTCATTGGCATGAAATCAAGAAGGGCAAAGTACTTGTGAGCTTTGCTATCACCAGCTGGGCAACTTGCAACAGACTTTAAGTTAACAAGAAGTTACCAAATCTATGGGGCCTGGTTTGCTCAGAAAGAAGAATGTAACAAGAATACTGGAGAGAGCTGTGATATCCTTAGATTAGTAAGAGCACTGCAGTGGTGTCCTTATGGTTCAAATGGAGTCCACAGTCTTCAGAACCAAACACAAACTCCTCAGTCTGGCACCCTGTCTTCCATCTTGGTTTCTGCCACTCCTCCTTCCTTTGGCATTCCCCTACTACAGACCTGTTTATTCAACTTCCTCTCTGACCATTTGCTTTCTATTTATTTATTTTTAAGTTGAGTACTGAGCACAAATTAACATAACACAAATTAATACCCTTGAGTATTTATTAAAAGAAATACACATACCTGGCTTAGAGAAATCAAAATCATAGAGACAGGAAGTAGAATGATGGTTTCCAGGGGATGGGGGGAGAGAGGAGAGTGTGGAGTTATTGTTTAATGTGTTTAGTTTCATTTTTTCAAAATCAAAAGAGTTCTGGAGATGGGTGGTGGTGATGGTTGCACAATAATATGAATGCCACTTAAAAATGGTTAAGATGGTAAATATTGTTATGTGTATTTTACCACAACAAAAATAAAATGGGTAAAAATGGTAAATAAATAAATAAATAAAATGTCTCCCCCCCCCCAAAAAAATACACACACTTCGAACATTGATAAAAATAATAAAATGATTTGTTGCTCATGACTGAATCCATAGTTTGTAACGGGAACTATATATTTGTTAAAGGATTTTGAAAAGATAAAGTCATAATCCTCATAAAATATAAAATGTCAAAGATTTTGTTTAAACTGTTAATTAATAAGGTTTATCAGTCACAACCTATTCAAAGGAGAATCCAAAGAGCAGACACATATACAGGCAATTAGAAATGCTGAGGTGAATTCCTTAACAGATGCACAGCTGGTCAGTATCAGTGCCGTATTAATCAATTGCAACTTCGGGCAAAAATCATTTGCATTTCTATGGACAAGAATAATTTGTATTACTACAGTTTTCTACAATTTACAAAGCTGTAAAATACCTCAGAGACAATGTCACAGATAACCTGAGAGGGTACATTAGATGAGAAATCCAGTCATCTTTTTTTTTTTTTATTTTTGCCATTTCAAGACTTTCCATGATTCTTCCAGACATATAACATACAAGTTTGTCTATAACAAAATAATAGCCATAATAAGTGCTAACCACTGTGATAAGTTCTTTACTTAAATTATCTTAATTATCACAGAACTCTATGAAGTAGGTATTAATTTAGGCTTTATAATACATAAAATGATAAACCTTCAAAGAATGTTATATCCAAAGGATCCCCGCAGTGAACAACCAGACAAAATGCCTTGCCCCTCCCGGAACTGAAAAAGAAAACTTTTAAAAAGAAGTGGAACATTTGATATGCTAAGTGATACAAAGTCCTACTGAAAAAAGAAAGATGAGGGTGGTAGGAAGTTGGTGAAAGTATGGTCCGAATTGAGGAAACATGGAAATGGTTAAATGGCTTGGTCAAGGAATGACTCACAAAGACCTAAAGAAGAGAGGGAGAGTGGTGTGGATATCCAGGAAGAAGATGCACGTTTACAAGTGCAAAGACCCTTAGGTGGGAGCATGCCTGGAGTTTAAGGAACAGCAAGGAGACTAGTATGAATCATGAGAAAGAGTTCACTTTTCCTCTTAAACACTGAAGACACCGTTCACTGTATGGGCTTGATATCCCTCTAACCCTTTTGGCAACATGATGGGAGTACAAAGATAGACTGTGAAAGAATGAATGAATGGAGCCCAATGTGCTTTTTCATTACAGTTCACAAAATATTAGTATCACAGGCCTATGGAGTTTATTTTTTCTCCTCATGAAGAGTTAACAATTTTTAAAATAAGAAAACCCTTCATTTTATTGTCTTTTGACTAACTTGTTCCTTCTTATTTTTTAAGATAGCTTATCTTAGAGGAAATTAAATCCTTATTCTCTATTCCTTTATATTTAAATTTTAAAATTAATGTAATGCTAACTGATGTTGGAGAATGTCTATTAGCTCTCTAAATTAGCCCTTTAAAAGACTGATAGAGGTGCTTGGCCCAGAAAAAGAATCTTCACCAAATGTTTGGTTTCAGATGGAGATCGAAGACAGTGTTTTCCCTTAACTTTAGAATATGGCCAAATGTTTAAAAAATCATACATATTTCTCTTTTTTTTTTTTTAATTTTCACTTTGCTAATTTATTAGCCCTCCTGGTTTCATAACACTGTTATTTTAGGGCACTGCAGGACAGATAGGATCCTTAAAGTTATTAACATTATTGTATGTTTACTATTTATACAGCAGTTAATGACTTTCAAAGTGCTTTCTAGGTCTTCCCTGTTTATTCCTCACTAAGCCACGTGCTATGTTAATTTTTTCAAGGAGACTGAAATGCTACGGAAATGAAAATATTAACTAACTAAGAAGGGGACTAAATTTTTAAGAATCAAGGATCTCTATCTTGGCCTTGTCACCTCATTTATCAATGTGCTTTTCCTCAATCTCCTGCTGCTTCTCTTTCTCTTATCTCCTTTTCTCCATTCCTGTGACAAATTTTAAGAACATGAGAAAAGGATGTGCATGTGTGTGTGTGTGTGTGTGTGTGTGTGTGTGTGTGTGAAAGAGACACTGAACTATCTCATCATCATCACAATCCAACTTTCCAATTCAGAGCATTGAACAACATTTTTTTTTCTTTTATTGAAATACAGTTGATTTACAATAATATATTTGTTTCAAGTGTGCAATGTAGTAATTTGATATTTTTATAGACTATACTCTGTACAAAGTTATTATAAAATATTCTTTTTATTCCCTGTGTTGTACATTACATTCTTGTAACTTTATTTTTTACCTAGTAATTTGTATGTCTTAATCACCTTCACCTATTTTACCCCTCCTCCTCCCCACTGGTGACCACTAGTTTGTTCTCTATATCTGTGAGTCTGTTTCTGTTTTGTTGTACTTGTTAGTTTGTTTTATTTTTAGATTTCCCCATATAAAGTGAAAACATACAGTATTTGTCTTTCTCTGTCTGACTTACTTCACTAAGCATAATGCCCTCTAGGTCCATCCATGTTGCTGCAAATGACAAGATTTCATTCTTTTTTATGGCTGAGTAATATTCCATTCTATATATTTTACCACAGTTTCTTTAGCCATTCGTCTATTTATAGGCACTTAAGTTGCTTCCATATCTTGGCTCTTGTAAACAATGTTGCCATGAACATTTGGGTGTGTATACTTTTTCAAATTGGTGTTTTCATTTTCTTCAGATAAATACCCAGGAGTGGAATTGCTGGATCATTTTTAATTTTTTGAGGAACCTCCATACTGTTTTCCACAGTGGCTACACCAGTTTACATTCCCATGAGCAGTGCACAAGTGTTCCCTTTTCTTCATGTCCTCATCAACATTTGTTATTTCTTGTCTTATTGATAACAGACTTTCTGACAGGTGTGAGGTGATATCTCATTGTGCTTTTGATTTGTATTTCCCTGGTGATTAGTGATGTTAACATCTTTTCATGTGCCTGTTAGCCATCTGTATGTCTTCTTTGGGAAAATGCCTATTAGGTCCTCTGCCTGATTTTTAATTGGATTTTTTAAATATTGAGTTGTATGGGTTCTTTATACATGTTGAATATTAATCTCTATCAGATAAATCTTTTGCAAATATTTTCTCCCAGTCCCTAGGTTGCCTTTTTGTTTTGTTGTTTCCTTCACTATTCAAAAATCTTGTAAGTTCGATTAGGTCCCATTTGTTTATTTTTGCTTTCATTTCCCTTGCCTGTGTAGACATATCCAAAAAAAAAAATTGCTAAGACCAATGTCAAAGAGCATACTACCCAGTCTTTCTTCTAGGAGTTTATGGTTTCAGTTCTTACATTTAAGTCTTTAATCTATTTTGATTTTATTTTTGTATTTGGTAAGAGAAAATATTCTAGTTTGACTTTTTTACATGTAGCTGTCTAGTTTTCCTGACAGAACTTTTGAAGAGCCTGTCTTTTCCCCTTGTATATTCTTGTCTACTTTGGCATAGATTAGTTGACCATAGGTGTGTGGGTTTATTTCTGGAATTCCCATTCTCTTCCAGGGATCTATGTGTCTGTTTTTGTGCCAGTACCATACTGTTTTGATTACTGTAGCTTTGTGGTATAGTCTAAAGTCAGGGAATGTGATGCGTCCAGCTTTATTCTTCTTTCTCAAGATTGCTTTAGCTACTTAGGGTCTTTTGTGATTCCACACAAATTTTAGGATTATTTGTTCTAGTTCTGTGAAAAATGTCATGGGTATTTTGATAAGGTATATATTAAATATGTAGATTGCTTTGGGTAGTATAGACATTTTAACAAAATAAACCCTTCCAATCCATGAACATGATATATCTTTCCATTTGTTTGTATCATCTTCATGAATATCATAATTTTCACAGAACCAGTCTTTCACCTCCTTGGTTAAATCTATTCCTAGGTATTTTATTCTTTTTGATTCAATTGTAAATGGGATTGTTTTCTTGATTTCTCTTTCTGATAGTTATGCGTTCTTCTGTATCACTTAATTTGCTGTTAATTACTTCTAGTGTATTTTTTCATTTCAGTTATTGTATTCTTCAGCTCTGATTTGTTCCTTTTTATATTTTCTAATTCTTTGTTGAAGTTTTACTTTGTCTGTTCTTTTCTTGAGTTCAGTAAGCATTTTTATTCCTATTGCCTTGAACTCTTCGTTACATAAATCATTTATCTCCGTTTCAGTAGGGTTTTTTTTTTTTTTTCTGGCGTTTTATCTTGTTCTTTCATTTGGAACACACTCCTCTGTCTTCTCACCTTGCTTGACCTTTTCTGTTTGTCTCTAGGCAATTAGGCAAAACAGTTACCTATCCTGGTGTTGAAGGTGTGTCCCTATGTGGGTGTTTTCCCTTGCAGTCTGCCTCTGCCCAGTGGTTTTGGTGGGAGAGCTGAATCTGAAGTGAGGACAGGCTATGCATTCCCCAGAGTGCACTGGCAGCCGTCACCTTGGTGGGGCATAAGGCTGGAGATGGAGGGGATATAGCCAGAGCCAGCTGTGATCCAGGGCTTCCCCCAGGCTTGATGGCAGTTGCCACCCTGAAGGGGGAGGGGCTGAGGCCCAAGGGGCTGGAGTAAGAGCCTTGAATGAGCTCGGCTTCTCCTCAGCACAATGGTGGTCTCTGCCTTGATTGGGGGTAGAGCCAAAGCCCAAGGTGCTGGAACTACAAATCTGAGCTACTTCTGCTCTCCTCAGGACAATGGCGGTCTCTGCTTTGGTTGGGGCCAGAGCTGGGGCCCCAGCAGCTGGAGCCAAAAATCTGAGCTAGCTCCACTTCTCCCTGATGCGATGGTAGCCTCTGCCTTGGTGAAGGGTGGATCCGAGGCCCAAGGGGCGAAATCTGCAAATCTAAGCTAGGTCCACTTATCTCCAGCATGATGGTGCTCTCCACCTTGGCTGGGAGCAGTGCCAGAGCAGGAGGGGCTGGATCAGGAGCCTTGTGTGGGCTGGGAGATGCACTGGGGAGGTCCTGGCAGGATGGCCAGAACACCAGGCAGTTTTCAACCTGCTGCTTCTGCTCTGGAACTGAGAACAAGCAAGGCTGTCCACAAGGTCTTAAAGAGCAGAGTCTCAGTTTCCTACAGCCCCCTGTAAGCCCCAGTGGTTTTCAAAACAGCCAAAGGGTCTTCCCAGTGCTGGACCCCAGGGTTGGGATATCCAGTATGGGGCTCAAACCCCTCGTTCCTTAGGGAGGATCCTTGATCCTATGACATTCCCCTCATCTTCTGGGGATCCACCATGGCTGTGGATCCTGAACAGATCACACCTCCTCCTCTCCTACCAGACTCCAGGTGGTTCTTTCTGTATAACCTTCATCATAGAAGAGCTGCTCTGCTAGTCCTCAGGTCATCCTTAGACAGAGTTCCCCTCTACGTAGTTGTGGTTTTGATGTGCTCCTGGATGGGAGGGGAGCTCAGGGTCTTCCTACTTAGCCATCTTGATCCCACTCCAACTTTCATTGTTGAATGTGTTTTCAATCATTAGAGAGAAGTGGGAAGAAGAAGTTACTTTTTACTTCCTTTCTCTCTGTCTCACAAATACTAGTTCTGGTGGCCTCACATCACTGATTCTGCTCCATTTGTAGGCTTTTACTAGGATGGACTTTCAGTCGTCACATCACATCTTCTAAAATTGATAGTACCATTTTCTCTTTTACCTACATCCCCTCCTTAACACGTGAATTTGGCAGATTTTGCAAATTGTCAAAATGTTTTTAAACATATTATCTGATAGGCATTTGCTTAATAAAATAAAGTTTGTTATTTTCTCTTTCCTCTTTCCCTCATAAATGTGCTGATCCCAGTTTCTTGGATTGCTCTTATTTTTTCCAGTCTTCAGAAGGTATATACTAAGACAAAATTTAGTGTAGACAGCAGCCAGGATAGAGAAAGAAAATCCAGGCTTGGATGTCCTTGAGATTTTTCATGTTGAGTATATCTGTAAAGCTTGTCAGCAGTTTAGAAAAACAGTTTTAGAATCTAAAACTCTGGGTTCAAATATTAGATCTAACATTTGCTAGTTCTATAGTCTTCGGCAAGTTAATTAGCCTCTCTGAAACTTCATTCTTCTTTTGTAAAATAGGAGTGACATTTTAGGACTTAGCTCAAGAAATGCTTATAAGAATTAAGATAGATAAAATATACAAGTTCTTGTCTTTAGAATCATTACCTCACTTAATTCTTATAACATGCCTATGATAACCAATATTGTCCCAATTCTACAGATAAGACAACTGAATATTGACCATAGTCATGGAGCTAGTATTCACTCACTCATTCATTCATTCACTCATTCTTTAAACAAATATGGATGGAGAGCCACCTAGGTGCCTTCAGGGAACCTTCTATTCTAATGGAGAGAGATGACAATAAACATATAGCAAACATACAGATGAGAATTTTCGGAATAATAACTGCACTGAGGAGATAAAACAGGGCAACAAAGAGAGAGTTATGGAAAAAGAGAGGAGGTGTGTCCAGAAAGGCCCCCAAGGAAGTGACATTCAGCTGACACCAGAATAATGAAGAAGAGTTGCAGAACAGCAGAACAAGTAGAGGGAACAGCAAAAGCAAACTCAAGGGCACAGGCTGTACATTCATGGATGTGCATCAAACAGTTGATAGTCTTACTACCTTAAAAGGAGGCTTGCCCCTCTGGGCAAATCTCTTGTAGCTTTAGCGTTAATCAGAGAATGAATAACTCTATGGCATTTAGCAGTCTTCTGGGTTTGTGACGTACCTAGTCACCAACGTGTTTGTTTAAGTTTAATAATATGTTGTGTTCCATATACTTGTCATTCTGTGATTCCAAGGTAATGAGATGACAGGGTGATCAGAAGGTGAATATGCTTGTTGTGTTTCTTGCCATGTGCTAACTTCAAAAAAAGCACCCTCTCCATTAAGCTTCACTGGAGAGGGAAACAAGCTTTTAATGAACAAAGCAATCCAAGTCATTACTTGGCTGCTGGGGCACCGCACGATGCAGTTTGCTCAGCTCTTTTGAACTCGGGCTGACTGGCCTCTCAACAGAGCAGAAGCAAAGCTACTACACAGAACGTGTCTTTAGGAGACCTGTCCTCTCCTAAAGAGTCCGTGCTGGTTTCTGCTGCCACATTTCACATCTTTTTGTGGCTCTGATTATACCATTCCAAGATATTAAATATTTTGAAAATTATTGGAACTTGGCAGGAGATTTTGATTGGATTTGTGACCAAATTAATTCATTAGTAATCCTCTCTGGTTAATCTGTTGTTTACACATTGTGGTATGTTCTCAGATGTGAATTATTCATGTTTGGGTATAGAAAGTGAGGAGAACCAGAAGCCCCGGTAAGACCTCCGGTGGAGCAATAACTATAAAATCACAGTGATTCAACATGGCTGCAGTGTTTACCACGAGACATAGCTCTTTACACCAGCTACATAGGCCCGCAAATGAAAAGATAGACAGTAGTATATGCAAGAAGCACCTCAGAATCTCTGGCTGGTAAGAATGTGACAGTAAGAGATATAAATTGTATGCCACCTTATACTAGGTTTATTAGTTTCCTAGGGTTGTCATCGTAAAGTACCAAAAACTGGGTGACTTACAACAGACATTCATTGTCTCACGATTCTGGAGGCCAGAGGTCTGAAATCAAGATGTTGGCAGGGCCATGCTCCCTCTAAAGGCTCCAGGGGAGAATCCTCCCTTGCCTCTTCTAGCTTCTGTTATTTGCTGGCAATCCTTGGTTTTCCTTGGCTTATAGATGCATCACTCTAGTCACATGGCCATCTTCTCCCTGTGTGTCTTTACATGGTCTCCCCTCTGTGCGTGTTTGTCTCTGTGTTCAAATGTCCCCTTTTTAGGTGGGGGTGGGGGTGGGAGGGATAAATTAGGAGATTGGAATTAACATGTACACACTACTATATATAAAATAGATAATCGACAAGGACCTACTGTATAGCACAGGGAACTCTACTCAATACTCTGCAATAACCTATATGGGAAAAGAATCTGAAAAAGAATAGATACATGTATATGTATAACTGAATCACTTTGCTGTACACTTGAAACTAATACAACATTGTAATTAACTATGCTCCAATATAAAATTAAAATGTAATTAAAAAAAACAGATGTCCTTTGTTTATAAGGACACCAGTCATACTGACTATGATACACCCTAATGACCTCATTTTAACTTGATGACCTCTATAAAGACCCTATTTCCATATAAGTTCACATTCGAGGTCCCAGGGCTTAGAACTTCAACATGTCCTCTTTGCGGGACACAGTTCAACCCAAAACACTAGGTTACACTGCAAGTTGTTGACACTGGCATCTTTTTAACCCGGGTTACCCAATCAGAGGTGGAAACAGGACAGGACTGCCAGATTTAGAAGAAAAGAAAAAGATGCCCAGTTAAACATGAATTTCAGATCAATGATGCATAATTTTTTAGTAGAAGTATGTCCCAAATATTTTATGAGACATACTTATGTTAAAAAATGTATTGGTTCTTTATATGAAACTCATCTCTAACTGGGTGTCCTGTGTTTTATCTGGCAACCCTAAAACACGCTCTTGTGAGTCTTTCTTCTTCTGGTAGCTTCTAGGTTCCACCCCTCCACTCCATCAAGATACCAGAAGCAATGGCTATACTGCAAAGAACCCTGCAGTAGGAGTTCTGAGCCTTGAATTCCAGCACCCAGCGTACTGTATAGGTGTTTGACTTGACCAAGGCACGTAACATCTCTAAGACTCAGTTTGTTTATCAGTTCAAACAGAAATAAGAATGTCTTTCCTACTTACCTTCTATTATTGCTGTGATGCTAAAACAAGATAAATGAAGACAAGATACTTCCCAAATATGCGAGTATATTAGAAAGTAATAGTAGAAAGTTCTTTGTACAACTTCAAATTTAGGAGCTTGAAGTTCTGCCCTTTTCCTTACTCAGGAAACCAATTCAGGTCAGCAGATAGACCATGGGTGCCTCATCCCCTTACCTTTCATAAATTAAGGGCCTCCTTGAAGAACCATTGGCCTGGCTTCAGTACTTAAATAAAGAACTAAAGAATTGGAATAAAAAATGTTGGCCATAAAAGTGACCCCCTGAGCTGATGACCAGGACATTTTGCTTTCATACCTCTGCCCTGAAATATAAAAATGTTTTTCCATCAACACTTGAATACATCTCTTTCTCCGGAGATGGAATTCATGTTTGTGTACCTGTAGGTGAGAAATCACTTTTTAAATTTGGAGAAAAGCCTCATCAAAAAAAAAAAAAAAAAAAAAAAGGAGGAGGAGAAAGAGACCCTGAAATGCTGAGTACTGAGACCACAGCAGTTCATGAACAATATGCAACCAATTCTGGAGAAAATTTTCAAATAAGAACCCAAAGAATTACCCACAATTGCTAAATAAACACTCAACGTGGTTGCCATCAAAATGAAAATCTGTCATTTCTATTTTGACTCTAAGGGCCCATAATTAAGTAGGCTTGGCAGCTGTTTTAAATCCACGTACCTAAAGAGGAAAATCATATGTTTTATCCAGGAAGGAGGTTGTGGTTTGTATTTTAAATTTTGTCTCCAAGGGATTTTTTACTAGTAGGTGAAATGTTTTTCTTCACATGTTTGAAAAAAGTGCTCTTGTCAGAGTTTATGAAAAGTATCATAAAGTGAGAATGAATTTTCAGTATGAAATTCAGAATTGCAATGAATTTTCATTACAGTAGATTGCTATAATTTATGTTGCATTTCAAGATATTTACCATTCTATTTTTCTCAAATATGCTCTTGTTAATATGTAAGTATACTATATCAGTGCATCAATGTAGTGTCACTACTTTAATTGGACATTTAAGTGGGTTACTGTCAAATCAATTGATTTTTTTTTGGTTTTTATGAAACATTTTATTTTACAACTATCTTCTGCTTCCTGCAAGACCACTGTATACTATTAACAATGTACATGGTCTATAACTCAACTTGCAGACTGTACAAAGAATAAATTCTGTGAAATTGCCAAGGAGAACAGTGTTAAAATATTTTTGTTGTCGAGAAGAGAAAACAGCTCTTGCTTTAACTGGAACTTTTATTTGTAAGTAATATTTTCCTCTTTAATCTTGTGTTTAATTTAGAACATGGCTTCAAGATATTAGTCTTTTATAATAGTCAGTGACTTTGTAATAACCAGTGACTATTTCCGCAAGGGTCACATCACTAGTGAGGAGTACAGCTGAAGAGATGGGAAGTCAGCCTGTCCGTCTTGCTAAAAGGATTTGGGAATGGGAAAAAACAGGCCTGTACCATTCTGGCTATCCCGCCATGGGAATAGAGCTTCCCAGATAAAAAAATGACAAGAAAGATGTGATGACATCTGCTGAGTGGACCCACCACGCAAACACATCCACTGATATGCCTGACAAATGTCCATCATCTGAGAATACCAAGCAGCCTGTGCATAAGCTACAGGTTCTCGTTATTGATCAGTGGATGACGTAGAGGACCTTGAGTTGTCTTTCAGAGTAGTCTGAATCTGGATATCCCTCAATTTGGGAGTATCTAGAGATTTTTAAGATTTAGAAAGGTATTTTTTTTTAGGTGTGCAAGTCTTTTGACAGATGACTCTGTATTGGGCCATAACAGGACTAAGCTTTAGGACCAAACAAAGATTGTTCACTACTTGATCAAACTACCTTTCTGAAAGTGAATCACTACTATCTATTTTCACTTTGCTGTACTTCCCCTTATTAACTATTTCCTACCTTTGTAAAATTAAAATAAAATAAAACAAAACTTTAAAAAACACTTTCACACTGGTTATCTCCAATCTCTCATCCCCATTTTATAGCTGAGGGACTTAGGCCTCAAAGAGATGGGGCAACTTTCCCAGAGTCCCACAATGAGTAAATCATCTTAAAGTACCATGTATCAATTATTCCTTCATGGAAAACTATTGATTAGAACCTACTAATGCCAGGCAACATGGTAGGTGCTGGGATCAATTGGTGATCGACCAAGAAATAAGACATATATGTCCCCACCCTCCTAGAGCCTACGGGCTGTGAAGGGAAACAGTTAAGTGATCAATGGCAACACTGCATGATGAGTGCTTTCCTAAGTGAGGCCCAGGGTGCTGCTGAGAGGTTGTTAAAGGCCCCACATCATCACCCTCTTAAGTGACATGTATGGAGCACTTACTGAATGCCAGGCACCATGTCATCGCTTTGCAAATGTTATCTTTCCCAATATTCACCCAGGCTTAGGTGGTTGATAGATGAGAAAAGTGAGACATGAAGAGGTTAACTAACCTACCCTAGTCAAAAGGAAGGTGGAACCCAAATTCCACCAGGAAGTCTGGTCCGAGTCCACACACATAGACCTTTACCTATTATGACCAATTATAACCTTCCTGAAGAAAAGATTAGGATATTTAGGCTAATAAAGTAACCCAGAGTTTTGTCTAGTGAGGCAGAAAGGGCTAGATTAATGATTGATTTAAAATAAAATATATTACAATTTTTAAACCGAATTTCTTTCAAAATTGAAATAGATCTCACAAGAAACTAACAAAGTTAAGCTTCTGGCATAGAAATTCTTTTAATGTTCCAATTGGCCCACAGTTGAATCAAAGGGTTTGGCTACTATGTTCTTCTCTGTTATATAGCAAGCAGGGTTTTTATCTTCTGTAAATCAATCAGGACAGTAGAAATCACCAAATGGTATCATGATGACCACAGAGTACTTAATAGATGCAGCCTTTGAATCTTGTTGCTGGAAAAGCACCTAAGCTTCAACCATAGTAAAATTTCCCCTCTAGAAGACTGGTCCAGGGCCAAGCTTATCAAGGCACATGGAATAATATATTCCTTCATTTTTTTCCAGCCTCTCTTGAGTTTTGTTTTTCATGATTTTTTTTAAACTTCCATCCAGGCACATTTAACAAACTTCCCATTCTCATTAGTTATAATGCTTTTATATCAGATGAATGATTTGGTGGCCTATATATTTTTTTTTCTGGATACGAATTAGGAATCTAAAATATTGCTAGCAATCAAGAGTTAAAGACAGGTGGCAAAAGTGTTTCAGCAAGAGTAGCACCATTTTGTTTTGTTTTGCAGTTTGGAAAATGAAATTGCATTGCTTTTGAAAATAATTGTTGTGAAATTCTAAACCATGTCATTTCTGTTCTGGGCTTCAATTGAAACTATCTTTGTGGCAGTCACTTCACACAAAGTCCTGTCTTTAAACAGCCTCTGTCTATGTAGAACATTTATCCCATTTCCAACAACATATAGGAGGGCAAACTAGGACTAGTGAAAATAAAATTACTGTGAACTATGACATATTATTTAACTAAATGTATTCAACATGTGCATTAGCTCACGTATACCCCAAATCATAAATTTCTTCTTTTAATGTCAACCTTATCTGTATATCAAAGACAAACTTAATCTTCATGAAGATTTTTTTTTAATGTTTGTTACCTCATCAGTTGTTAGGATGTAAAACAGCCTGTCTGTCTAACATCTAACAGATAGGCTGTTGTTAGACAGCCTATCTTCCCACTATGACAAATATCTGAAGTGACTCTCTATTATTACTTTATATATACAATTTTAAACTAAATATGTCATTACTTATTTTGATTATTACCTTCATATCAACTTTTGCTCTTTTTTGGTTTTTTTCAAAGATTTACAATTTTTTTCAAGATTTATACTTTTAAGGTCTCTGTAAATAAGTATTCTATAAACTCTGAAAATTTCAAAGAGGGCTAAAATTTATGTTTATAATATGTAACAGTGTTGAATAAAGTACAAAGCTCCAACAATACAACTGTCATAAAATACAGCTTTGGAGGGGGTATATAATGTGAATTTTTTAAATAACATCTTAAAGGCATATGCTTTCACTTTTTCATCAAGAAGGTGAATAACCTCTTGGTAGAGCAGCTTGTCCTCAATTATGTCCCCAATTATGTCAGATCTATAAGAGAAGGTAAACACGGAGGGAGCATTCAAAGTTGAATGGAGAGCTGAGTGATAGGAGATAGTAAGAGTTTGTTAAAAGAGCATAGTATAAAAATAGAACTGTTGGCAGAACAAGAGAAAGATAAGAAAACAAATGGAATGATAACAAGGCAAAAAAAAGCTATCCTTTAGGGAGTGCTTATTATACATCAGATATTGTGCTGGGATGTTTGTATATTTCAACTCAATCATCATACCAACCTATGAAAATCAGAAAACTGGTCGGTTTAAGCTGCAAATGGAGAAGACGTTGAACCACAAAGAAGGAAGTGAGAACTTCAAGAGAGACACAACCAAGAAGAAAAGGTAAATGAACATGAGGAAATAAACAGAGGGAAGCGGGGGGCAGAGGGAAGATGACAGGAAGGCAGTGAGTGACAGGAAATGACTGAAAATAAGAAAATCAAAAAGTTCATCCCTCGGAAATGGTGAGGGGAACCTCAAGAAGACTGAGTAGTTAGAAGCACAACTTTCAGGCACAGGCACAGGTGTCCGTTTATTTCGCTGAATTGTGTTACAAGGTCTTTCTCTGTCCCCTCGACATGCTGGTCCCTGCCCTCTGCCCTCAGGACACCCATGGACAGTGGCCCCGTCACCAGTCTGCAGGACCTGCTCTCTCGGGCACTGAGCCTTGGAGGTGGAAAGAGCAGGAGACAGGCCACAAACAGCCAGTGCAGTCAGGGGTCAGGACGCTGGACATGTCAGCCAGTCAGGAATGTTCATTCCCACCTCCCAGCCCAAGTCCTTTCTGACCTCCTGTCCCGAAAGAATTAGAGTTAACTGGTAAATTGAATACAATTTATTGAGTAGGAAGAGGGCAGAAGAGGGAAAGAAGTAGAAGACCCCAGTTCTAAAGTCTGCGTGGCCTTGGGCAAGTCATTCCTCCTTTCTGGTCCTTTTTTTGTTTCTATCAAACTGTTGGCATTGACACAGCCATCCTCTGAGGTCCATTCCAGCTCTAATGTGGTAGGTTTGGGAAGGCATTGGACATAATGAATGTAAGCCTACTTTTAACAAATACAAGTTGTTATTATTGATTCATTTGATAATGAGATTCTAAATTTTCAATCCATACCAGGTTAGCTTGGACTCTGAGGGGTCAACTCAGGCAGTGAGCTGAGATTACTCACCCCAAACAGGTGATTTCCAAGCAGGGACAGACAGGCCCCTCTGGGTCTTCTCAGCCATCCTCAGCATAACTACACAAGACAGACTCCCACTGTAGTCAGATGCTCCCAGATCAGCATATTCTAACAATTAGCCACAGCAGAGCCATTTGTCTTAAATTAACTTTAAGTCGGTTAGCTAAGGTCTAATTAAATATTGGAAATTACTTGGAAAAACAATTTAAAAAGTCATTCCACAAAACCAGCTTGTCATTGCAGAAAGCTATAATAAGCCAGGCTTACAAAGTATGGGAAATCTCTTCCACAAGTGTGTGTTGCCTTCAGAAAGAGCTAAGGTGCTCATCTAAAATAACATCTTGCTAAGGGTCTTTGATGAGAAAGCTGTTCTCTCAATGCAGCTTTGAGGAATATTAGCTGTCAGGTTTTTTCCTACAGTTGGGAGTAAGTAAAAAAAGAATAAAAGCAAAATTTTGGCTCAACACAGCAGCTGAAGGATTTATAGAAAATATCCAAACCACATAATAGCAATATAACCCAAATTTCCCAATTACTTCTAGATCCGTTCTTCAATTCTACAGGCCTTCCTCTTATTTTTAGGTATTTGGTGGGGTTTTCCAATCTACCAATTTACTGACCCCAGTTATTTCTGGTACATTAGTGCTCCTGAAAAATTCAAAATTGCCCCCTTTGTGGTTTAGTGCTTAAGATTTAGAATATAAAGCAATATGACCAGCACCGGCCTGGGGCTTTCCAAGAATGGTCTAGAGAGAACGTCAGGGGAATTCTCAGTTCCTCCTATTAGGCTCTGCTGATGCTTCTCTTGCCATTGCTAAGTTTTCTAAGGTATTCATTGTTTTGAGCTGTGGTTATAAAGGTTTCAACTTGAAGCTAATTCTGTAGTAAATAAGAAAGTAAAAATCACTCTTCTTAGGGCCAGAGTGGTGGGTAGCCTGCCCTCCTCTAAAAAGAAATTCAGTGGTTTAGTCTCCGTCCTTCTGGTGGTTCCATAGAACCGAAGTAGCCCAGCTCTTCCAACTTCTTTTGCCTCCATTCCTCACTTCGTCAGCTGAAGATAGAAGCATCTCTTTGGACCCAAATGGACAGAGGAATTAGATTTGGGATATTGAATATGTTTCCAATGAAAGTCCTTCATTCAGCAGCTGCCACTGCCATGCACAGGGTATTTTCCTCAGAAGTACATGAAAGCTAAAGAAAGTAGAGGGGCCCATGCAAATTCTCAGCAATGCTGACTTAAACATAGGGAAAAGAAGGGTGCTCTGAGGGCTATGGTAGGACTCAGATCTAGTTTGTTAGTTTGTAATCACCTGTAGATCACATCTACACTCTGCGTTGAAAATCTAGTTGAGACAGAAAGAGTCCCTGAAGAAGAGTAGATGTGGACTCCAGGCATCTCACTGGATGCTTCCAAGACAGTGTGGGATAAGGCTGAAGATCAGGAAGTGTGTTCCCATGAGCTACTGTTGAGTGACAATACAAAGTAAACTGCCCTGGGTTAGACTTTGTTGCCTACGTTTGTATTTCTGTGTATTTATTTATTTTTAACATCTTTATTGGAATATAATTGCTTTACAAAGTTGTGTTAGTTTCTGCTGTATAACAAGTGAATCAGCTATATGCATACATATATCCCCATATCCCCTCCCTCTTGGGTCTCCCTCGCACCCCTCTTATCCCACCCCTCGCAAAGCACCCAGCTGATCTCCCTGTGCTATGCGGCTGCTTCTCACTAGCTATCTATATAGGTCCATGCCACTCTCTCACTTTGTCCCAGCTTACCCTTCCCCCTCCCCGTGTCAAGTCCATTTTCTACATCTGCGTCTTTATTCCTGTCCTGCCTCTAGGTTCATCAGTACTTTTTTTTTTTTTAGATTCCATATATATGTGTTAGCATACGGTATTTGTTTTTCCCTTTCTGACTTACTTCACTCTGTATGACAGACTCTAGGTCCATCCACCTCACTACAAATAACTCAATTTCATTTCTTTTTATGGCTGAGTAATACTCCATTGTATATGTGTGCCACATCTTCTTTATCCATTCATCTGTCGATGGACATTTAGGTTGTTTCCATGTCCTGGCTATTGTAAATAGAGCTGCAATGAACATTGTGGTACATGACTCTTTTTTTTAATATTAAATATATATATTTATTATTATATGGTATATGTTATTTATAGTACATATAATTCATATATATATAACATACTACATATACATATATGTTAATTTGATATATTTATATATGTATAGTGTTCCATGAGTCAAATAAGTTTGGGAAATGGTCTGTAATCTATCCCTCTTTTACAGATTTACAGTGCACATTGCTTATTTACTCTGCAAAGTAAAGCAGCAAACAAATTTAACCTCCTTAGTGTTGTTTTTTTAGGCAGTTTTATTGAGGTATATTTATACAATATAGCATTCACCAATTTTAAGTGCAGTGACCATCACAACTCACTTTTAGAACATTTTCATCATCCAGAATAATCCCTAATGACTGTTTTGTTTTTTTTTAGATCATGCTTATTTTTTTTTTTATACAGCAGGTTCTTATTAGTCATCAATTTTATACACATCAGTGTATACATGTCAATCCCAATCGCCCAATTCATCACACCACCACCCCCAGCCCCCCGTCGCTTTCCAGTACATGACTCTTTTTGGGGTTTTTTGTTTGTTTGTTTTTGTTTGTTTGTTTAGTTTTTTTGGTAATTTATTATTTACTTATTTATTTATTAACATTTTTATTGGAGTATAATTGCTTCACAATGGTGTGTTAGTTTCCGCTTTATAACAAAGTGAATCAGTTATACATATACATATATCCCCATATCTCTTCCCTCTTGTGTCTCCCTCCCTCCCACCCTCCCTATCCCACCCTTCTAGCTGGTCACAAAGCACTGAGCTGATCTCCCTGTGCTATGGGACTGCTTCCCACTAGCTATCTATTTTACATTTGGTAGTGTATATATGTCCATGCCACTTTCTCACTTTGTCTCAGCTTACCCTTCCCCCTCCCCATGTCCTCAAGTCCATTCTCTAGTAGGTCTCGCATCTTTATTCCCATCTTGCCCCTAGGTTCTTAATGACCTTTTTTTTTTTAGATTCCATATATATGTGTTAGCGTATGGTATTTGTTTTTCTCTATCTGACTTACTTCACTCTGTTTGACAGACTCTAGGTCCATTCACCTCACTACAAATAACTCAATTTCGTTTCTTTTTATGGCTGAGTAATATTCCATTGTATATATATGTGCCACATCTTCTTTATCCATTCATCTATCGATGGGAACTTAGGTTGTTTCCATATCCTGGCTATTGTAAATAGAGATGCAATGAACATTGTGGTTCATGACTCTTTTTGAATTATGGTTTTCTCAGGGTATATGCCCAGTAGTGGGATTGCTCGGTCATATGGTAGTTCTATGTTTAATTTTTTAAGGAACCTCCACACTGTTCTCCATAGTGGCTGTATCAATTTACATTCCCACCAACAGTGCAAGAGGGTTCCCTTTTCTCCACACCCTCTATAGCACTTGCTGTTTGTAGATTTTCGATGATGCCCATTCTAACTGGTGTGAGGTGATACCTCATTGTAGTTTTGATTTGCGTTCCTCTAATGATTAGTGATGTTAAGCATCTTTTCATCTGTTTGTTGGCAATCTGTATATCTTCTTTGGAGAAATGTCCATTTAAGTCCTCTGCCCACTTTTGGATTGGGTTGTTTGTTTTTTTTCATATTGAGCTTCATGAGCTGCTTGTATATTTGGGAGATTAATCCTTTGCCAGTTGCTTCATTTGCAAATATTTTCTCCCATTCTGAGGGTTGTCTTTTTGTCTTGTTTATGGTTTCCTTTGCTGTGCAAAAGTTTTTAAGTTTCATTAGGTCCCATTTGTTTATTTTTGTTTTTATTTCCATTTCTCCAGGAGGTGGGTCAAAAAGGATCTTTCTGTGATTTATGTCAAAGAGTGTTCTGCCTATGTTTTCCTCTAAGAGTTTTATAGTGTCTGGCCTTACATTTAGGTCTTTAATCCATTTTGAGTTTATTTTTGTGTATGGTGTTAGGAAGTGTTCTAATTTCATTCTTTTACATGTAGTTGTCCAGTTTCCCAGCACCACTTATTGAAGAGGCTGTCTTTTCTCCATTGTATACTCTTGCCTCCTTTATCAAAGATAAGGTGACCATATGTGCGTAGGTTTATCTCTGTCCTTTCTATCCTGTTCCATTGATCTATATTCCTGTTTTTGTGCCAGTACCATGCTGTCTTCATTACGGTGACTTTGTAATATAGTCTGAAGTCCGGGAGCTTGATTCCTCCAGCTCCATTTTTCTTTCTCAAGCTTGCTTTGGCTATTAGGGATTTTTTGTGTTTCCATACAAATTGTGAAATTTTTTGTTCTAGTTCTGTGAAAAATGCCATTGGTAGTTTGATAGGGATTGCATTGAATCTGTAGATTGCTTTGGGTAGTATAGTCATTTTCACAATGTTGATTCTTCCAATCCAATAACATGGTATATCTCTCCATCTGTTTGTATCATCTTTAATTCCTTTCATCAGTGTCTTATAGTTTTCTGCATACAGGTCTTTAGTCTCCTTAGCTAGGTTTATTCCTACGTATTTTATTCTTTTTGTTGCAGTGGTAAATGGGAGTGTTTCCTTAATTTCTCTTTCAGATTTTTTGACATTAGTGTATAGGAATGCAAGAGATTTCTGTGCATTAATTTTGTATCCTGCTACTTTACCAAGTTCATTGATGAGCTCTAGTAGTTTTGTGGTAGCATCTTTAGGATTCTCTATGTATAGTATCAGGTCATCTGCAAACACTGACAGTTTTACTTCTTCTTTTCCAATTTGTATTCCTTTTATTTCTTTTTCTTCTCTGATTGCTGTGGCTAAAACTTCCAAAACTATGTTGAATAATAGTGGTGGGAGTGGGCAACCTTGTCTTATTCCTGATCTTAGTGGAAATGGTTTCAGTTTTGCACCATTGAGAATGATGTTTGCTGTGGGTTTGTCATACATGGCCTTTATTATGTTGAGGTAGGTTCCCTCTATGTCTACTTTCTGGAGGGTTTTTATCATTAGTGGGTGTTGAATTGTGTTGAAAGCTTTTACTGCATTTATTGAGATGACCATATGGTTTTTATCTTTCAACTTGTTAATATGGTTTATCACATTGATTGATTTGCATATATTAAAGAATCCTTTCATTCCTGGCATAAACCCCACTTGATCATGGTGTATGATCCTTTTAATGTGCTGTTAGATTCTGTTTGCTAGTATTTTGTTGAGGATTTTTGCATCTATGTTCATCAGTGATATTGGCCTGTAGTTTTCTTTCCTTGTGACATCTTTGTTTGGTTTTGGTATCAGAGTGATGGTGGCCTTGTAGGATGAGTTTGGAAGTGTTCCTCCCTCTGCTATATTTTGGAAGAGTTTGAGAAGGATAGGTATTAGCTCTTCTCTAAATGTTTGATAGAATTCGCCTGTGAAGCCATCTGGTCCTGGGCTTTTGTTTGTTGGAAGATTTTTAATCACAGTCTCAATTTCAGTGCTGTGATTGGTCTATTTATATTTTCTATTTCTTCCTGGTTCAGTCTCGGAAGGTTGTGCTTTTCTATGAATTTGTCCATTTCTTCCAGGTTGTCCATTTTATTGGCATATAGTTGCTTGTAGTAATCTCTCATGATCCTTTGTATTTCTGCAGTGTCAGTTGTTACTTCTCCTTTTTCATTTCTAATTCTGTTAATTTGAGTCTTCTCTCTTTTTTTCTTCATGAGTCTGGTTAATGGTTTATCAATTTTGTTTATCTTCTCAAAGAACCAGCTTTTAATTTTATTGATCTTTGCTATTGTTTCCTTCATTTCTTTTTCATTTATTTCTGACCTGATCTTTAAGATTTCTTTCCTTCTACTATATTTGGGGTTTTTGTTCTTCTTTCTCTAATTGCTTTAGGTGTAAGGTTAGGTTGTTTATTTGAGCTGTTTCTTGTTTCTTGAGGTAGGATTGTATTGCTATAAACTTCCCTCTTAGAACTGCTTTTGCTGCATCCCATAGGTTTTGGATCATCGTGTTTTCATTGTCATTTGTTTTAGGTAGTTTTTGATTTCCTCTTTGGTTTCTTCAGTGATCTCTTGGTTATTTAGTAGCGTATTGTTTAGCTTCCTTGTGTTTTTATTTTTTTACAGTATTTTCCCTGTAACTGATATCTAGTCTCATAGCATTGTGGTCAGAAAAGATACTTGATACAATTTCAATTTTCTTAAATTTACCGAGGCTTGATTTGTGACCCAAGATATGATCTATCCTGGAGAATGTTCCATGAGCACTTGAGAAGAAAGTGTATTCTGTTGTTTTTGGATGGAATGTCCTATAAATATCAATTAAGTCCACCTTGTTTAATGTTATCATTTAAAGCTTGTGTTTCCTTATTTATTTTCATTTTGGATGATCTGTCCATTGGTGAAAGTGGGTTGTTAAAATTCCCTACTATGACTGTGTTACTGTTGATTTCCCCTTTTACGGCTGTTAGCATTCCTTATGTTTTGAGGTGCAGGTGTGGGGGGTGGTTTTTGAGTGTGGGGAGGGGCCTCTGCTTAGGACCTGCACGGGAGGGGAGAGGCAGCATGTGGAAAGGAGGACCTCTGGATTGTGGAGTTCCAGAGTTTGGAGGTAGGGCCCTGAGTGAGGGTGTGTGGGTGGGGTTTAGGCCCAGCTCATTGGAGGGGGTCTCTGAGTGTAGGCGTAGGACCCTGGGTGGGGGTGTACAGGCGGGGCTTGGGCTCTGCGTGGCAGGAGGGCAGGCCCGAGGGCAGAGGACTAGACCTGGGAGCCCAACAGTCTTCCCAGTGCCTAAGTGAACAGGGAAAGCACTGGTCCCATTCCCTTCTGTTCCTTCACACCCCTCCCCCACCATCTCCCCCAGGGTCTCCCTCATCACCGCTGGACCCCATCCGTGGGTGGGTCCCGCTGGGTGTAGGAACTCCTCCCCTCCCCCAGCTGCCCCTCAGGGGTGCCGATCCCGGAGGCCTGGCCTTTACTTTTGCTCCCCCTTCCCTCCCTCCCACTCCCTCCGGACCCGTGCCTGGAGGGGGCCTCAGTGGGCAGAGGATCAGGTCCAGGATCTCAGCAGGTTCCTGGGGGCCCAAGTGGGCAGGGGAAACCTGACCATGCTCCCTTTTGATCCTCTGCCCTCCTAGTGGTTCCCCAATTTCCCCCTTCAGGCGTAGGATCCCTTCCCCTCCCCCAGCCACCCCTCAGGGGCACCAGTACCGTCCCGCCTCCACTTCTCCTCCCCCTTCTCTCCCCCCACACCCCACGTTCTACCTGGTCACTGGGGGTTCCTCCCATACTCTTAGGTGTCCGTGGTCCCCCACCGGTGTCTGGTAGGTGTCCTAGTTGTGCAGAGACACGAATTCCGCATCTTCCTAGTATGCCGTCTTGACTCCAGCCCCCCTTGTTTTGTTTTTTTAAATAATTCATTGTTTGGAATTTATATCCACCTAATTTTCCAGCATTGGAAATTATGAGACCAGTGCCAAATACTTATAAACCAATTCATGTAACTCTTCACTTAAAGCAAGACCACATCCTCTGGTTTTGTACCATTCACTGCCGTCCCCATATTGTGTGAATTTACAGAAAGAAACCTAAGGGCTATGTAATGAGTCAGTCTTCTCAACCCTTGAGGCTACTGAAGTATTCAAGTGCTCAATCCTCGAGGGACCTGTAAAGAAATAGTCATTTAAAGTGAAGCAAATACCCAAGCTCCTAATTAGGGTATTGCTGATAGCCAGCACATGCCAAGTTGTGAGAGATACCTGAACTTGCTTTACACATAGATTTAAAAAGGAAAATTGTATTATAGCTCCCTTCTATATAACATTAACAATTACTGGGATGACTATTTCTTACAACATAATTCCTATGAAGTAGGGGAACAGAATGATAACATTTACACATCTGTTGGTTTAGGTACAGGGAAATTTTCAATCCATGAGTATGTTCATTGGGAATACAAAAACAAAATGAAAATCTGACTCAATTTCTTAAGTCACAGTCTATAGTCAAATATTTTGGACCACCCCACAACTATTAAAATAAAGTTGGCTTCTCTAGATCACTCCCTCTCTAGTAGCCAGCCTTCAACATGGCCCCCATGATCCTCATATCCTGGTATTCACGACTTTGTGTATTTCCCATCCATGTTTTACCAGGGTTGGTCTGTGTGACGTGGCAAGAATGATGGTATGTTACTTCTGAGGATAGGTTATAAAACACCTTGTGACTGCAGCCTCACATTCTTCTGTGGGATTGCTTGCTCTGGGAGAAGGTAGCTACCATTTTGTGAAGACACTCAAACTTCCTTATGGAGAGGCCCATTTATGAAGAGCAACTGAGGCCAACAGCCATTGAGGAATTGAGGAGTCCTACTAACAGCTACAGGAATAAGCTTGGAAACAGATCTTTTTGTCCAATCAAGCCTTGGATGACTGCTGTCTTGGTCAATATCTCAATCACAATCTCATAAGAGACCTTGAACCAGAACCAACCAAATGAGGTTCTCCCTAATGCCTGACTCATAGAAACTATAAGATGATAAGTATGAACTGTTTTCAGCCAGGAGGTTTTGGGGAAACTTGTTATGCAGCAATGGATAAACTAGAAGACTCTTTTTTCTGGTCTTAAATGATTTAAGGTTGATGCTTTATCATTTATTTCCCTAAACCTATATACTCCAAAGTAACTTCTTCCAGAAGTACAACTTCAAAATTTCTTTAACCAACTCAAATAAAATAGAAGATCTTATTCCAAGGATATATATTGGGAAAGACTTTAGTTTGTTAGTTATAGAGATTGTCCCACAGGGCTTTTCTATGAGGACTGAGTCACACACAGACACACAATTATATGACTAACTCATTGATTTTGTTAAGATAAATCTTATCAAGATGCTAAACTGGGACTGAGATACAAATAAATTACAGTGGAAGTCTCTTTGAATGTATCATCTGCTAAAATGAAATCGCCTCAGGAAATTCCTCTTAATGCTTTATTATTTTTTAATTGGGGTATAGTGTTTTACAATGTGGTGTTAGCGAAGTGGGGTTCCCTGTGTTATAGAGCAGGTTCTCATTAGTTGTCTATTTTATACATATTAGTCAGTGTATATATGTCAATGTAGGAAAACCTCTGTACTTTCTCCCCCACAGATTATTAGCACAGGATTATTATAAAAAACAAAGTGTCTGAAGTATCTTTCAGTGCCAGTTTTCTCCTTATCTAAGAGACAAACACTGAGCATGACTCACTCACTGCCATGTCTCCCTGGTAAATCGTCATTGCAGCTAAATAAACTGACTTTCAGAAGAAGTTCTATGATTGAAAATCTGCTCCTGAGTCTTGCAATATTTTCCTGACATGCTGGCAACACTAAGTTCCCAAAGACTTAATATATCCTAAAACGAGAAGCATGGCCCTGGGCATCTAATTTTTAATCCTCTGAGCCGTGTTTTAGCTTGAAATCCTCTACTCAGCCAAGTCAAATTTACCACCCCTACAGTCAAAGCAGCTCTTAACCAGAGGCTAATAAATTGAGGAGTCACCGAGTGGAATCTTTCTGTGATTCTAGGTTGTTTACTGAAAAGAAAATTGGTTACACATAAATGATCATTGCTAAACTTCCTTGTGACTGTGAAATAATTCTCTAATGAAAATAGAGGGCTGTATCGCTAATAAGAAAATAAGAAAAAATACAACTTATTCCCATGCTTCTGTTTTTGTTCATTAAAAATTCCAGTAACCATAATGAATTAGACAATTTGTGCTCCGTAACACTTCTTTATTCATCATTTTCTTCTTGCCAAATGAAATAGTCAGTGACGGAGAAAGGCAGGAAGGCCAAAAATCTGAACTGACCTATCAGCATCTAAGATGAAGAGACTCATGTCCAGTATGGATTAATGACCTCTGTATGCAGTGCCAGCATATATGTGACAAAAAAAAGAAGAAAAAGCACTGTGTATGCCCTTTAACAGTCTCTGAAGGCTCTAATTCAGAAAAGTGGCCATCAATGGGTTTATCCTACAGAGCTTCAATTATTTAAAATTTAGATTGTTTTTTTCAATCTTAATTATAGTCCAGATACTTTTTACTACTTTTTCCCTAGAACTTATTTATTCATTTTGTGTCTACTTCATGAGCATAGGTCATCTTATTCAAGTTTTTGAGAACCTGCTCCTCAGAGAGTTAACTGCCCTTATAGTCTCACTAACCCCCACCCAATGAGCCCAACGGACTCAGTCTTCAAAAATGCATCTATTAATATGAAGATCCCACCAAAGTTCCACACATATTGATGATGAGACTCCAGCTCTAAAATGTGCTCAGATGTCATGTGGCCATAGAAGTAGACTTATAAAACTAGCCCTGTCCAATAGAATCATCTTTAATAATAGAAATGTTCTATATCTGCACTGTCCACTACAGAAGCCACTACCATGTGTGACTTTTGAGCATTTGAAATGTAGTTAGTGTCCATACTATTTACAGTTGTCAAGACATGGAAACAACCTAAGTGTCCATCGACTGATGAATGGATAAAGAAGATGTGGTATATATATACAATGGAATATTACTCAGCCTTAAAAATAATGTAAGAATGCCATTTGCAGCAACATGGATGGACCTAGAGATTATCATACTAAGTGAAGTAAATCAGACAGAGAAAGACAAATATCATATGATAACCCTTACATGTGGAATTTAAAAACTAGTACAAATGAACTTATTTACAAAACAGAAACAGACTCAGACATAGAAAACAAACTTACAGTTAACAAAAGGGAAGTGGGAGGGAGGATAAATTGGGAGTCTGGGATTTGCAGGTGTACACTACCATATATAAGATAGATAAACAACAAGGATTTACTGTATAGCAACGAGAATTACGTTCAATATCAATAAACTATATGCAAAAGAATTTTATAAAAGTATATAGATATATACATATAACCAAATCACTTTGCTGTACACCTGAAACCAACACAATATTGTAAGTCAACCATATTTCAATTAAAAAAATAATTAAAAAAAATAAATGTAGCTAGTGTGACTGAAGAACTGGATTTCTGATTTTACAGCATTTTAATTAATTTAAATTTGCCTGCCACACTGGACAGCAAAGGAGGCTCTTGAGTTAGCTCATTTGGCCTTTTGAACTAGAGGCATTTCAAAGCTGAAAATGTTGTAGGAGGGCAAGTGGAATAAGATTTCACCTAGCAGTATCTGGTTTTGAGTCCATAAGCTGTGGGAAAAAGTGTCCCAACGTCTATGCAAACTGGGCAAATCTATTTGATTGGTTCTCAGGATATGGCTGTCTCATGCCTTTTGAATGATGTTTGTCTATGTGTGATTTAGGACACCTTCTCATAGGCTCTGTGGAGGCCTTGAGAGTTACAGAGATCTGGGCTAGTGCTGAATCACTCATTCTTCAATGTTGCCTAAACTGGTTCTTATCCAAACCACCTTCTCCCTAGAATTATGACCTAGCTTCCCTCACTTTACTAGTTACGAACAAGATGCTCAGACATTTGTGAGCCCTCCAAAATGAAAAAAAGCACTCTGATATTTGGTCCAAAAAAGTTTCCCTTTCTCGATCACTAGAAAAGCCTAGGGCATTTTTTTTCACCTTCAAGAGAACAAGCTTAAAAGCCATAAGCAAAGAACACATACATTTTTAAAAATCATTTCCTTTATTTCCCTTTTTTTTAATTGAAGTATAGTTGACATACAACAAAAACACAATTTTTGAATGTTCCCAAAGGTAAGACATTTATTGTAAAGATCAGACACATATGCCTTCATATTTCAATGCTCTGATCTTTTGCACAGTTTAATATTTTTAATGTTGCCCATAGGACTAAATGTTCTGAGTGAGCACACATTGACAATAATCCTTCACCAGATAGATATATGTGTACAAATTTATAAATCAGATTTTTGTGGGGTGCCATTTCCTTTACAAAAGTATTTTTTATTGAAGAATAGTTGATTTACAATACTGTGTTAGTTTCAGGTTTACAGCAAAGTGATTCAGTTATACATATATATTTTTTTCTGATTCTCTTCCATTATAGGTTATTACAAGATATCGATATAGATCCCTATGCTATACAGTAAATCCTTATTGTTTATCTACTTTATATATTGTGGTGTGTATCTGTTAATCTCATACTCCTAATTTATCCCTCCCCCACTCTTTCCTCTTTGGTAACCATAAGTTTGTTTTCTAAGTCTGTGAGTCAGTTTCTGTTTTGTAAATAAGTTCACTTGTATCATTTTTTTTTAGATTCCACATATAGGTGGTATCATATGATATTTGTCATTGTCTGTCTTACTTCACTCAGTATGATAATCTCTAGGTCCATCCATGTTGCTACAAAACGTCACCATTTCATTCTTTTTTATGGTCAAGTATTATTCCATTGTATATATGTACCACATCTTCTTTATCCATTCACCTGTAGATGGACACTTAGGTTGCTTCCAAGTCTTAGCTATTGTAAATAGTGCTGCTATGAACATTTTCAAATTAGAGTTTTCATCTTTTCTGGATATATGCCCAGGAGTGGGATTGCTGGCTCATATGGTAACTCTATTTTTAGTTTTTTAAGGAAACTCCATGCTGTTTTCCATAGTGGTTGCACCAATTTACGTTCCCACCAACAGTGTAGGAGGTTCCCTTTTCTCCGCACACTCTCTAACATTTACTGTAGATTTTTTGATGATGGCCATTCTGACCAGTGTGAGGTGATACCTCATTGTAGTTTTGATTTACATTTCTCTAGTAATTAGTGATGTTGAGCATCTTTTCATGTGTCAGTTGGCCATCCGTATGTCTTCTTTGTAGAAATGTCTATTTTGGCCTTCTGCCCATTTTTTGACTGAGTTGTTTGGTTTTTTTGATATTGAGTTGTATGAGCTGTTTGTATATTTTGAAAATTAAGCCCTTGTCGGCCACATCATTTGCATATATTTTATCCCATTCTGAAGGTCGTCTTTTTGTTTTGTTTATGGTTTCCTTTGTTGTGCAAGAGCATTTACATTTGACTAGGTCCCATTTGTTCACTTTTGCTTTTAATTCAAAAAGTATTTCTTGCTTTCAGAGGAATTCATATTCACTCCTTTAAATAGTGGTTAATAGTAAAAGTACATATAAAATGTTTACCAAATCTAATTTACTTGTTCTATGCTCTATGGTTCTGAGTAACTTAAAACATTATCTCATCTGCCTACCAAGAACAATCCAAAGGGGAGACAAAGCTGTCCCCAAATTATAATATACTGATGAAAAAAATTCTGATGAAAGTCATAGATAGTCACACAACTTTATCAAAACGTAACTTTATTTAAAGTGACAAATCCTTGATGTTACAGAATATTTAACTGGAGGGATATATTTTCAAAACATATTAGTTTATTATTATTTTATTATTTATTTTTTATAGGGAATACCCACTTCCGCCTCTACTTTAAAAGTGAGTTTGTTTCTGAGGAAAGAGCATCGGAAAGGTATCCTTTCTTCCATAGCTGTCAGGAACTGCCTCATCAGAAGGTCAGTCTCACCTTCTCTGGTCTTTTCTTATCTGATCTTAGGATCAGAGCCACAGGCTCGCCAAGATCCCTTCAAGCAAATACAGGGGCCAAGTCTTACAATAGCCTGGTTGACACCAGGCTGCTGGTGTCTTCTGTGTAATACCTGGACCCATCCCTACACCCTGTCCTTTGTTTCCCTTATTCTTTGGCTTGATTTCATTTTTCTCTGAGATCCTCAGTCTGGCTTCCAACCCCTTTTTAGTTTCCCCAGTTCTGGCACGTTGTCTTATCAGATGTAACTTTTATCCTGCCCAGATTATTTTTTTCTACCTGTTCCCTCCTGCCTAACTTGAAGTTCATGAATGTGACTCTTTTGCCACGTTGACTTGTGTTTTTGACATTTACTCTCCTGCCTTATTTGCTGTTGTTTTCTGGGCTTAACTTAGAAACAGTCAATGCAAAAGCAAACTGAGACTCAGAGAGACGAAGTGATTTCCCCAAGGCCACACAGCTAGTAAAGGGCAGTACTGGGGTTCATGAATTCATCTACCTCCCACCATGCTTTCTGACCCTGAGACTTGGGAAGGCCAGATGCTGAGGGCCACACTCTGTACCAGTAGTGGAGAGCCCTGTTCTCCTACCCGGCAGCTCTATCTTTAGACAGCATCCTCACCTGAGTAAAACATGAAATGTGAAAAAGTAGAAAACTGTAAACCTGGGAACCCCCTAAAAAATACAAACGTAATGAAAAATCAGTTTGGACTTATAGTTCCTCGGGTTTAACAAAACCTCTACGTTGATTTATGCTTTATTAAGTAATAAGATTGTTATACAGAGGGGAGGTTCCAAACATTGCTAGCAACATAAAATACTTTTATTATTGATGAAAGATTTCCAGTTTGACTTCTGATGATCTAATGATTTAATTGAGAGAAATGTGGGGACTGAATAATTGTTCATCTGATAATAAACAATGTCATCCTACTGAGTCATCAGAATTTATTATTAACTTCACTGATATATTTTTGCTTTGACATTCCCCTGTTCTTTAAGAATGGGCCAAACCTGATGACTTATGTCCCTTGGAAATGTGAGCAGATTATCTAAACATTCTACCACTCTCTCTGGGGATATTTGAATTTGCCAGTCTGGAGGATATGCTGCCTTTGACCTAACCTGACAAGCCACATACACAAGAGAATTGAGTTCAGGACTAATGTCTTGAACCTGTAAGTCTCTGTTTTTATGGAATTGTGCTAGGCAAAGTCATAGTATTCAGACTAGGATAATACACAGCCTAAACCAAAAAAATACTCCAAATGAACTCATGTACTCATTAGGAATATCTAAATGGAATTGAGCTAATCTAATAACTGACTTCATCTCACTAAATGGTGAATAACAGGCACAGGAGGGTAGATATTAAAGATTTTCTGCAAGTTAATGGATAAAATGCAGAAAGCTTTCAGATATACTTGGGGGAGACTGATATCCAAAATGTATTTTCACAGTAAAATATGTGTTGAGCCTTCCTGAGTTCCTCAGCTGCATCACACCCCAGGGACAGAGGGACGATGTGACAGTAGTTTTTGCTTTCTGAGTATGTGGGTAAGTAACATAAAGAAGACAGTCACTTTATGCTGGGCTCCATTCAATCTCCAACCTGCCGTAGTGTACAAGTAAACAGCAAAAAGCCCATGCTTCACAACTGCTATTTTTGGCTCCTTCCATTATCAGAGAGCCAAACTGGTGTGAGCCAAGAAGATCAGCAGAAGGGCAGAGTAACATATCAAAGGCTCCAAGTACACTAAATGCAATTTAGGGAAGAAAAAAAAAACACAACTAACCACCAAGGAAAGAGGACTTTGGGCATCATTCCAACTCATTACATCTAGAAAAAGAGAAGAGCTGCTTTTAAGGGTCTCAGCCTTGGCAAGGTGGCCCCAGAAGCTGTCATCTCTGGCACTGCCTTGGAATCAGTCTAACCGGAAGTGGAGAGGGTCAAGCAGTGCCATGGCAACCATGGCTGCTGCAGGAGGGGAGGGAGGAGAGCCACTCAGGCAGGCTGAGAGCAGACCCACTGGGAGAGCTCACTCTGGTGAAGAGGGCCCTCAGGACCTGCTTCTGGCCCCAGTCCCCAGGGAGGATACTTTTTTCTGGCGGTAACTTCCTTGGGGAAAACAGGCATCCCTTCCATTAGGAAAATAAGTTGTATTTACAGCCACAAGGTGCACAGGATCTGTGCAAGGTGCGATAGATATTTTAGCTTAAAAGCTTTCAGGCTGCTAAATCTAATAAATATGTTACCTATATTTATCTCTTGTGTTGTACCAGCCTAGACAGAAAAGTTGAATGGTCAACACCGATGGAGGGAATAGGTCAGAGACTGCCTCAGGGTGCTAGGAATCTGACCCCCAAAGCCAAGAGTTAGCAAGAGTCGAGGTTGTAATACAAGACAGCAGGGTTACAGGCCCCCCACCAAAAAAAAGAAAAGAGTAGGCAATCAAGATAAGGCAGGCCAAATCTGACAGAGTCACACAAAGTAGAGAGCCCCAAGGAGGGTACAAACATGGTGTCAGACATATGGGAAGTCTAGAAAAGTGGCCCAGGCAGGTAGAGTCAGGAAGCTGGGCAGACTAATTCCTAAAGCTGCAAAGACCATAGCTCGAAAGTGAAATGTGTGAACATTCACTGTGCCACCTGGCTACAGGTTTCTGACACTTTCATACTGAAGTGGTCCAGGCCTACTGGTTCAGCTACATCTCATGGTTCTCTAGTCTTCCATCTGGGCAGGAAACTCACCGCTTATATCAGAGGGGCAAGTTGTATCCTTGCAGTGAATTGTAAGTCTCACTGGTGGAGGGAAACCTGGGCCATCAAGATTCGTCTGGAATCTGTGGGAGAGAAATCTTGAGCTCAGGGTTTAGATTGCACTGTTTAACCTGGTAGCCATCAGCCACATGTGTCTACTGAACACTTGAAATGGGGCTAGTCAGAACTGAAATATGCTGTAAATGTAAAGTACACAATGGGTTTGAAGACTTAGAGTGTAAAATATCTCATTAATATTTTTATATTAATTACATGTTGAAATGATGTTTAGATATAGTAGGTTAAATCCAATATATTATTAAAATTAATTTCTCCTATTTCTTTTTCCTTTATTTCATATGGGGATTCTAGAAAATGTAAAATTATGTAAATGTAAAATTATGTAGTTCATGTTATATTTCTATTGAACAACGCTGGCCTAAACTCTGGGTTTTGAACACCTGGAAGAAACTTGTTTCCCCACGTGAGAGTGTCACTGAGTTTAATCTTGTACCACTTGCCACAGGACAGGCCAATAAGTCAAGGGACAAAGTGTTGGGGCAAGGAAAAGTGACTTTATTCGAAAAGCCAGCAAACCTAGAAGATGGTGGAATAATGCCCTAAAGGACCATCTTAATTCGGGGTAGAATTCAAGCTTCTTTTATGCTAGGGAAAGGGGAAGCAGGATGGGGTTAAGATCGGGAATCGATGGACCACTGCAGATATCTGGGCACCAGCAAGGGTCCGAGGAGGGTTTTGAAAACTCTTTGTTCTTGGTCAGTTGACTTTGGTTGGTGTGAGTCTGGTCATGATGGTCCTATAAATCTTGACAAAACAATCACTATTTTTGTTCATATTTTCTTATGCCAGTGGGAGGCAAGTTTCAGTAAGGGGTTGTTTGCATAAATCATAACCTGTAAGCAGAATCTCTTTAGGGATTAACATGGGTACATGCAAGGCTAAGCAGAGGCTTATGACTCAGAGTTTAAAGCAGCAGAAGAGACAGATACAGTATGGAGTCAGAGATGCCAAGCTTCTTCTACAAACAAGAGGCAGGCAAGGGACGTGGGGTGGGGAGAGGCCCTAGTTCCTGAAGAACAACTCAAAGAGAGCCATTGGATTGTTATGTGTACCCCTTGAAGAGGAATGAAGGCTCTGTTTTATGGCTGAACCAGGGTCATTACTTTTCCTGTTTAACTGCTTTTCCTTTGTTTCTGCATTCCCTCCCTTCCCTCATTAGTAACTGCCTCTGCCTGCTCTTTGGAACTCAGGGAAGGCCTAGGAGACTAAAGCCTTTTTCTACAAACAAGAAACAAGGGAAATGGAGGGGCTTTTGTACCCAGGAGGGCCCTGCAGGGTCCTGCTTGCTTTCAATTCCCCCTTTTCTTTAATACTGCTCAGTGCTGAAGGAAATAAGGGCAGGACAAGAAAGGAAACAAAGTTTTGGATAGAGAGGTTAATTGTAAACTCAGCCGAGGAGCTCAGTTTTAGGGGTACTCCATTTCAAGAGAAGGTTCAGACTGCAGACACCTGATTCCTGAGTCTCATCCATCACAAAAGTAGCATACGGCCAATTTGGCTGCAGACATTTTCTTCTTATTCTTGTTCGATAAGCCCAAATATTTCTGGTTAACATAAACACCCAATCCTGGCTATGGGGTTTTGTGTACCGTCCTCATGGGGACATCTTTGATGACCAAATTCTTGATCTCCTGCAATTGTTAAGAAGCAGTTCTAGCCATTAAAAAATTTTAAATCTATTTAGAGACACTGGAAAAATAATAGGAGATACTTTTTTTACACTGGCTTTTCTCATTGAGCAAATTAAATATTCATTGCAGTATGTTCTAAAGCTGTACCTCCTGTTAGCACAAAGAAAAATGTGTCCTTCCATCTGATGTTGAAACTGGGCAACTGAGATTGGGACTTGAACCCACTGTCTTTTAATTGAGATCACACACCTTGTCTCAGGACTTAATGAAGCTCAGGTTCTTTATGTCTCATTGCAGAAAGAATTCAGTGAGAGACGAAGCTGTATGTGAGAAGTGGATTTACTTAGAGATACGCATGCCATAGACAGAATGCAGTCTGTCTCAGAAGGCGAGAACGGCCTTGGGAGAAACACACTCCACGGAGTGTGGGCCATCTCAGGAGGCGAGAGGCCCCGAAATATGGGGTGGTTAGTTTTTATGGGCTGGGTAATTTCATAGGCTAATGAGTAGGAGGATTATTCCAACTATTTTGGAGAAGGGGCGGAGATTTCCAGGAAATGGGCCACTGCCCACTTCTTGGCCTTTTATGGTCATGGTGCCTGAGAGTGTGTCACTTAGCGTGCTAATGTATTACAATGAGCGTGTAATGAGGCTTAAGGTCCACTGGAAGTCGATTCTTCCACCATCTTGGGCCTAATCAGTTCTAACCAGTTATGTCATAGTCTCAATGGCTATATCATTCTTTTAAAGGTTATGCCCTGCCCCTTTCCCTCCTGTTTCAATGTGACAGGGTAAGGAATATAGGAAATCATTTAAACAATAACTCTTTATTAAAAAGGGAAAATCTCTTCCTCTTCTTTTCTCCTGACTATCCTGAAAGCACAAACTAGGGTTTTAAAAAATGTATTGGGGGCTTCCCAGGTGGCGCAGTGGTTGAGAATCTGCCTGCCAATGCAGGGGACACGGGTTCGAGCCCTGGTCTGGGAAGATCCCACATGCCGCGGAGCAACTAGGCCCGTGAGCCACAACTACTGAGCCTGCGCGTCTGGAGCCTGTGCTCCGCAACAAGAGAGGCCGCGACAGTGAAAGGCCCGCGCACCGCGATGAAGAGTGGCCCCCGCTTGCCACAACTAGAGAAAGCCCTCGCATAGAAACGAAGACCCAACACAGCCAAAAAAATAAAATAAATAAAATAAATAAGTCAGGAGCTCTTTAAAAAAAAAAAAAAAGATTAGAATTCTTAAAAAAAAAAAAAAAAAAAAAAAATGTATTGGGATCTCCGAATGAGCCATGGCTCATCTTCAGATTGGCAAACAACTAAACATTTTGTAGAAAATTTGTAAACAGGTGAAAGAAGTTCAGGTGGGCACCTTTACCAGACTCTATGTACGTGATGGAGTTGGTAAGTTTTAGTAAATCTGTGTTTTTAACATAATTGGAAACAATTGCTGCTGTGCTATGCTCTTGGGGTGGAAGACTTAATAGACCTTTCTCTTCCTTTGGGGATCTCATCAAAACATCCTTTTGGCTTAAGAAGAGAACTCTGTCCTCCATGTTCACTCATTTCCATGCCAGGTGCCATCGTCCTGAAGTCCTACCTTTGGCTAAACAATATATCGAGTAATGCATGGGGCAAGCAAGGCTGTTGTCTCCTGGTTTTTCTTTTCTCTGAGCTCCTTTTAAACTTTCTGCATAGATCTTATTCTTTTAACCTCTGCTAAGCTTTTCTAAGATTTATTTTTTAAAGTCAGACACATTCGGTTTAAATTAAAGTAATGGGGGTCTAACATGGATGGACATTGAGGGCATTATGCTAAATTAAATAAGTCAGGCAAAGAAAGACTAGTGCTGTGTGATCTCACTTACATGTGGAATCTAAAAATGCCGGACTTAGTAGAAACTCTGTCTACTTAGTAGAATGGTGGTTGCCAGGGGCTCGGGGACATAGGAACTAGGGAGATGTTGGTCAAAGAGTACAGACTTCCAGTTAGAAGATGAATAAGCTCTCGGGATCTAATGCACCACCTTGTGATTATAGTTACCAATACTGTGTCATATACTTGAGAGTTGCTCAGAGAGTAGATCTTAAATGGTCTCACCACAAAAAAGAAATGGTAATTATGTGACATGATAAGGTGTTAGCTAATGCAATGGTGGCAATCATTTTGTAGTATGTAAGTGTATCTACACATCACATCCCACACTCTGAACTTACACAATGTTGTATGCCAATTATATCTCAATAAAGCTAAAAAAAAATAAAGTCATGGGGGTCTATTTTAAAGTTTAGAAATAAGGAGGACAATCATGCCAGACGCTTGACTAGTCCCCATCTCTCCCTGTATGGAAATAAAGCCTAAGTGAGCAAGAGTAGATCAAGATACAGTGCAGTCAATGCTGTTCTAGCAATTGCCTTATCTCCTTGTCCCTGTGGGTGTGAAGACAGTTTCACTTCCCACATTTGGGGTAACTCGGCAACCCACTCTCTGCTCCCCTGCTGCTCCTCGCCAGTTGCATTCACCTTCCCTGTGGCTCAATTTCCGACTCTGTCAGAGAAAAGATCTCTTCTTGTTGGCGCAGTTGGGGATTCTCAAGTACAGCAGTTTTTCCATCCAGTTTTTATTCCCAAACTCTTTTCACTGTTATTCATAATCCTGCAAACCACATTAAGAATTGTTTTAATCATACGTCTGTTTGCAATAAAATTAAATGTGATTAAATAAAAATATTCTAGATTTTAAAAGTTAAAGACTGGCAAATTGATCTTTATGATATACAAGGACATTAAACATGACTTTTCTCACAGATAATTAGAGATACATATGGCTTAATGTGATTTAAACCACTTAAGAGAAATGCATGAATTATTGACAAATTTATTTTATAGGATATTGTATTATATTTGGTTTTAGTATTGAGTATAAAGACATAGATTTGAGATGTGTCATTGCACTGAAATGGAAAAATTTCTACCTTAACCTTGAATTATTTCATTTTGTTTTACAATAAATTCAACTGGACTATTTTTACACATCTGTTTTATTTCAAACGACTAGATAAGAGGCTTAAAAATTTCAACCACTTTTCTGTAAATGATTCATTAAAGGTATGAATAACATTTGCTACCATTGAACGAAAAGCCAAATCACATTTACTTATCATATTTTCTCTCTTCAATGTAGATTTTTGAAGTAGTAGAGATGACTTTATAGCTATATACTAATTGACCAAATGAATACAATTTATAGAGCTATTAAAAGGCATCTCAAAGTAAAGTTGCAGATATATGGTCTTTTATATTCCTCTAAGTTTTATTTTAACTTGATTACACCTAATCCTTCTTGATTTTAACTAATGGGCCATTACAGGTATGAATTAAGTAATATATGGCTAAGAATATACTAAATAATTAAAAATTCTATAGTACACTCCTGTTTCCAGTAATATGGCACATTAGATACCCTGCATGACTCTCTTGAGGGAAACAACTAAAAAGCTGAGGAAAATTAAAATCATCATTTTAAATGTATTGCTGAGCTGTCACAAAAGTAAGGAATCTGCTGATCTCACAAAACAAAGTGTAAACAAAACTCCTGGTGGGTAAGTGAATAAGGCAAAACCTGCTTTGCCCTGATGGTTTCTGCCAAATGATAAAGATTTGGGGCTTCCACTTGGAGATGGTTGTCTGCCCCTGGTACAATGTACAGGTGATAGAAGCTCTCCAAGGAACCTAATAGGAAAGCTCCACATAAACCTGGAACCTTGAAGGGTAACACTCTGTTAGATTAAACAAGAAATAAATGCAGAATAGGACAGCACGAGAACATGCTCTTCTTAATCTGGATACCAGATGAAGGAAAAATCTCCCATAAGAATTTTCCTAGTTGGCTTTCACACAAATTTTATTTTGGCTTTACCATTTTTAATCCAAAAATTTCAAGCAGAGGGTTTGAACCAGGTGTTGCTGTGTTTAGTTGTGGCAGAGACAGTGGTGCTCAGCCAGTATACCAAGGGTTTCTCCCATTTCTCAGTTCCCTTGCAACTGGGTCATGTGACTAATTCTGACCAACTGGCTATAGGTAGAAAAGACAGAAGTTACTTCTGGGCAGAAGAATAGCAAAGCTCGTGAGATGTACTCTAGGTCTCTCTTTCCCCAACAATATTGACCAGGAGGACATGTGTCCCAGATATAGCATCTACAAGATGTTGGAAACTCAATTGGCCTGGATAGAAATCACATGCCCTGGAGAGTTCCCTGAATTTACAACAGACTTTGCGTGAACAAGAAATCAACCTTTGTTATGTTAAGCAACTGAGATTTGGAGCATATTTGTAATTTCACCTAATTTAGCCTTGCCACCACTGATGGAAGACAACTGCCAAGGATGATTGACAGAAGCAAATACAAATAACCTCAGAAGAAACTCAGTTTACACCGGCACTCAAAGTACCACAGATTAAAACTCAAAGAACATGAGCAGCCCACATTCAAAATTCATAAAACACAAAGAAGACACAATGATTGAAATCCAGATTAAACAGTCCTCAAAAACTTCCAACATTGGAAATATCAAACACAAAACATAACATTATCCTTAAAGAAACAAAAGAATAGTTTGAAAATATAAGCAGGAAACAAAAAACCGTAAACACTAGAAGATTAAAAGTGAATTGAAGTGAATTTAAGATTTAATGTGAAAGAAAAAACTACAAACTATTATAATTAAAAATAGGAAGATATATATATTTTTTTACTTCAGGGTAGGAAAATGTTCTTATTAAGACACAAAGAGGGGCTTCCCTGGTGGCGCAGTGGTTGAGAATCTGCCTGCCAATGCAGGGGACATGGGTTCGAGCCCTGGTCTGGGAAGATCCCACATGCCGCGGAGCAACTAGGCCCGTGAGCCACAATTACTGAGCCTGCGCGTCTGGAGTTTGTGCTCTGCAACAAGAGAGGCCGCGATAGTGAGAGGCCCATGCACCGCGATGAAGAGTCACCCCCGCTTGCCACAACTAGAGAAAGCCCTCGCGAAGACCCAACACAGCCATAAATAAAATAAATAAATAAAATTTAAAAGAAAATGCTCCCTATTTCACTTCCAAAATTAATTTAAAAAAAGACACAAAGAGCCCAAACCATAAAGAATAATACTATAAATTTGACTATATTAAAATTTAGAACTTCAAATTGTCAAAAGGCACCCAAAAAAAAAAAGGTAAAAAAAGACAAATACTAGAGGAAGTTATTTGACAGCTATACAACCAAAATAAAACTAATGTTCAAAACACCAATGAATCAAGAAAAAGACAAACAACCCAGCCCTCCTCCACCCCAAAAATGGCAAATGGTATTATTACACACAAGAAGAGGCACAAATGGCTCATGTGAAAAATAAAAGTGCTTATCCACATTTTAAAAATTTTTTTTAAATTTTAATTTTAAGTTTTGGTGTTTTATTGAAGTATAGTTGCTTTACAATGTTATCCATATTTTTTATCACAGAAATAAAAATCAAAACCACAATGAAATACTATTTCATACCTGACTAGCAAAAATTTAAAAGTTGGACAATGCCAAGTGTAGGTGAATATTTGGAATAATGTGAATTCTCATTCATACTTTTGAGAGCAAAAATTATTATAACAATTTTGGAAAACAATAGCACCCTACGGAGTTGTACATGTACCCACTCTATGACCCAGCTGTTCCACTCCTAAATAAATAACCTAGGGAAATACTTGTATATATATACTAGGCACAAGAATCTTTTTAAAGAAAACAAACACATAAATGTTCATTAAGAATAAAATGTATAAATAAATCATGATCTATTCATATACTGGAATAGCAATGAAAACAAATGAGCCATTCAGTATAAACATGGCTGAATCTCAAAACATCATACTATGTAAAAGAAGGAAACAAGCAAGTCATCAGAGAATAGGCAAAGTGTGGATGCATTTCCAGAGCTTTTAAAAATAGACAAGCCGAACATATAGACAGTATATGTCCATATATATATGTATAAGTATATATATAAATAGGTATGTATATATGTGTAAATATACATACATATAGGTGCTAAAATTGTTTACATTATTTGTAATTAAAAGGAATAATTTACACCAAACTTAGAATAGTGGTTACCTCTGGTAAGGCAGATAGGAAAGGAGATGTGATTGCAGGGTGGCACACTTGGGTCTCAAACAATATTAATGTCAAAAAATATTAATGTCTTAATTCTTAACCTTGGTAGCAGGAGCTCTTCTGTTAATTTAAAATTCTTTCATAATAAACAATAATGCCTTTATATGCCTATTTGTTTATATAAAATTCAAAACTATAGACATGGTAGACTTGCTGCTTTTGGTCCAGGTGCCCACATTTGACCTTACCAGCTGTAGCCAGAAAGGCAGGATTCCCAGGTTTTGAGTCTAGTATTTTCTGAGGAATTATCTGGAGCTGAGTCACTCAGAAGGGACTGTAAATGGACACAGTATATCTATCTATCTATCTAGATATATATGTAATATGTATGTATACATTCACATATGTATAGAGAGATATATATCTTACATGATCTTTTTGACTTTTTGACTTCTATAATTGGCAGCAAGATACTTCAGACATTAATAATACTTTGGAGTGATTTATTTGGTTTTTTTTTAAGTAATTGATAATATCAGAGAGAGGTAATCAATCTTACCACAGTTCTGAGAGATGAGAGATATGGCCTTTAAAATTCAACTTTATCACCATCACACACACACAAAGGATGTAAAAATGGAAAACTTTTATGTGTTATCAAATATGCATAAATAGAAAATCTATAGAGTATAAAATGCATATGTCCATGTAAATTCTTGTGAACCTGTAAATGATAACACACCAACACACAACAATTTTCTCTTTCAACTTACTTTATGGAAAGATACTCAACCATTCTCTTCCCCTTAGGTCCATTCTCAGCACTACCACTAGTTAAATTTTCTTTTTAATTTTACTCCTCTGATTAAAATTTTGAATGGCTTCTCATTGTCAAGAAGAAAAATTATTGAGATGCCTTAACTTGGCATTCACTGTCATTCGCAGTTTGTTTCCATGTCACTCTCCTCCATGCTTCTACAGTCTGATCACGTTGACCTTCTTAATACTCCTTAATCCTCCAAACCTCTACGGCTTTATTGGAATTATTCCTAGATCACTCTTACATTCTGTATCAGTTAGGATATACTAAGTTAAAACACAAAAGAATGATCCAAAAATCTCAGTAGCTTGAAATAAACACAGGTTTATTTCTCAGTCATATGATGTGTGGATAGAGCAGGCACTATCTGGAGTATTGTTGAAAGGACAAGGAGAAAAAAGATCAGAGCAAATCACTATGTAATAAAGCTTCCACTAGGACTTGGCCAAAGCCAGTGACACACTGAATCAACAGGAAAGAGAAAGATAATCTCCCCGCAGGGAGGAGCTGAAGAGTATGCTTACTACCTGCACCTTCTCTTTCACCTACTCTAACTTCAAGACCAAGTCAAATATTTCTGATTCCTGGAGTCAGTCTTTACATATCTTGTGCCCTCAGATCACATTTTATTTACATCAGAATGTTACTTATGATGACAGGTATTTTCTTTATTTATAGATGTTAAGCATAAAATTTGATGAGTTTGAAAACCATAAGCAGACTTGCATCAACCAAAACAATCAAGATAAAGAACATTTCTATCACCCTGAAAATATCCCTCAGGCCCCTTTGCAGTCAGTCTCCTCATAAGTGCTCTTTATCAAGTTGAAGAAGTTCCTTTCTTTTCCTAGTTTGCTGAGAGTATTTATCCTGAATGGATGTTGGATTATATTAAGTGTTTTTACTGCATCTGTTGATATGATCAAATGTTTTTTCTTCTTTAGTCTCTTGATATGGCAAATTATACTGATTGATTTTCAAATGCTAAGCCAACTGCATATTCCAAGGATAAACTCCATTTGTTTTAATTTGTTATCCTTTTTATTTTTTGTTGCGTTTGATGTGCTAAACTTTGTCCAAAATTTGCATTTAATATGATTATTGATATGGTTGGGTTTAAGCCAAACATCTTGCTATTTTTTTTCTATATGTTCTATCTGTTATTTGCTTTATTTTTCCTCTTTTCCTGAATTCTTTTAAATTAATTGAATATTTATTATTATTCCATTTTATCTTCTTTATTGTATGTGATTTTAGTGGTTGCTTTAGGATTTATGGTATATATCTTTAACTTATAATCTGTACTCAAATATTGCACCATTTAACATTCAGTATAAGAATCTTACAGTAGTATACTTCTACTTACCTCTCCCAGCTTTTATGTTATCTTTATCAAATATTTTACTTCTACATATGTAAAAACCCACTATGCGTTATTATTAGTTTTACTTGAAATTGTCAATTATCTTTTTCAGATATTTTAGAAATTAGAAAAAGAAATATCTTCTATATTATCTACATATTATACTCCATTTCTTTAGATAGATGCAAATTTCTATTCAGTATCTTTTTCCTTCTGCCTAAAGAATTTTTTTAACATATCTTGCAGTGCAAGTCTGTTGTTAATGAACTCTTTCAGCGTTTTTGTGTCTGAAAGATATCTTTCTTTCTGCCTTCATTTTTGAAATATATATTCTCTAAGGACAAAATTCTAGACTGAAAAAATTTTAGTACTTAAAAGATATGCCATTGTCTTCTTAATTGCATTATTCTTATAAGAAGTCTTCTGTCAATCTTTTATTTATTTCTCTAAATGTGAAAACTCTTTTTTCCCCCACTGCTTTAACGACTTCCTCTTTGACACTGATTTTCAGCAATTTGATTATCATGTTCTTTGGTGTAGTTTGCTTGATGTTTCTTTTGCTTGGGGTAAGTAGAGATTGCTGAATTTGAGTTTACAGAATTCATGAAATTAGGAAATATTTTTAGCCATTATGTCCTCATAACACACACACACACACACACACACGTTTCTCTCCTTCTGGGACTCTATTTAAAAATATGTTAGACAGCTTTAAATTAATTGTCCAGCTCACTGATGCACTACTCTTTTCTTTTGCAGTGTCTAATCCCATCCAGTGTAATTTTTATCCAGTGTAATTATGTTGTATATTTTGTCTCTGCATGTTCATTGCAGGTGTTTTCTATATCATTGTTTCCTTCATAATATTCATATCTTATTTTACCTTCTTGAATATATGAATTATGTCTATAATAGCTGGAGTTTCTTCTTCCAGTTTTATTGAGATATAATTGACATGCAGCACTATACACATTTAAGGTGTACAGCTTAATGATTTAACTTACATACATCATAAAATGATTACTACAATTAGTTTAGTGAACATCTATCATTTTATAGAGATGCAAAATAAAAGTAAAAGAAAAATACCTTTTCCTTATGATGAGAACTCAGAATTTACTCTCTTAACAATTTTCATGTATAACATACAGCAGTGTTAATTTTATTAGTCATGTTGTACATCACATCCCTAGTATTTATTTATCTTATAACTGTAAGTTTGTATCTTTTGACCACCTTCATCCAGTACCACTTCCCACCACTCCCCACCTCTGGTAACTACAAATCTCATTTTCTATGAGTTTGTTTATTTGTTTGTTTTTGAAGTATAATTGATATACAACACTATGTTAGTTCCTGGTGCACAGCATAGTGATTTGATATTTCTGTACTTTCTAAAATGACCACTATGACTAGTCGTTACCATCTGTCACCATGCAAAGATATTACATTATTATTGACTATATTCCTCATGCTTTATATTCCATCCTCATGACTCACTTATTTTGTAGCTGAAAGTTTGTACCTCTTAACCTCCCTCACCTATTTCACTCATCCCTCCACCCACTTCCCTCTGGCAACCACCTGTTCATTCTCTGTATTAATGACTCTGTTTCTGTTTTTTTATGTTTGTTTGTTTTGTTTTTTAGATTCCATATATAAATGATAACATAGAGTATTTGTCTTTCTCTGTCTGACTTATTCCACTTAGCATAATATCCTCTAGGTCATCCATGTTGTAGCAAATGGCAAGAATTTATTATTTTTTTATGGCTGAGTAGTATTCCATTGTATATATATTCTATTACACTTTCTTTATCCATTCATCTATGGTTGGACACTTAGGTTGTTTCCATACCTTGGCTATTGTAAATAATGTTGCAATGAACTAAGGGTACATGTATCTTTTTGAATTAGTGTTTTTGTTTTCTTCAGATAAATACCCAGAAGTGGAATTGCTGGATCAAATAGTAGCTCTACTTTTAATTTTTTGAGGAACCTCCATAACTACTTTTCACAGTGTCTGCATTAATTTACATCCCCATCAACAGTGCACAAGGGTTTCCTTTCCTCCACATCCTCATCAACACTTCTTATCTGTTGTTTTTTTTTTATAATAGCCGTTCTGACAGGTGTGAGATGATATCTCATTGTGGTTTTGATTTACATTTCCCTGATGATTAGTGATATTGCACATCTTTTCACATGTTTGTTGGCCATCTGTATGTCTTCTTTGGAAAAGTGTTTATTCAGGTTCTCTGCCCATTTTTTAATTGGATTGTTTGGTTTTTTGATGTTGAGTTGTATGAGTTCTTCATATAGTTTGGATATTAACTCCTTATTAGATTTCATTTGCAAATATCTTCTCCCATTCAGTAGGCAGCCTTTTTGTTCTGTTGATTGTTTCTTTCACTATGCAAAAGCTTTTTAGTTTGATGTGGTCCCATTTGTTTATTTTGCTTTTGTTTCCCTTGCCTGAGGAGACATATCTAAAAAAAATTGCTAAGACCAATGTCTGTCCTTGCTTACTAACTATATCATCTGTGTCATTTCTGGGTGTATTTATACTGATCAACTTTTCTCCTGATTATGGGTCATATTCTCCTGCTTCTTTGTGTGCTGCGTAATCTTTGATTTGATATCAGATACCAGACGTTGTGAATTTTAAACTTTTGGGTGCTGGATTTTGTTGTATTTATTTAAAATATTTTGATACTTTGCTCTTACACTTAGTTTACTTACCTGGAAACAGTTTTATCCTTTCAAGGCTTACTTTTAAGTTTTGCTAGATGGGCCAAAACACTTTTAGCCTAGGGTTAATTTGATTCCATTACTGAAGCAATACCTTTTCCAGGACATGACTTGATGCCTTGCACATTAGGAGACCTTTTCACTTTGGCTACTGAGAACACAAACTATTCCCAGACCTGTATGAGCAATTATTCCAATTATTCTCTCCCTGTTTCTTTTCTGTTTCTGCTTCTTTCAGTTCTTAGTTGTTTCCTTACATGCATGCATTGATCAATACTCAACCAAAGACTTGAGTGGAAGCCTCATCTCCAGAGTAGTTTGTTCTCTCTCTGCCTTCTCCTCCCACTAGCTCCTCTCCTTAAAGTTCTCCTCTCTGGTATTTTGCCTGCAAATTTTAGCCATCTTGGTGTCCCTGAATTCACACTCTTTCTCCTCAACTTGGGGAGATGGCTGGGCTCTCTTTGAACCGTGTGCTGTGGCCTGGAAATTCTCTCTAGGGGGTAAGCTGGAGGGATTACAGGGTTCACCTCATTGGTTTCACTTTTCTCAGGAATTACTATCATGCACCTGTTGTCCAATGTCTAAAACTATTGTTTCATATATACTCTATTGCCCTCTACCCCAACGATTTATTTTCGTCATTATCCAATAACATTACAAAAAAGACTGCCTTGTCTATGTCTCCAAAAAAATAATTAAGCAGGCATAGACCCCATCCTGGAGAATTTTAAGTCTAATGTGGCCAGAATTGAACAAACTCCACAGGTTAAGCTGGCTAAATTCTCAAGTCCGCAAATTCCTACAGAGAGTTTTTAGAAGTAGAAAGTTAATGTAATTTCTACTACCAAGAAAAAGGGAATCACTAATAGTCTTCTCCTGTCCTGCAGACAAATGTAACATAAGCTGAGGTGAAAAACAATAGGGTGATTTTGCCCAAATGCACATGGTTAATTACTAGAAAAATTGAGTCTAAAATCCAGCTGTCATGACTCTCAGTCATCACAAAAAAAACTCTCAGTTTTTTCTTCATTATTTTCCCTCTGTGTGCATATCTATCACTTATAAATCTGAGAAGTAATAAATCATTGTTCCGTCAACCATAACATCAAGGGGATGATGATTCAGTTGGGTGCTGAGAAAATATTGGAATTGAATTGTTGCTAACAATTGTCATGGCTCTTAAGCAGAACTCAGCCCGGGATACAGGAATGGTTCCTGTGCCATCTCCACAGCCCTCCAGAGCTTTCTCTGGGGTGTACAGGCAGTAACTAGTGGTTGAGTGTACAGGCTCTAGACTAGGCCGACTTAACATCGTTTTCCTTCTCTGCTTCTCGCCAGCCTGTTTCCTCATACATAAAATGAGGACAGGACTTCCCTGGTGGCTCAGTGGTTAAGAAACCGTCTGCCGGGCTTCCCTGGTGGCGCAGTGGTTGGGGGTCTGCCTGCCAGTGCAGGGGACACGGGTTTGAGCCCTGGTCTGGGAAGATCCCGCATGCCGCAGAGCAACTGGGCCCGTGGGCCACAATTACTGAGCCTGCGCGTCTGGAGCCTGTGCTCCGCAACAAGAGAGGCCGCGATGGTGAGAGGCCCGTGCACTGCGATGAAGAGTGGTCCCCACTTGCCACAACTGGAGAAAGCCCTCGCACGGAAGCGAGGACTCAACACAGTCATAAATAAATAAATAAATAAATAAATAAATAAATAAATAAATAAAAAGAACGTGAATTTCTTTAAAAAAAAAAGAAACCGTCTGCCAATGCAGGGGACATGGGTTTGATCACTGGTCCAGGAAGATCCCTCATGCCGTGGAGCAACTAAGCCCACGAGCCACAACTACTGAGCCCGCACGCCACAACTACTGAAGCCCGCACACCTAGAGCCCATGCTCCACAGCAAGAGAAGCCACCGCAATGAGAAGCCCGTGCACCACAACGAAGAGTAGCCCCCACTCACCGCAACTAAGGAAAGCCTACGTGCAGCAACGAAGACCCAAAGCAGCCAAAAGTAAAAATAAATAAACAAATAAAATGAGGACAATAAAAGTACCCTCATAGTGGATGTGTTGAAAGGTTTGAATGATTCAGTGCATTGAGGTGTTTCGCATTTATTCTGAATCTTAGTGAGAAATTAATAAATGTTCATTATTATCATTATTTTGTTACATTATGACAATGTTTTTCTAGAACATCTTTAACAACAGGAGCTGAGAGTGGTCTTTCCTTGAAAGCCAAACACATCCCATTATTGTGTTTGCCTCCATTTAGTTTGGCTTAGGCAAGGCTCTGCAGAATCAAATAATTTTTCTTCCACTAGAATGATTAGAAGTCTCTTTATGCCCAGGCCCCTATGAGTGTGTACATCATGGGAATGTAGTGCTCTTTTAATTAAACATTATAAAATCTGTAGAACTCTTGAAAGAAATGCAGAAAAAAAATAATGTGAAACACATAATTTCACAGGGAGAAACAACAAACAGTTCAACTGTAGGCTGAATAAATTATCACTCCTGGTGATGTTGATTATGTAGGGTTCTGAGAAACTTCTTTTTACCACCTGCTGCACCTTTAAATTATGTCAGCTGGCCAATTTCCTTACCTAGCTGAAAAATCAGGCAAAAACTATGAACTCAAACTCAGACATCTTCTGTTGTCTTCAATACAAGTTGAATGCTTGGGTTATTTATTGACTATTCATTTATATACACATGAAACAGCTTCGGCGTTTTACCAAGGCCTACTTCCAATCATTGTCCTTTAAGGGACTCTTCTTTTGATTCATACCTGAGAACGGTTGCCAGCAACCCTTTCAAACTCTGCATTGCCAGCGGGTATTTGAATAAGACAGGTGGAATATGCTGGGTAGAAATATTGTGCTATCAAGAATAGTCCTAATGCCATTAACTTAGTATGCCCTGAGCAACCACTGACCAATTCTTGCTATTAAAGGGAATAAATAAGGGAGGCAATTTGTTAGGACAAAGCAGCCACCCCCTACCCCTAATCATTTTCCCCAGCCACTTTAGCAGGGAGAATGTGGACTGTAATTGTTTCTAAGTCTCTGTTGTAACCTGACTTTATATTTAGCAGAGAGTCAGAGAAGAAGATGAAAGATTTGATAATATAGATTTGGTCTCAGTGAAAACTGGTGAAGTAAGACTGAATCATACTTAATTATTACAGGGAAAAGTAAAGATTTTCAGCAGGCATCTACATAGATAGAAAGCCAGGAGACAGCCTGATGAATACAAAACATCTCCATTCTAATTCTGACTCGTATTGTTACCAAGTTTTCTCGCTACAAATGGGCATAGGCTTTTAAGAGTTATGTCTGATGTGAGTAACATGCTCTGGAAAATGTTTTATTACTGCTAACATCACCAGGATATGAATCTTAGAGTTGATTTGTCTCACAGGAATGTTTACTAACTTTTTTATATGGTTTGGCAAGAGACAGAATCACTATAAATGAAAAATATATATTAATGGAATAAAAATGCTTTTTTCACAAATTAATCAGAGATCATTCACAGGCAGAAACTTTTTCTTCAAAATGGAAAAAAATTACCCAATTTGTTATCTTTATACAAGCGTACCTTGTTTTATTGCATTTCATGGTATGGTGTTCTGCAGACACTGTGTTTTTTACAGATTGAAGGTTTGTGGCAACCCTACATTGAGCAGTTCTATGGGTGCCATTTTTCCAACAGCATTGCTCACTTGGTGTGTCTGTGTCACATTTTGGTAATTCTAACAATATTTCAAACTTTTTCATTATAATGTTATTTGTTATGGTGATCTGTGATCAATGATCTTTGATGTTACTATTGTAATTATTTTGGGGCAAGACGAACTATTCCCGTATACCACCATGAACTTAATCAATAAATGTCGTGTGTGTTCTGACTGCTCTACCTATTGGCCATTCCCTGTCTCTCCAGCTCTCCTCAGGCCTGTTCCCTGAGACAAAGCAATATTGAAATTAGGCCAATTAATAACTCTACAATGGCCTCTAAATATTCAAGTGAAAGGAAGAGTTGCACATCTCTTCCTTTAAATCAAAAGCTAGAAGTGATTAAGCTTAGTGAGGAAGGCATGTCAGAAGCCAAGACCGGCTGAAAGCTAGGTCTCTTACGCCAAACCATTAGCCACGTCGTGAATGCAAAGGAAAAGGAAAAGTGCTACTCCAGTAAACACACGAATGCTAAGAAAGTGAAACAGTCTTACTGCTGATGTGGAGAAAAATTTAGTGATCTGGCAAGGTGATCAAAACAATCACAACATTTCCTTAAATCAGAGCCTAATCCAGAGAAAGGCCCTAACTCTCTTCAATTCTGTGAAGGCTGAGAGAAGTGAGGAGGCTGCAGAAGAAAAGTCTGAAGTTAGCAGAGGTTGATTCATGAGGTTGAAAAAAAGAAGCTGTCTCCATAACATTAAGTGTAACGTGAGGCAGCAAGTGCTCTTGGAGAAGCTGCAGAAAGTTATCCAGAAGATCCAGCTAAACTAATTAATGAAAATCGCTACCCTAAACAAAATATTTTCAATGTAGATGAACCAGTCTTATATTGGAAGAAGATGCCATCTAGGACTTTCATAGCTAGAGAGAAGAAGTCAATACCTGGCTTCAAAACTTCAAAGGACAGGCTGACTCTCTTGTTAGGGGCTAATGCAACTGGTGACTTGAAGTTGAAGCCTATGCTCATTGACTATACCAAAAACCCTAGGGCCTTATGTTAAAGGGTTATGTTAATGTTAGGGAATTATGTTAAATCTACTCTACCTATGCTCTAGAAATGGAGCAACAAAGTTTGATGACAGCACACCTCTTTATAATATGATTTACTGAATATTTTAAGCCCACTTTTGAGACCTACTTCTCAGAAAAAAAATTCCTTTCAAAATATTACTGCTCATTGACAATGCACCTGGTCACTCAAGAGCTCTGATAAAGATGCACAATGAGATTCATGTTGTTTTTATGTCTGCTAATACAACATCCATTCTGCAGCCCATGGATCAAAGAGTAATTTTGACTTACAAGTTTTATTATTTAAGAAGTATATTTTGTTAGGCTATAGCTGCCATAGATAGTGATTCCTCCAGTGGATCTGGGCAAAGTTAATTGAAAAAGTTCTGGAAAGGATTCACCATTCTAGATGCCATTAAGAACATTCACAATTTATGGGAAGAAGTAAAAACATCAACATTAACAGGTTGGAAGAAGTTGATTCCAACCCTCATGGATGATTCTGAGGGGTCTGAGACTTCAGTGGAGGAAGTAACTACAGTTCTAAGAGAACTAGAATTAGAAGTGGAGCCTGAATGTGTGACTGAACTACTGCAATCTCATGATAAAATGAATGAGGAGTTACTTCTCAAGGATGAACAAAGAAAGTGGTTTCTTGTGATAGAATCTACTCCTGGCGAAGATGCTGTAAGGATTGTTGAAATGACAACAAAGGATTTAGAATGTTATGTAAACTTAGTTGATAAGGCAGTGGCATGGTTTGGGAGGATTCAGTCCAATTTTGAAGGAAGTTTTACTGTGGGTAAAATGCTATCAAACAGCATTTTCACAACAGAGAAATTGTTGTGAAAAGAAAAGTCAATGGATGTGGCAACTTCATTGTTGTCTTATGTTAAGACATTGCCACGGTCACCCCAGCCTTCAGCAACCACCAGCCTGATCAGTCAGCAGCCATCAACATCGAGGCAAGACCCTCCACCAACAAAAAGATTGCAACTCACTAAAGGCTCAGATGATAGATAGCATTTTTAGCAATAAAGTATATTTAATTAAAGTCTGTACATTGTGTTTTTAGACATAGTGCTATCGCACGCTTAATAGACTACAGTATAGTGTAAACATAACTTTTATATGCCCTGGGAAATGAAAAAATTCATATGACTCACTTTATTGTGATATTCACTTTATTGCAGTGGTCTGGAACAAACCCACAACATTTCTGAGGTCTGCCTGTATTTAGCTTACAGATTGTTGAAATACAGTAATGCAATATGTTGTATGTTGGGAGAATAAAAATATTCTCTTCTTTCAAAACAAATTAAACACTACTTTCTTTCTGACCTCTATTTTTTTTTCCAAGACTCCTGTTTTTTAAAAACTAAGTTATAGTTTGTGTGTCTATAAATAGGGGTGCACACAAACACTCGTGTGTGTGAGGAGTGACAGTGAGTAATCATAACAAACCTTTTATTGAGCACTCTCCGTTTGCTAAGCTTAATGTACCTTTTCTCTTTTGGTCTTCATGATACTTATATAAAGTGAAGACTATTTTCCATATTTATTTTACAGATGAGAACAGAGAAGCAAAGCAGAACCCTTCTGAAACATTAGCTCTCTCAGTCATAAGCATACCTCACTAACACAGAATTTCATAAGGGTGTTTCTTACCTGGTCTTCTCTCCACAGGCCACCACAGTCTTTAAATAACTGGGGAGGGACCACAAGTTCATGTGTCCTTATATTTAAACAGTATCTTAACAGATTTGTGAGAATGCCTGGACCACACTATCAAGATCTACACTTAAAAATGATGATTTATAAAGCTTAAAGAGAGTTTTATATTAATTTTTTCTTCTTTCCCCCAAGAATCTAGTAATGCCTCTTATCCTCTGTATCAAAGACAAGAACCTGTCCTTTGGCCATTCTCAGTCTTCCTCTAGGGCTCCAGATCATCTTGTGGGAACATCCTCTTCTTGATTCAGAGACCTTAAAGTCACCCATAATTCAGTTCTGTGCCTTCAGAGAGTTCATCAATAATTTCTGTGGAAGATTCTGTTTTCCTATATTTCATTCTGGAAAAAACTGGCTGTTGTCTTTACTAGTTAATGGCAATGCTCATGTGATACTGCAGCTCTCTGCCTCTCTCTAGCCTAAATGTTTTTTACCTGCACCCTCTCTGGTGGCATGTTCTCTTTGGTGGTATATTATCTTCAGTTTCTCCACTCATCTGTATAAACTCCTTTTAGAAGGAGCCCCTTCCTATTTGGAACCTGAATTGAGAACATCAGCCAGCACACATACCTGCCCTTGGAGAACATTATAAACATGTTCCAGCAATAATCAAGGTTATTACTGATAAATCACTCTGTGCCCAAATAGCAGGTGGGTAACAGTTCCATCCTTGATTCCATATTACAATTCTACCACTGGGCAAATTACAAATTAAAACGATGGAACTTTTGGTCATTACAACACTAATGCTCTATGTCTACACTAAGGTGCCTTGAACTCTTCTGTTTTGTATTCTACTGTTAATTATCCCCACATAAAAATCTGAGTGCCTTGCTATTTACAATAGCCAGGACATGGAAGCAACCTAAATGTCCATCAACAGAGGAATGTTTAAAGAAGATGAGGTACATATATACAATAGAATATCATTCAGCTATAAAAAAGAATGAAATAATGTCATTTGCAGCAACATGGGTGGACCTAGAGATTGCAATACTGAGTGAAGTAAGTCAGACAGAGAAAGACAAATATATGATATCGCTTATATGTGGAATCTTTAAAAAGGCTACAGATGAACTTATCTACAAAACAGAAATAGAGTAACAGATGTAGAAAACAAACTTATGGTTACCAGGGGTAAGGGGGAGGAGGGATAAATTGGGAGATTGGGATTGACATATACACACTACTATATATAAAATAGATAACTAATAAGGACCTACTGTAGAGCACAGGGAACTCTACTTAATACTCTGTAATGGCCTATAATGGAAAAGAATGTAAAAAAGAGTGGACATATGTATATATGTAACAGATTCACTTTGCTGTACAACTGAAACTAACACAACATTGTAAATCAAATAAAAAATAAAATTTAAAAAGTTTTAAAAATAAATAAAATAAAAATAAAAATCTGAGTGCTTTTGATATGCCTGAGGATGGTCTGGGCAACACACTGCATTCCCTCCACGATTCCCAACGCGTGTGCTGCTGCATCACATAGAAGTGAAGGAACAAGTTGAACCGTGTCCTGTGACTTTAGAACAGACCAGTTTAATTAAAAAAAAAAACATTCTTTAATGGTTTGAAATTCAGGGAATTCTAAAAGAAAAAATTATAACCATCAAGAAAATCTGGAAGAGGAAAATTTAGGATGTGTCAGTTATGCTAAGCACTTGTCTCCCTTTCTTTGAAGTTCAAGTTCCTTCATGTAGAAAGATGCTTTTTTATGGTATTGCTGGGCTTTTAGCCATGGTTAGATTAAACAATACAAATGCTTTGTTTGTGTACAATGTCTTTCATCTGGATTCTTTGCAAGGCTTTGAACACACACTTATTAATCCTCACAGCGTTTCATTGTATGTGTATGCTTCCTTCTTCCTTAGACAGGAATTCAACGGGCAATGTAATTTAAGTGTTGATTTCACTATCAGGCAAGCAGAATCCCAGTTTTCTTGCCATTTTCTGGCATAACCATTTTTCTGGGGGTTTTTTCCTCTTTGCTTTTAGTTATCCACAGGGCATTTCATTACACACTTGTACTTCCAATTTATTTAACTTTGTATCTTTCTGAATACTTATTTTACCAACCTGAATTATACAGCTTTGCTATAGTGTTCACATTATTTTCAAGCCATTTTCCCCAAAATGAATTTTTAAACTCTGGTTTGGACAAAAGTCTCAAGGGAATCATTATAGACTTCACCTGGGATTTGTCTGGAAAGTTTATGGACTGTAGATGGCTACACTTTCTTCTGATTGATATTATCAACTGGATTTCTAATGAACCATTTTTAATAGTTTTAAGTGTTCTCAAAAAGCACATAGGTTTTTCAAGAAATAAAGGTGGGTAATTTGATTTACTGTTCTGTATAACTTGCTTGGTTTTATACTTAGCAAGTGCTGTTCCCTTCTTGCACCTTCTTAAACACAGAGACCCACCATCATACACATACACATTTACCATTGGCTTTTTTCCAGAGCAATTTGATGTCTACTTTAAGATGAAACATCTGTCACTCTGTACTAAAGGTCCCCAGACTATGAGACAGAAATAGAAAAGGGATAGACAGCTCTACATGGATTGGAGGCAGATATAATCTTACCTTCTCTCTCTAGTTTAAAAGCTGATACCTGAATGTAACTGACATGACCATGCATAGGGAAAGTGGCAGCTTTAAAGCAACTTGAATCCAAATAGTTTGACTCCTTCCACAACTGTCTACACCTCTGTGGCACCCAGGAACTAACTCAGTGAAGCACTGGGCCAACATGCCTTCTGTGTCACTTGAGCCAATCCTTAAAGGAGCCAGGAGCTTGTGCCACCTGGGCATCTGGATGGTTCCTCCAAACAGCTCTTCCTACAGTACATTATAGGAGGTCCTGGAAGGAGTCATAATCTGAAATCTCTACAGATGAGAAGAGGCCCCAAGGAGAGAACACTGACAGATCATTGTATACAAGATTGTTGCCTATTGATGACCGGAATGGACAGATATCCAGCCAAATTCTAGTCTTATTCTCTAGTTTGTTTCTCGTGTGGCCTCACTCACTCTCATAGCTTTGATAATCATTCTTACACTGCCAGTTCTGCATCCCCAACTGTGATATCTCTACTCATTTTCAGAGCCATATGGCCAACTCTCTGCTAGTCATTTTGACTCTAATTTCTCACCAAATTAAATTCACAATCTGTCCTACACCTTCTCCTCCTCCTGTGTTCTATATCTCAGGCATCATCATATCATCATAATTGCCAAAACCAGAAATTCTATGGCCACGCTTTACTTCTCCCTCTTCTTCTTCTTCCACAACCCCACCACACACACAAACACACACTCACTCACTATTCAAAGCCACCTATTGATCTTACCTTTCACATAGCTTTGGAAATCAACTACTGTGCTACATCCCCACTGCCACTGCTGCAGTTCAAAGTCAAATCATCCCTAGCTTAGATAACTGTTAATATCCTTTTAATCAGTTAGTCTTCTGTCTCCATTCTTGCCCTTCCTCTGCCACCTCTCCAGACTGGCCTCTAATTTCTATCTATTCTTACAACTCCTCAAACATTGTGTTCTTTCCCTTACACTTGAGACTTCACACATGCTGTGCCCTCCAGGTAGAAGACTCCTCTGCCTTCCTTGACTGGCAATTGCTACTGATCCTTCAGATCTCAGCTTCGAGGTCACTGCCCTAATCTCCAAATTGGAGTAAGGCATCTCTCCTTTGTGGTCCCCAAGCACTCAGGGCTTTCCCTGTCACAGGAGAGTACTGGAAATCCCTGTTTGCTTGTTTATGCTCCCAGCTGACTGTAACCTCCGTCAGGCTTGGAACCTGGCCTACCTTGCTCACCATTGTTTTGTTGGCATGTGGCAAAGATTGGGACACAGTTGGTGTTCAGTAAATACTTATGAGCTCAGAAGAGAAGGGAAAAAGGAAAGTCGAAGAAGGAGGAAGATTGCCAAACACCATCTGCTTTGTAAATATATAAATAAATATGTAAATGTGAATAACTCTGTAAATAAATAAAGCCCTGAAATCAGTGGGGGTTTTTTTCTTGTGATCTGACTCTTTGTTATAAAAGTAGACTATAGAGAAAAAAATAAACAATGTAATTGAAGTTCTAATTAGTTGGTTTCTGAATCAAGTTTTAAACTAGAGATTTATTTTAAAGTCTTAATAATCTTTTTAATACATAAGAGGAGACTGATCTTTAATAAGATAATGTAGTGGAACCTCTTGTAAAATATGTAATCTTCTCTATTTATGTTTTTTTTTTAATCCAGATTTCAGAAATAGCATCTTCTTTAAGTGCAATATATCAGAATAACTACTAAATTGGTCAGCTCCTTTAAGGGTTTTCTGGAACACTCTTAGACGCATCACTTTAATGAAAAAATTATCACAACAGAGACAAGTTCATATTTAAGCTTGAATTTTTTTAAGATTAGATTTTGACAAAAAGTGTGGTCTTTCTTGCCTCCCATTTTAAATCAGTTCCAATGACCATACCAATGTACCTTTAAGGGTTAGTTAAGATCTTTCCAAATATAAGTCCATAGATGTCTTAATGACCAAAATATCCTGGGTATATGGTAGGAATACCATCTTCTGTGGGCTTTTAAGTTCCAGCCACATTAAGCCTAGGAGATGCAAACCAATTTGGATGGAATATTGTTACATTCATTTTTCAAAGTCAGAGTGCAACTTCAGGGGCCAGGTATCAATTTGTCCATCATCTTTCTTCAGTCCTGCTCCTTTCTAATTCCTGTGGTCACTTGAACAACTTCTCCCTCATCAAGAAAAAAAAAGGAAGGACACCAGGAACAATAGAGCTAATGAGCATGCTTCTAAATTATGTATATAATATATATATAACTTATATAACTGTTATATATACATGCATATATCTATATATATACATATATAGATATATCCTACATATATATACTAGACAGAGATCCTGGATTTAGAACAAAATTATTATAATATTATTTCTCTAGTGCAAAGAGGTAATAAAACATGTAACAATGCTATAACCAAAAAGAGTAATTTCATTCTGGCCTGAGAGTTGGATGAAGGCTTAATTAGCTTTTCCCATTGCTGAAGCCAACAAATCTTATTGTCCAGACAGTGAGAGGCCAAGAGCCATGAGGTATGATGAATCTCACAGTTTCCTATTTGGATAGGAAAAGGGATTTACAGAGGAACAGCATGCAAGCCGCTGGGCAACACTAGGCATGTGAGACTGTTGTCCATCTTTGGATGGTCAGAAACAAAACTACCTTTGTACCAGAAAGTAATTATCTCTTTCAATTGGATTTTCCCCTTCTCAATATACACAGTGTTAGAATTAGACTTTTTTCTAGTATTAAGTAGGTCAGATCACGGTAGGGTCCAATGGAACTGGCTCTTCCATGCAGGGCAGTGTGGGATGGGGCACCTGGGGGAGAGTTTTAAGAACCTCTTCCCATAGGGATTCTTTGAGTGTATTACTTGGTTTTCTTTATATCCAAACCCTTTACAGTAGGTTTAATCATTTAATTGTTAACAATTATTTGTTTAAAAAAGAGGGATGTGTATTTTGGCTTAATTATAGGCAATCCAGTTTTTTTTATCCCACCACTAAAAGTCCCTGTTTGTAACCATGATGAAAATTTATTTTAATATTTTGTCTCACTTCACAGAGATTTGTTAAGATTTATAAGTACTTTTGTTGCCTTCTCATTTCTACGTATTATGTCCCTTTGTTTACTTAGTGTAGGACACTTTGTGTAACTATTATCCATGGTTACTCTACAACTGGTGAATTTTTAAAATAAGTCTATCTTCTGCTGAGGCAAAAATATAAGCAAAATTATTTTCCATGGAAAAGATAGTTCTTGCTTTTATTTTCAATAAATATTTTATTTATTTTATTTTATGTCCAGTATGGGTTGGACATACTTTTTGCCCTAACATCCTTACTATTTTATTTCTCTTATCAGCATGCAGTCTGCCTTTAAAATTTTTTCCCCTGATTATTTATACTCCTTTTCCTTTCTAAGAATCCAAGGCACTTTATCGGTATTATTTTTAATTTTTTAACAATTGAACGTTAGGACTATGTCTTTAATCTTTGTATTGCCAACACTTAGCCCAGAAAATAACTTATAGTAGGAATTCAGCAGAAGTTTGTAAATAAATGCTTGATTGAAAGAATATGTTATACTACATTATATTATTTACATATTTTATCTACCATCCTTGATTCATTTTCTGCATCCCCTACAGCTTATGGCAAACTATAAGTTCAATAAATGAATGATCAGTGGCAAAATAGTAGTGAAATGGGCATGCAAAGAAGCAACATTTGCCCAGGTTCAAGGACCTTTGCCTCTGTGTCTTTCAAACTCTTTTTTTTCTGTCATTCCCCCAAGAGCATAATAACTCCTCTTTGCTCCTTCTTGAAATTAATGACTCATCTATAGGAGGGAGTAGGTAAGCCCAGCAAGCAGCAAAGTTAATTAATATTCTGGTTTGGGAGAAGGGCAGAGCCTAAGTCATGAAGATGGCTTGACTCAACTACAGTAAGGTGTGTGGTGTGTCATGTAGCTTTGACAGAGTAAGTGAGGATATTTTCATGGGAGCCAGAACATGCTAATAATAACAGTTTGACTTTTATACTCTTTCTAAGATGGTCATAACTCACCTCATTATGTCTGTTCTTCTTAAGGAAAGGTATGTAAAATCTCTGTGGGTGTCTCTGTACAATAAAAGGAAAACTTTTCTTTGTTCCTTTCTGTTAATTAAATCATTTAATGTCATCAACAGATGCTTTCTTACCTCGCACTGGCATTATCTGCAGCAAAGAAGGGAAAAAATTCTTCCTCCCACTTGCCAGCTTCCCATTCCTCCCAGCTTTATGACTGGAAAGAATAGAAAAACATCTGCGTTCGGTATGATTTGGAGCCCATGTATGCAGCCACAAAGTCTTCTAATTGGATTAGGCTGCTCCTAGGAACTGAATTCCATCATATGTGGTCAAATGTGTGCCTATGTTGAGGGGAGGAAAGTTGAAAAATTATGTTTTATTATGTGTTAGTCAATATAAGAAAAAAATTAATATCCTGGTGAGTATCTCACCAGGAAAGAAAGGATAAATTTGCTGCTTTGAACTTTCAAAGACCTAAATAGAAAACTGAACAAAAACAGTAGAACCAGGTTTACCTAGGCAACTTCATCACTAAGAGCATTAACGATTCCTCCCTGTGAAATTTTCAGCTCTTTACATGACCAAATTAAAGTTTTTCTAAATGGGGAGTGGGGTGGGGGTGGGGGGATGGAGGGATCACTTTGTGTATAACTTGCATCCAGGAAGTACAGAATGATTAACCAGGATGAATCCATAAGACTTCCCAGCAATATTTGCTGCACTTCGTGGTTATTACTTAGCTTTTAAAGGGAATAAAAAACACAAGTAAATGATTTGATGGGAGGGTATCACATTACCTTAGACAAGCACAGTGCCACCGTACTCTGTAACAGGAAGAAGACCAAAGACAAAAGACATAAGCCTGGAGTGGACTTCATGGAGTAAGAAACATAGGAAACTACCCATGTGACTAGTTGGCAAATCAGAGCAAGAGAGGGTTCTTGCCCTTGATGTCGTCCCCCAGATCCACCCCATCCCTAGTCCTTAACAGGGTAGGACCAAAGGGAAGAGGACAATTCCAGTCCTGAGCATTTGCTCATCAAGTTCTCAAATGGCCTGGGTCAGCTTGGGAATCACTATGGCTCAGTAAATAATAAGAGTGAAGACAATAAACTTGTCTGTCTTGTTCAGCATTTGTCTATAGCCATGAGTTGGTATATGCACTAATATTTATGAATGAATGAATAAATGATTATATGATACCAACAATAAGAATTGTTTCCACTTATTCAGAACTTACTAAGTGCTGAGACTGCGTGCTACACTTTATGTGTATTCCCTTATTTAATCCTTGTTTATTCCACGGGGATAGGATTCATTTTATTTTCATTATAGCCTTTCTGAAAAGTAATGGTCAGAATGCTTTATGGTAAAATTAAGTGAATTAAAATTTAATATTGGGAAGTTTCTTTATTGAAAAAAATTCTTTTAATAATCATGTAAAACAAGGGCTATATAAGTAAAAAAAAATCTGTATGAATTTATAAATTCACAAGATTATAGACAAGGGACTTTTGAGACCACCTAGTTTAATTCCCTAATTTCATGAAGGAGGAAAATGAGCCACAGATGAAATTAGACCCAATGTCAAATAGTTAGCCGTTGCTAGAGTGGGACCAGACCCCTCACCCTGCCAAGTTGTGCAGGTCCCAATGGGCTTCTTTTGTGATATTCTTTTACTACTCCCTTTAAGATTATTAGGGTTAATGAGTATTTAATGATTATAAGAGTCAGTGGAGTCAGAGAACCCCAGTTCACTGCATTACCTCATGTCACCCCAGGTCTCTGGGATCATGCAATGACATAAATCTTGATGTATTTATTGCTTAGTGAGGATTCTCAAGAATGTGGTTGTGACGCAGATCACTGGGAGGGAGAGGAATGAAGTTATAGCTACACCACACCTCAGATTTTTCCTATAGACTCCTATCTGTGCTACTACCAACTAAAAATATACATATTTTAACTGTGGTCCCCAGATGACTTTCCCCTCATCCATTAGTTCGAAAAAGTTTGAAAAAGTTTTGAGAACTTCACCTTGTGTCTGTAGGGAATATTGTCTCTCTGGCCAAATCACTGTGTGGGGAGGAGGAAACCATGCCTGGAGCCCAAGATTAGAAGTCAGAGCTTCCCAGCCCTGCAGAGGTACCTTGATCAATGCTCCTCCCAAGAAGTCAAGCTCCTGCTTCTCTAGCTGTTAATGGAAGGGCAGCCCAGGGTGTCCTGCTGTCCCCGTGTTACAAGATTGGTTATATAACCCCTGAAAGGGTGCTCATTATATTTCTGTAGCGTGACCTAAAGTTGGTTATCTGATCATTAGGACCCTTAGACAACTCAGAACATAACCAGAATGTGGCAATCCATCTTTGGAGAAAGAGAACATCCGCAGGGATTATGATATAGTCTTACAAATGGAGCAAGGCTGGTCACTTCTCGTATGCTCTTCATCAAGCCATATTCTGAAAGAAGTTTTCACTTCTTCCTGCAGCCTCCAGAAAGAACCCTCTTGTAACCTTCCCCATTTAATGAGAATCTGTCCTAGGTCATTTCTTTTTTTGATTTTTTTCCTTTTTTTTTTTTATGTAGAGTTGATTTACAATATTGTGTTAGTTTCAGACGTACAGCAAAGTGATTTGTTTACACATATATATGTCTGTATATATCTATATTCTTTTTTCTATTCTTTTCCATTACAGTTTATTATTTTTAAGATCTTTAAAACCCAATTTTTTCCAATATTCAGCTCATACACAATCAAGAAGTTTACTCTGTACCCAACTCTAAGGCAGCTTAAACTTGAAAGGATGCATTTGAAAACCAAACAACTCAACTCCACATTGCCTTTGTGGAGGCAGAACAAGAAGAGAATATTAAGTCATTTCTTAGTTAGATGGTTGATTTCTTAACAAGGTAAAGTTTAGTATGGATCAGCTAGCCACATAACACTCCCACTGAGGAAATGAGACGACACAGTCATTGTCTTTGACTCTGGTGGAGAAGCCTTAATTTCAGAGGTATCCATGATTCTGATCTCCCAATTACTCTCTTTTTGTAATGAAGACTCACAAATAGTTAACCCAGCCTGCTCATCTAGAGCATAGACTAGGATTCCTTCTATAGTAGCCTGGAGAATCCAGTCCTGATTCTAGCTTTATTTCTTCCCTTAGGTCAAATAATGTCAAGTTCCCCTATTTATTGATGCTCATCTCAGGTATGGATTTTAAAAAGCAAAAGCCAAGCCAGCCCAACAGAAGATCCCTTGTGTTTTGTGAAGCATGACATCACAGATCACATTCCTTCTGCATCAGGCAATTTTTGTTTAGCACCTTGTTTTGTCTCTTGGGAGGAATGATTCAGACCCATGTGGCCAAAGGTTTTCCTGGAGTCAGACTCATGACTAGTTCCTAAGCTTTTAGGGAATATTTATGAAGGCAGAGCTCTGGAAGCTAAAATGTTTCACTATAAAGATTTGCTCCTTAGTATCTACAGAAGTATCTCACTAAGTATCTACAGAAAATCAAAACAAGAGGCGTTTGGGGCATTTTAAAGCAGGAGTGCCCAAGTAGAGGGTGTGGTAGGGTCCCACAAAGCTTTCAGAAAGGTCCTTTTTCCTTATCCTATTGACTGTATTGTATGACAATTCAGAATTCTTAAAGAACTAGTTTAAATATCAAAAATAGATCAAGTCGGGATGACAGTATTATAACCAGACACACGATTAGAGGGTGGGCTGAAGAAGGTAGCAGAAAACCAATCATCAGTTTGAAGCTATTATCTTTGTGCTGTTGTAATCAGATTAACATTCGAGTATTATAATTCCGGTTTAAGACAAAGTAGTTTTAATTCTCTCAAAGGCTTCAAAATAGCCCTCTTTTTTAAGGGAAAAAAGCAAAATGTCACTTCTTGACAGAGAGAATTACCTCTGATAATTACCTATTGATATTATAATCTTTATTTGCTTCTTCAATCACTGAATATTTAATGAATACCCAGCATATAGCCTAGCACTAGGCTAGGCCCAATGAAGAAGACTCCTAAAAGACTCCTAAGGGCTCTTCCAAAAGGAAATTTAGAAGGAGAATACATGAGCATTAGATAGGAATACTCCTAATACTTTAAAACAGTTTCACCTTTATATCCCCACCTCTCAGCACATTTTATTTTAGGTGTCCAATAAACCACCAGTGAATGGCTAAAGAAAAACAGAAGTGAAGGGAAAAACACTGTGTGTTTTTGAATTCTGGAAGACTTTCCACAGAAAATTTGAAAGGATGGCTGAATGGGTTTTATTTTGAAACTAGAAAATGCTGGAGCAGAGGACATTAGAACTGGAAGGAACAGTGAGGACAAAGACATGATGTCCACCCCAGATTGATCCAGGTGTGCTTGGGGTTGGTGAGTGGCAGGCCTTGCTGGAACGGACGACAAGGTCCAGAAATATGATGGATGACAGATGTGTTGAGTAGAACAATAAGGGATGTTCTTACTTGTTCTTTTATACTTTAAAGTCACTTATATTTTCTGATCAGGGAACAGAATCAACTAAAGCCTTGGTTTAGGAAGGTGGATTTGGAAAGGAACATATAAGGTGGCTTACAGCAGATAGAGAAAAGGATGATGTAATGGTTTTCAAATATATTTGTAAAATTTTCATCACTCCTTCCTCCAGAATGTGGAACCTAATCTCCCTTCCCTTGAATGTGGGCTGAATTAAATGACTCACTTCTCACAAGTAGAATATGTCAACAAGAATAGTGTGTGAGGGGCTTCCCTGGCGGCGCAGTGGTTAAGAATCTGCCTGCCAGTGCAGGGGACACGGGTTCGAGCCCTGGTCTGGGAGGATCCCACATGCCGCGGAGCAACTGGGCCCGTGAGCCACAATTGCTGAGCCTGCGCGTCTGGAGCTTGTGCTCCGCAACAGGAGAGGCCGCGACAGTGAGAGGCCCGCGCACCGCGATGAAGAGTGGCCCCCGCTTGCCGCAACTGGAGAGAGTCCTCGCGCGGAAACGAAGACCCAACACAGCCATAAATTAATTAATTAATTAATTAATTAATTAATTAATTAATTAAAAAAAGAGATCTCCTATGGCTTTAAAAAAAAAAAAAGAATAGTGTGTGACTTCTGAGGTTAGGTGATCCAAAGTGTAGTTTCAGCCTGAAACTTGAATCCTTCACTTTGGAGAAATTAGCCCCTATGTCATATGGACATTCAAGCTGCTCTATGGAGAGGCCCAAGTAAGGAGGATAATGAGAGCTCTCACTAAAAACCAGCATCCACGTGCCGGCCACATGAATGAGCCATCCTGAAAGCACGTGCTCCACCTTGTCAGGCCTTCGATGACTGCATCCCTGGGGATATATTGACTGCAACTTTATGAGAGAGATCCTGAGCCAGACCCTTCAGTTAACCTATTTCTGAATTTCTAAGATTCAGAAACTGTGAAGATAATAAATTTGGGGATGATTTGTTACACAACATTAAGTAACTCATGAAGATGGTAAGGTTAGGTTATAAAAAGAGTGTTGTAACAACCTAGAACCTTGAATGTGGTCTTTGGCCATAAGAATGGTAAGGAATAAGTAAACATAATACATTATAAGGGGCAAGACTTAGTGACTTGTTGATCAGAGGAGTTGAGGACAAGAAATAAACCAAGATGTCTCTGAGAAAGTATAAGAACAGTGGTAGCCATGAAAGAAATATCAGTAGGGAGTGGTTGGGAGAAATGGCTTTAAGGGAAATCATCTCTTAATCTTGCAGCTGTCGAGACGGAGACCATATAAGAAGCTATAATGAGAATGATGAAATGTTGAATTTAGAAGATTGCTTAGAGATTGGTTAGTTAACAATTACCCTGTTTTACAGATAAAGGCAAGGCAGTCACACAAGACTCTGCACTTAGAAGGGCCCTGGGCTTCTTGGTTTAATGCTCAGCTTCTGCCCTCTTGAAATTTTTAATAATTTTTGAGCAACAGGCCCTGCATTTTCACTTTTCACTAGGTTGGCAAATTAAATAGCTAGTCTTGTGTACACTCCAGGCTTTCTCTACTAATTCTGAAAAAAATTACTTGATGAGTGTGGGATTGTCTGTTCCTCATATAATTCAAAGATTTGAGAGTGTGGGAGAAGGGTTTGGTTCTTACTGCACTGCATCATTTGCCACTCATCTTAATGTGTTTCTAGGAGTTGCCATTTTCCAGATGGTGAATCATCATGAAGGCGATGGGTCTGAGACACAGATTTCCTTTAGATTGCTAACGAGTGACATTCCTGATTCTCAAATGTGGATTCTCCTTCAGTGGAGATGCGGGGTTCCACTGCGGAGATGCTGTCATATTGGTGAACACTGAGTCTGCTAATTGTAACACTGCATGATACTGTATGGTATGTCCTAAATCAACTCACATTGCACACACTTACTGAGACCGATATAACCTTGGACAAATAATGAAGATATGACACCTTCTTTACCTCAGTGAATTCTAGTTCTTGGTAGCTAAGAGAGACATATGTTCTAGAATATCACTGAACAAGAAAAACTATTAAGCAAAAAAAGGCATAGTCCTTCTATTAGGAGGCAAAGAGTATAGAAGTAGAATATAGATACTTAATCTTGAAAAACAGACACCAACACTAAACCTGTAAGAATACTAGTTCTACATGGAAATGAATCTCTTAATCTCAGCACACACCCATTTCATTCTTTCATTAATACTCAATAAGTATTAGGTAGAGGTGATTGAAACACTATAATTTTATAAAACATAAAGCATTTGTAACCATATCTTATTTCAAGAATACTGCAATTTAATTATTAATGCCTGTAGTTACACTTGTTGAGGAGTAGGAAGAAAAACACATACAGACATCTGGTAGCAAGAAATGGTAGCGAGCAACCATCCCTGTTTTAAGTGGAACCACAATCGTTGCTTTTAAATACACAAAGTAAACATTCAGAAGTAAAAAATGGTGAAAGGAAATGGGGCACATACACAGGGTTTTTTTTTTATGTTTCTGAATAATTATTTTTTATAACTGAGAAATTTGGGGAGCAGAAGAGTTTTTCTCCTGTCTAGCAAGTACCATGTGCTGCTTCCTGCTCTAGTCGCAAAAAAAAAGAATCCTATGTGGCACAACTACTACACAATACTGCAGTTTCATAAGCTTCAGAGCAGGTGTCTTCACCTCAGGTCTGTGGACTCCTGTAAGTTCCGTGGGACAGTAAGGGAGTGATAACCTCCCCTGAAGTGTGATGCAAAACATGGCGCTGCTGTGGGTGTATGAAGAGAAGAACTTGGAGTATTTCTCTGCCTGGAATATGGGCCTCCTCTCTGCCTTTCTCATTCCCACCTGGCCCTGAAAGCTCAACTCAAATCCCACCTCCTCCTAGATACATTATCCCAGTCACTGCATCTCCCACCCCTCCCGGCTCTTATAAGCTCTCCTATTTTGGACTCCTGGGGTTTTCTCATCTATATCATTTATCTGTCCTTTGTCACATTTTGATCTGTTTCCCTAATATATTGAGAGATCCGGGAAGGAAGGTGCCCTTTGTATCTTGTTGCGTTTGTATTCCCAACATATATACTGTAATGGGAGGCCTTCCGTGAGTAGTTGGTGAGGCCGTTGTTATCGAGAATGTCTCCATCTTAGAGGGTCTCTCCTTTCCTGGCGCACTCCATAGGATCTGAAAAACTTCCCCAAATATCTCCCCTCTTCACCTCGTTCCCACCTCAAGGCTGACCTCGTTAGATTCCACCAGTACTTCATATTTCATCGAACGTTTCACATTCCTTAATTCCATTTTTATTATGTATTTATCTCCTCTGTGTAGACAAAAGAGTTCACGTCTGGGTTTGGGGAACAATATTTCTAAATGGTCATAAGCTTGTACGATAAAATTTGTTCAAGGTTTTAAATTGTATTTCTCTAATGTCGTTGAACAACAAATAAATCTCCTGAATACACTTTAATCTAACCTTAATAAGCAGATATTCACAGAAGAATGTGCCTCCCTCTCCTTCAGTTAAATGGTGATAGAAGTACTGAAGATAATATATAACATGAATTAACAAGACTTGCTTTAGAAATATACAACCCACTCAATGTGTGTGTGCATGAGTGTGCTTGCATAGTTCCTACATGTGTTTATATGTTTTGTGAGATACTGTTTCTCCACCTCCCTTACTGCACCTATTAGAATCTGCTTTGTATTAGGCAGATTTTTTTGCTTTGTTTACATTCTTGTTTATCCTCCTTCTCTAAATTGGAGATTCTCAAGGGATAAGAGCCAAAGATCTTTTGCAGGGGAGCCTTCCACTGGGTGGCGCACACACAGTGCTTTGCATATAGAAGTTACACAATAAATTTTACCTTAATTTGATAGATGGCATTCATAATGATATGAAATATTAAGGTGATATTCAATCACTGCAGGTTTGGGCAAGAAAGCTACATCAGGTATATGCTTACTTGATCTCTTCCTTCCAAATAGACAGTGAACATCAGCTAGACTGCAATTGCCTATCAGCAGAAGTAGCATTTCTACCCACTTGGGAAACATGGCTAATATTACCGAGATGGACAGTTCTACAGCAGAGAAGACCCTGGAGACCCAGTGGTCTGGAACTTTCTTTCCTCAATTAATGCATAGGCAAGTTCTTCCCAAATGATTTCTTAAAAGGGTGTGTGTCTCTAAATGGCCACAGGCAGACTTTTCTTGTAGATTAAAATCAAAAACTATGTTTTCTGACCCAGCTCTGCACTTTGACCTGTTCTTGTGCCTTTAGGTAGCATCGCCCCTGCCCTGGGGCCAGCTCTGGGTGCTCTGCAGGTGCTTGCCACACCTGTGAATCAGTTAAAGCACTGGGCGGGGAAGTTTCATTTTCTGTCAAGCACCTCGGAAACTAACGTCCCAACACAAATGGGACCAGAGAGTATCTATAAGAAACATAGACTTCTGATCAAAGTGCCTTGAGGTCTGAGAATCCTCTTCCTCTACCTATAAGCCCACAACTCCTTTCCTCTTAAATTAAAATCAATTTGCTGGAAATTATAAAAGACTTTCTGGTTATGGGATATTTTCCTCCAAGTGAAGAATGGATTATTTTAAGTTTATCTAATCACAGAAAACTTTTTATTTAAATGATCTCTGGCAAATAGAGCAGGGAGAAAGACTCACACGTTGAGTATGTAGTATGTACTGCCTTTTTTTTTCTCATTTCATGGTAACTTTTGTCCCAAAGCATTTTATAAAACACAGGAAATAAGAGTCCAGCCACTTTCAAAGTAAAGACACTAGCCAAGCACTGCAGAATAACTAGTCTCTTCTTTTTTTTTTCTAATTGAAGTATAGTTGGTTTACAATGTTGGGTTAATTTCTGCTGTACAGCAAAGGGGTTCAGTTATTTATATATGTATATATACATTCTTTTTTTATAGTCTTTTCTTATTCACTTATAAGGTTTATATATAAAAGCATATTAAATGGCTTTTAATTTTCCTTTTGGAAGAAGAAAACAAAAAACGAACTGCAAGATTCAAATAGCCTCTCCTCCTTCAATTTCACCCTTTTTCTGGTTCTGCCCACTTCACATCCCGTCCCATTCATGTGCAGTTACACAGGATATTTCTAAGGGCCCTTGCTCGTTCAATATCCTAGGCTGTGTTCACTTCCTAGGCTCACACACATAAACTCAATCCCTCAGTGTATTTTCCCTCATCTCCCACAGATCTATGTGAGATACCCTATAATTTTAAAGTGCCTGGCAAATTACTGTCCATTTAACATCCAGCTACATGATATTTAACTCAAGTTTACTGTAGAGATTGAGAAAATAACACATCTGATTAGACTAACTACTTAAGGGAATTAAGTTGTGGGTGTCCCTTAACATATGTTTAGCTGGGAGAAAAACAAAACTCGATATCTAGGTACTCTTAGTAACTACCAGAAGATAAAATTTTCCTTAGATAATTATAATGTGTGCCTTCATTCTGGCAGAAGATCTTATTGTGCTTTGCAATTGTTTATGCATTGCAATTGTTTATGCAGTTAGTCACCTACTTCTCTCCCACCTTCCAACTCCACACCAAAAGTTGAAAGATCAGTAATGTATGAAGAGGTTTTGGGGGGAAAAAATGGTGGATCTCCTTGGTGATACTGCAGAGAACTCATGCTTCTCTTATGACCTGTAAAAATGCACATAGACGGTGACTTGCAATGGAAATAAGGTGAAATGTGTGTTTGTATTCCTTCCCCTAAAATTCCTTCTATCAAAATATATTCTCTGGTAAAAATTAGGCAGTTTTCCTTCAGCCTTTTCTCTGCTAGGTCAGTGATGCTGTGCTTCACCAAGACTTGCAGACATCCAGGTTCCTGGACTCCATTTCAGAGGTTCTGGTTCTGTAGCTCTGAGGTAAGGCCCAGGGACATGAAGGTGTCGTACCCCCTACCCCAAGGAGATTCTGATGCAGGTGGCTCTTCTCTCGAAAGAACCACAATCTAGGCTCTAGGCCTGTGGCTCTCAGACTTTAGCAGGCATCAGAATCTTAATAAGAACTTATTAAGACATCGATGACTAGGCTCTACCCTCAGAGTTTCTGGTTCAGTATGTCTTTGTGGGGCCTGAGAGTCTGCATTTCTAACAAGTTCCCAGGTGATGCTGAAGCGGCTGATCTGGGACCACACTTTGTGGACCACTGCTCTAGACTAAATTAATGTGTTTGCTCAAAGCAACATGAAAAAGTGATGTGTCCCCAAAGCCTTTAGGGTCCCCTCCAACCAGCCCCCCTCCCACTTCCCTTTCCGGTTTCATAGGACCGCCTACTCTGAGGCACCTTATCATCCAGCCAACCCAGGCCCCTTGCCATTCCCTAAGGGTTCAGATGCTTGCATGTATGGGCTAATTCCTGTGCTTGGAACGTGGAAATCTTCCATGGTTTGCAAGGCCCAGCACACATGATCTATTTGCAAACGCTTCCCCAACCTCTCCAGATCAAAAGAATTACTCTTTTGTCAGCATCCATAGTACCTGAAGTTTGGCATGGTTTTTACCTAGTGGTATATATGTCTATCTTATCTGCTAGATTTTTAGCTCCCCAAGACTAGGTTTCAGACAACTTCGTTTTCTCCCTGAAGCCTAGCAGAAAGCATACCAGCAAAATCAAAACTCAATTGACCCATCGCCTTCAACACAGTGATTCTCAAACAAAGTACAGTTCACGGACCTCTGGGGAAACCTAACACAGTTTCCGAGCTGGGACTACAAGGTCAAAACTACTTTCATAACAATATTAGGTTAATAATAATAATAGTTATTTGCTTTTTTTGCTGTGTTGACATTTACTTTGATGTAAGCCATAGTGAGTAAAATTGCTGACACATTAGTATAAATCAAGACAGGGCCCACACTGTGTTAGCCGTCATTGTATTTTTTTTACAGACACACATTCACAGGGAAAAATCAAAACAACGTCTTTAATGAAGCAGTAAAATTTACTAATTTTATAAAATCACAAACCTTGAGTACAAATCTTTTATACAGTGTGGTGAAATGGGAAGTTCAGAAAAACACCTTTCCTCATACCCAAGTGTAAGGGTTATGTGAGAAAAGGACTCAGGTAATTGACCTGGAAGCTAGCCCAGATATTTTTTTTTCTTTTCTTCTTCTTTTTTTTTTTTTTTTCCCAGAGCACCAGTTTTACTTGTAAGAAAGAATGAATGACAAACTGTGGCTATTCAGACTCAGGTATTTGACAGACATCTCAGAAATGAATGAAGTATGTCTGTCACATCAAGGAAAACAACTGACAGCCTTTGTTGCCAATGATAAAATTTGAGCTTTCCAGAGAAAATTAGAAATTTAGAAAAATCATCACTGTGAGGCTGACAACACCCTAATACTTGAAGACTTTATGGTATTAACAAATGTAATTTCTGGATATGTATCATGAAGTGTGTCACCATTTGGAAAACCTTGATCACTCAAGTGAACCAATTTTTTTGAAATGACCAATGCATGATATTACAGAGCCAGGCATGAACACTTACTAGAAATACAATGTACAACAGTGGATTTTAATGCAACAGACTCTCAAAAGTTCAGTCACTGATTCACATTGGTTTCAGATTCCACATTGCAGCTAAATTTGAAGGAACGACTACCTATGGGGTTTCAGTGTAATATCAAAGAAGAATGTCCATAATTATCTGAATTGGCTATTAAACTATTAAAAATATTAAAATACCCTTTCAACTATATATTCATATGAGGCTAGCTTTAATTCACAGACTTCAATCAAAATCACAGATCACAGCAGATTGAATGCAGAGGCAGATATGAAAATACAGCTGTTTTCTATTAAGCCTACTTTAAAAGAAACTTACAAAAAAGTAAAAGAATACCACTTCTCACACAATGGCTTTGTTTTGGAAAATAAAAGTTTTTAATAAAAACATATTACATATGTTAACGTGTGATATATTTTTATTGTTATTTTAGATAGATTGATACATAAACATTTTTGTATTTTCAGTTTTAATTTCTAATATGGTAAACAACTTCATACATAAATAAATGCCGTTTGGAGTTCTCAATGATTTTAAGAGAATGAGAAGGTCCTAAGACTTAAACACTTGAACACTGCCACTCTAACATCTCCACATACCCAAAATTGCAAAAGCACACACTTGCTTTCTCAAGAATATCTGAAAAGGTGGCCCTCAACAAAATCCTGACAGCAGTGGAGTGGCTTTTGCCTGTGTTGTTGTTTTGGGTGATATTTGAAGAGGGCCGGCATCCTTAGTTATTTCCAGTTCATTTCCCCTGCAGTCTTTCACTCAGACGGGCATCCTATACCTGTCGTCTGTTGAAAACTGCAATATTTAAGCTGTTGTTTTCCCATTACCAAAGGAGTTGGCTCTGCATACCTTTGTCACACTGAGGAACGAAAGGTGATCTTTTCTAATAAACACTATCAGTGTCCAGCTAACTTGTGAGGCAGAGAGAGTTTTCTGGAGACCCTGATATTGACATATAGAAAGGTAGATGCTTCCTTTGCATAGGTGCACAGGAAGCCTTTGCCCCGAAGTCAGAGATACGTGCAGGACACAGATGCGATATTTCCCAAGCCATTAGGGAGAGTGGATGGGATCTTTCTTAAAAGTCTCTAAAATATTTCCCTGGACCTACTCTAAACTTACATACCTTGGTTCATGTACCCAAGAAGACATGATGAGAGGAAGGGGAAAAAGGGAAGGTGAAAAGAAAGAAAAAAGCAGAGAGGGATGGAGGAAGGCATTAGTGAGTAGTCACTATGTTTCACTCTGTTGTATGCGCCCTCACAAAAGAGCAAGTTAGGGTGGGTGCGAAAACGTTAGGTTGTTTCCCCAAACCACATATGAATGAGGGACAGTGCCAACTTATCTCTCTCCACAGCACGTGTTCTTTTCACAATGTTGTGTTGCCTCTCCTCAAAATTCTTACCAAATTTTAATTAACGGTGATAAAATAAAACAAAACAACTTCTGCAAGTTAATGCACTCTTTAAATACTTTTACCCTCTCGGGTACAGATCTATGTATCATCTAAAAAAGAGCCTATACCCTATGTATAACAAAGATAGAATGGTCTAGCTAATAGTAAGTCAAATTAAGGTAACATTAAGGCTAGGGTTATCATAAAATCACTGATGTTCAATAATTTTTAGTAATTTTATTAAGTGTTGGTAACATCTATTGAAAGCAAGTTAATGAGTGAATTTTTGTCTGTTCTAGGGAAGACTTCACACTAAGACTCTGAGAGCAAGCTTTTTGAAGGGCTTGCTGGGTGCCAGGGAAGGAAGATGGAGTTTTACAAACATGTCTCTGAGATAGTTCTTATTATTCTCATTTACCAGGTGAGGAAATGATAGCTCAGAGAGGTAAGTAATTTGCTCAGTCAAATAGCTCGTGACTGGCCAAGCTGGCTGGCAAGTCAAAATATTTTTACTTCCTAGCCCACACAGTTTACCTTAGGTATACTATTAGCCAGTGTCATAATTAGGTATACAATGTTGACATTATCTTAAATCTGGACTTTTAGATACAGTAATTAGAGACCACATAATTTTATCTTCAGAAGTCAGTATATGTTATTACAATTATTATTATTATACCATTATCCTTATTATTCTAAATTAAGAATAAATTACTCTCAAGTCATTTGCAACTAAAGCATATCAGGAATCATACAAAACTCTCCCATCTGCTATAAGATTGAATTGGAGTGTATTCTCTAATAATAACAATAAAAACAATAGTAGCCAAATACTCTTGTAACTATTATACCCATTTATACCCATTGTCTAGATGTGACTGAGGTACAGAGAGGTTAAGTAACTTGCCTAAGATCCCAAAGCTCATTAACGGGCCTGTGATTCCAACCAAGGCCACCTGGCTTCTGAGCCTGTGTATTTAAACAATGAGATCTGTCTATTAATGCAAGCAAAACACACACAGATTTAAGTTTAAAAATACAGGAAGACACAAGATTACTGGCATGAATTCATCAAAAATATCAATGTCATGGAAGGCGGGGTGATGGTCCTAGAATAAAAATTAAAGAGACAGGACCATCAAATGCAAAACATCAATGAATCCTGGTCTGGGGAAAATATACATGCACAGCTATACAGGACATTTGTAGACAATTTTAGAAATTCAGGCATGGACAGTGTATTAGATAATATTGTTATTGTTGTCTCAATGCTATATTTCTTGCTTGTCCTTATACCATTACGGTTATATAAGAGAATGTCTGTGTTCTGAGATGCTGTTTGCTAAAGTATTTAGGGATGTAGTCTTGCGCTACCTGCAACTTCCTAGCAAATGTTCTTAGGCGGGGGGGGGGGTGGGGAATATATATATGTATATTCACACACATACAGTGAGAGATAGAACAGTGATATATATACATGTGTATAGATATGTGTATACATATGCTTTATCTCTCAATCAGTGTGTGTGTGTATATATATACACAAAGAAAGTGGAGGAGAGATATGCATATGCTTATATACATACACAGCATTTATATACTTACACACACAGAATGAGAGATAAAGAAAAGATGGCAAACGTCAAATAATTGTGTGTGTATGTGTGTGTGAAGATTTCTTTCTTTCTCTACAATCTAGGAAGCACTCCCCTTTTAGCTATTTACCTGTCAATCTTTCCCTGGCCCCCATTTCCCTCACACGCCAACTTGTATATAAATTCTTGCAAAATAACTCTCATTTTAAACCCCAAACAGATTAATTCCTTCCTCGAGGTTCTAAACTCCCTCCTTTCCTGATCCCCTGCTTCCACAGTTCATTTTCTCACAGCTTACCTCTCTTAAAAACTGCATTTTTTTCCATGCCTCATTCTGGATGAGTCACACCTTTCCGATATAGAAAGGATTTGCCTAATTTTGCCGAGCTTTACGCAAGTGTTATTTACTGGGGTGAGTGGTAAGGTGGGATCATAGGTCCCTGGGATCCACTGCAAGGGGTGGGCTGCAGTTCTTCTGGGATTTCTAACATTCTTCTGGAGCTTTGGTGGATCCTGAGGAGACATTTAAGGAACATTCTCCTTTTTCAGTATCACTGTATCTGTGTTCTGGTCTCTCATCTTCTGTTGGCTTTTTACTAACAGGAAGAATTTGATATATTGCGACTTTGTTTTGGAAACTGTCTTCTGCCTCAAACCACTTTCCTAAAATCTCTAATGAGAAGATTTTGTAGAAGTGAAGGGTAATTATAGTTATCATGTTGGGTACCTTTGCAGAATCTTCTATGCACATCTTGAAGAAAATTAATGCAGATTTTACCTATGTGTGATGAAAAGTAAAAGTATGTCTTTTATGAGCCCTAACAGTGATTTTTCAAAACATAGTCACTTTGCTTCTCCAACCAGTCAGCAATAAAGAAAAAACCCACATCTCCTATTATCTCCAGATCTTACTTTTGTCCTTTGTTGATGACCGTGGGGAATTCTAATCTTACCTTTGATCCGTTGGTCTCTTATTTTCTCAAATCATTCAACATTCGTTTCTTGGAGGTGTTCTAAAAGGAATGAGGTAGAGGATGGAGGTAAGACCAAAGACAAGCTACAGCAAATGAGCTGACTTTTCAAAATGTGTGGAGAGGGTGTTGGAAATGGGCTAGACCAGGGGTCGCAATCACAAATGCACACGGCAGTCAGGAGACAGCAGGAATGAGTGAAGCGAGTCTAGGTATAAAAGACTTCTCTTCCATTTAACAACTGTAATCTTTCCATGTGTTCCCCTAGAAACATGAGCCTCTATCAGTTTAACTTTTGTTTGCTCACTTTTAATAACTACCTGGCACTGAAAAAAATATATTTCTAGCCTAAGAAATAAATGCAAGTGAAATAATATATAGCAACTTACATGCAGCTTCAGGGTCAGTAACAGGGAGGGAGGAGACTGGGTGAACCGGGGACTGTAGGCTCCACGGAAAAGGGACCCCACGCTCATTGACAGTGAACTAGTGACAGGTGAGGATGTGTGTCCCATGGGGACAGACAGTGCTTTTCAAGAAATGCTGCACATATGGATATTATGGTGAAGTCTCATGATTTGGGGGAAAGAAAGTCTATGAGCTGCATTCAATTTCAAGGCTAAGGCTGCTATTTCTGTCCTCTGTTTTACATATGAATGAAGTGACACTGTATCAGACTTTGAAACCTGAACTATGTGATTGGCTAAAATTGCAATGGCAGTATTAGAGATTCAACATTATGAAACGTATTATTTCCTGGAAGATTTGTGTGGTTGATAAAGATGGCTGTAGTCTCTTCTTAAGAGAGGTGTTCATGAGAAGAGTAAACATCAGTACAATTTTCAGAGCAGTCCCACTTCTCAGTAAGAGTGCAGGATCTCATGATGATCCAGGTCCTGTGGGCTTTTTAACTCAGGAAGAGAATAAGCTGATTGACTCAAGCAAAGGAGCAATCTCCACTTGTCCTGATAGCATCGACCAACTTATACTGGTTGAAATGCTGCCTGAGAGAAGGCAGGTGGTCCAACTACAGAAAAACAAATCACTTTATCCCAAGTGCAGTTTAGGAGGGTGCCGTGCATCTCCGTGAACGGTGCTAAGGTCTGCGTTATCATAGAAACAGTGAGTGATGCTGTTTGCCTTTCAGCCCGAGCGGAGCGTGATGTGTTTGCCTTGGCAGCCAGAGCCTGCCCACGCAAGGAGCCCTGGCACATAGGATTTCTGTGAATTGCCTGACCTGCCCTTGCATTATTAGTCAACAGGCGGCAGGAGACAGGGTGAAGGGGACAATGGTGAAGTCACCCTGATGTTTGCGCAGCTGATCTCTTTCTCCAGGGCTGAATCCTGAGATACAAATCAGCCTCTACTCATCCTGCTCCTCCCATAGGGAGCAAGAGTTGGCTTCATGATTTCAGCCAACAAAGGAACCCCACAGGTGTGGGAGAGGGACTGAGAAGGGCAGGAGAAGCTGCTGGCCATGGTTTCTTTGGCAGGAACTGCTGAGGCTCCAGCCTGCCAAGTGTCCCAGCTGTGACTCAGCCCCGCCAGTGGCTGAAAAGCCAGTGGCTTTTCTCGGCCCACAAGGAAGCATCTTGTTCCATGCACCATATGTTGGACAGAGATCTACCTTCCCTTTAAAATTAAGAAGAAAAAGAAAGAACAGCAAGTAACAGGATAATTTCCTAGCTTTTCCCTCTTCTCTCGCTTTCTAGCTAAGTGGCTGGTGAGGCTGATGATTTATTCAGAGTGTGAGGGACAAGATTTCAGGCCCTCTGAAACCATTTCCACTCCCCTTCCTGACTCCGCTCCCACCGCCCCAAAGACAAGCCTTGGGACGGGGGAGACATGACTCCGTCTGGATGGATGGCTATAGTGTAAATAAGCTGGGACTGAGAGCTCATGTATGTGGCAAAGTGGATCTGTGCTCCCAGGCTGAAAAAAGCCAGCTGAGAAGGAGAAATGGCAGCAGGCCAGCAGTTAAGCAAGACAAACACATACATTTGTTCTCCCTCTCCTCCTTTCTCCTCTCCTCCCCTTCCTTCTCCTACCCTCCCCTCCCCTGCCCCCCTTCTCTCTCTCCCTGTCACTCTCCCTGTATTTCTCTGTCCCCATCTCCCTTCCCCTCTTCTTTATCTCCATCTCTCTCTCTCTCCTTTCCTGACTCATGAACATTGCAGATTAATGTGTTTATAATGTCTGGAGTACATTTCACTCCCCAAATGGTCCCATCCTGACCCTTCTGGTCCCTGCAAACTGGTGGTTCTTTTTTATTTTTTCTTAAGCCAGGCCCTGCCCAAAGCCACACCCTACCCTGAGATGCAATTAAATGGAGGTTCACTGTGCCTATGGTCCTGGCTGGGAATGTATTTCAACAAACTCCCAAATATTTCTTTGTGAAGTGAGGTTAAAGGAAGGCAGCAGAGAGCAAAGCTCTGGTGCACCTGCCCAGCCCTCTCTCCCCAATGCCAGCAGCTCTCTCTCTGGCTCTGGCAAAGAACTTCAGGTTATGGAGGAAATCTGCCTAACACCTTCTAGATGACAATCACTGGAAGCATTGTTCTCTTAGAGCCATGGCCATGAAACTCTGAAGATGCCCTACATTTATTCCTTTCCATGTAGGAAGTACAAGAGAAGAGAGGAAAGGATAAGCAAGAGGAGAGGCAGGCTCAGAGAATGTTCTTGCTTCCAAGCTGAAGAAAAAGAAGGAATTAAATGATAATCAAGACAATGCTTAAGAAAATCTCTTTTTAACAGGACTTCCTAGTGTCAACATTTTTTTTAATGACTGTGTGGAGGGAAGCTAGCAGGCCAGGCACGCCTAGGGAGACTGTTTCGCCCTGAGATGCAGATGGCAAAGCCAGCTAATCCTGCTGCACAGAGGGCACGTACTCTGGCGGGTGGGTGCCATTCCCAAACCCATTTGGTAGCCCAGCCAGTCTCTCAGTCTCCCAGAGAACCCCAGATCCTCACATTTTGCAACTTGGCTTGTCAGATGTTTACAAAGGATCTGCTTTCCTTTGGCTCAGAGGGAGACCTGGCTGGAGGCCTTTGTCCCATAAACTAAATTACCAACATCTACTAGTTGCTAGACTCACAGAGGTGCTATGAGGTCACGGTACTGCTTTGCCTGGGCTCCGTTTTGTGACCTCAAGAAAGTCTTTAATTCTCTGGGCTCTAATCTCCTAGTCTCTAAAATGAGAAAATCAATCAGGGATTGTCAAATATCACAACCCAAAGTGAAAAGAACATTTTCTTTCAAGACCCAGTATACATTTAATTTATATATTTTAATTTAATAATTATGTGTATCAAATAATCAAAGTGAAATCTTTTATAAAACAATATTTACTTTTACTATTTATTTTCTCTCTCTCTTTATTGCTGGTCATGACTCATATTAATTTCATGACCTGCTAAATTGGTCACAATGCACAGCTTAAAATCTCTGATCTAGGTCATTCATTCCTCAGCAAATAGTTATACACACCAACATGTGCCAGGACGTCAGGTGCTGTTTTTAATTCAGCAGAGAATTGAACAGACAAAAATACCTATCCTCATAGAGCTTACATTCTGGAAGGGGTGTGTGTATGTGTGTGTGTGTGTATATGATATGTGATATATATGATATATCTCATAAATCATATGGTATGTCAGATGGTACAGCAGATATTCTTGGTGCCCCATTCATGTCCCTGGATATCATATTACATAGCCACTTAGGTGTGGTCCCTCCTATTCCAAGGGCCAACATCTGCATCTCTTTGCTTTGAAACACTTTCCAAAGTCACAGAAGGCTTATTTGCCCACTTTGAGTAGAAGCAGAAAATTAACACTCCACCCCCAAGAAGCCCACAACCAATGACTGGTGGAAGTTTTTATTAAAATAGTCCAGCTTCTTCTCCACTTGGGTGGGGTAACTATGAAACATCTCCCCCCAAAAACCACATATACTTGAATGCTTGGCACAAGAATTCTGGGGTAAGTCAAACTATGAAAGAAGGATAAATGCTATGGTAAAAAACAAATAGGAAAAGAGGATAGGGAGGGCCATGAGAGGCCATTTTAAATGAGGATATAGAGGAAGGCCTCCTGATAGGAAACAAATGGGACTTGAGGAAAAGCTTGAAGGAGGTAGGTGAGAAAGATGTGGCTATGGGAGAGGGGAAATGTTCCAGGCAAAGGGAATTGCAAGTATAAAGGCCCAGAGCAAGAGGAATTAGACATGCAATGGACTGTTTGTATCCCCCCCAAATTTGTATGTTGAAGTCCTAACCCCCAGTGTGATGGTATTTGGAGGTGGAGCCTTTGGGAGGTAATTAAGTTTAAATGAGGTCATGAGAGTTAAGCCCCCATGGTGGGATTAGTGCCCTTATAAAGAGATACAGGAAACCAGAGCTCTCTCTGCCATGTGGAGATACAGCAAGAGGATAGCCATCTATGAACCAGGGGGAGAGCTCTCACTAGAACTCCACCATGCTGGCACCTTGATCTCGGACTTCCAGCCTCCAAAACCAGGAGAAATACAGGTTTGTTGTTTAAGCCACCAAGTCTATGGTATTCTGTTATAGCTGCCCACACTGGTTAAGATGACCAGTGCATAAGCAGGAAAAGATAGGAAATTATTGATTATATCAAAATTCTCCATTATTTTGAATTAAAGTCCAGAGCAGTTTCTAAGAGACCCCGAAGAAATACGTCTTTCAGGTGACAATCCTTTATATGACTGAAGAAAATTAACCTATTTGCCTTCTTTCTCCTCAGCCAAACATCATCAGGTCTATAGGACATTCCACATATGATGCAACCTTTAGCATTTGGACATAACTTCGATGATTGTCTTATCAACAATCATACTAACCATAAAGTTTACTGCATGCCCAATGCTGTTCTAAGTGCTTTTACTTCAATTATCTCTTTTAATATTCAAGCAGTCCTGTGAGATAGGTCCAATTATGATTCCCATTTTATAGATGAGGACAACAGAAAACATAAAAATTAAGTAATCTGCCCAAGATATATAACCCGTAGGTATTAGAGCCAGACACGCAAACTAGCAAGTCTGACTCTGGAGATCATAAGTCATTACACTCTGCTCTGCCATGTCTCCCCTAACAAACCCATGGTCAGTTAGTGTGAGTTCAGACTAAGACTCAGACCTTCTGGCTCCCAATCTAGTGCTCTTTTCCACCATGTCACATTATCCCAAGTGTGGACAGAATGCCCATAGAAGGTAGGGGGATCTTGGGGAAGGGCACCTAGAGTATAAAATTCCCAAATCCAAATCCCCAGGACAACTGGCTATCAATAGAGCTTTTACTTATGTCGAAAAAGTAGAAAGTAACCTTTCCTATTTCTAAATTTTGTCAGGAAAATGTACTCTGGCAAAGACAGAAAGGCAGCCTTGCTCTAGAAAAGACTCTAAGACTAGCCCTAGTTCCCACACTTTAGGCATCAGAGAAGACAAAGCTCAAGGAAGTCTTCACTCTGAACCAGGAAGGAAGCAATAGCCTCCAGCCACAGGTTCTTGTCACCTGAGGCTGTTCAGATGGTGAAAACTCAGTGGTGAAAGCTTCTTTGTGTAGGATTTTCCTTCTTCCCCTGGGAGTTGAGAGGTGGCATACGGAGAAAGGGATGGCTTCAGCTTACAAAGCTGAATCTGAAAGATTTCATCAAGAAAGTGAACTTTCAGGACAGCTCATGAGGCAAAAATCTCAGAAAGGAACAAAGGAGACAGGGATGACAATTATCAATAGCATTCCATGGCAGCAGGCAGGGTGATCCATTTGAAATAAAAATCCGCTCCTGTCACACTGCTTAACACTCCAATGGCCTCCCTCTTCCTTCCCAGGAGGAGCCAGAAAGGTGCTTCATAGTCCTTATTCAAGATTCTGCTCAAGTTATATTATCAAAGAGGCCAATTTTGACTCTCTGACTTAATCCAAACCCCCTCTTTGCTTTGTTTTATTTCTTAGCATATATCACCACATGACATTCATTTCTTTGTTTTTAATCTCCCCTCCTCCAAACCCCAGATTATAATACCATGGAAGAGATCTCAGACTGAGTCTAATTAATTTTTTCCTGCTGTAATCCAGCACCTCAAACTGAGCCTGGTATTTGTTAACAGATGAAAGAATGAAAAAAAAATGAAATGAATGAAAACTGAAGGCAAGGATGTCCACTCTCACCACTTCTATTCAACATAGTACTGGAAGTCCTAACCAGAGCAATTAGGCAAGAAAAAGAAATAAAAGGCATCTAAATCAGAGAGAAAGAAGTAAAATTATGTTTGCAGATGACATAATCTTGTATATAGAAAATTCTAAACACTCCACAAAAAACTGTTAGAACTAATAAACAAATTCAGTAAAGTTACAGGATAAAAATACAAAAATAGTTGCATTTATATATGCTAACAATGAACTATACAAAAAGGAAATTAAGATAACAATCCTATTTACAGTAGCATCAAAAGGATAAAATATTCAGAAATTAACTTAACTAAGGAGATGAAAGACTCGCCCACTGGAAACTATAAAACAATGCTGAAAGAAGTTAAAGCAGATACAAATAAATGGAAAGATATCCCATGTTTGTGGATAGGAAAACTCACTACTATTAAAATGTCCATACTACTCAAAGCACTATATAGATTTAATGCTATCTCTACCATAAGCCCAATGGCATTTTTTACAGATTACAAAAACAGTTCCACAAATCATATGGAACCACAAAAGACCTTGAATAGCCAATCAATTTTGAGCAAGAAGAACAGAGCTGGAGAGATATTTTTGGATTTTAAACTATATTACAATGCTACAATAATAAAAAAAACTGTATGGTATTGGCATAAAAACAGACATATAGACCAACAGAACAGAACTGAGAGCCCAGAAATAAATTCATACATTTATGGCCAACTGACCTTTGACAAGGGTGCCAAGAATACACAATGGGGAAAGGAGAGCCTCTCAGCAAATGGTGATGGGAGAACTGGATATCTACATGCAAAAGAATGAAATTGGACCCTTATCTTACAGATACGCAAAGATCAAATCAAAATGAATTAAAGACTTAAGTGTGAGACCTGAAACTGTAAAATTTCCAGAAGACACAGACGGAAAAACTTCTTAATGTTGGTCTTGAAATGACTTTTTGGATATGACACCAAAGGCACAGGCAAAAGCAACAAAAATAAACAAGTGGAACCACCTCAAACTAAAAAACTTCTCCACAGTAAAGGGACAATCAACAAATGAAAAGCAAATCTATGGAATGAGAGAAAATATTTGCAAACTATATATCTGATAAGGGGTTAATACCCAAAATATATAAGGAACTCTTATAACTCAAAAGCAAACAACAACAACAAATAATCTGATTAAAAAATGGCCGGAGGACTTAAATTGTATTTCTCTAAAGACATACAAATGGCCAACAGGTACAAGAAAAGGTACTCAACATCATTAATTATCAGGGAAATGTGAATCAAAACTACAATAAGGTAATACCTCACACCTGTTGGGGTGGCAATTGTCCAAAAAAAAAGAAAAGTGTTGGCAAATATGTGAAGGAATTGCAACTTTTGAATGCTGTTGCTAGGAATGTAAAATGGTGCAGCTGCTATGGAAAATAGTATGGAAGTCCCTCAAAAAATTAAACATAGAACTAATATATGATCTGTCAATTCCTGTTCTGGATATATATCCAAAAAAATTGATATGAGGATCTCAAAGTGATATCTGCATTCCCATGTTCATTGCAGCATTAGTCACAATAGCCAAGATATGAAAACAATCTAAGTATACATGGATAGATGAATGATAAAGAAAATGTGGTATATGCATTCAATGGAATATTATTCAGCCTTAAAAAGGAAATACTGCCATATGCAACAAAATGGATGAACCTGGAGGACATTATGCTAAATGACAAGTCAGTCACAGAAAGACAAATACTGCATGGTCCCACCTATGTTAGGCATCTAAAATAGTCATACTCTTAGAAGCAAAGAGTAGAATGGTAGTTGCCGAGGGAAGAGAAATTGGGGAGTCATTGTTTGATGGGTATAAAGTTTCAATTATGCAAGATGAATAAGTCCTAGAGATCTGCTGTACAACTCTGTGTCTATAATTAGCACTGTATTGTGCACTTAAAAATGTAAAGGGTAGATCTCATGTTAAGTGTTCTTACTACAATGTAAAACAAAAGAAAATAAAAGAATATTCACTACCTATTAGAAACCTAATTGAAAATGTAGTACATTCCTAATTGTATGACTCTTCAACTTTATAATCTGGAACGCTGTAACATCAGCCTGTCCTTAAATCTTCCCCCCAACACCCACACAGATAGAGATAAAGATGGAGAAAGCACATAAGTCAAAGTCAACTTCCCCCCGCCCCCGGCAAATTGGGCACTTCAGAAGGAACACTCAATTTGCCATCACTTGGGCTTTATGAAATCTAGCACTGGAGCAGCAGATCTGGTTAAAATGCAATGTCAGATTCAGAAGGTGGAGGTGGCATCTGAGATCCTGCATTTCTTATCAGCTCTCAGGTAATGCCAATGCAGCTGTTCTAAGGACCACACTTTGAGTAGCAAGACTCATACCACAATAGCCTGAAGAACCCCATGTAGCTACTTCAGGGACTAACAATCAATGCACTTTATTCAGCATGCTTGATTTTCCCTCTTTGGGTTTAGGAGACACGAGTCCTTACGACTCAACAGGCCAGCAATCTTAGCATCTTCCTACTGCAAGTCCACAAGGAGAAAATTATTCCCATTCTCATGTTTATAAAGGCTGGCTGTACTTAGCCTAGCTGCTTATTCAGTGGTGTGGGTTTCTTTGGAAGGAAGGAAACACTGTCTAATAATAGTAGTGCCTTATATTTACACATGGTTTATAATTTACAAATGCACTCACGTATGTAAACTCATATCAGTCTCACGATGACACTTGGAGGTAGAAGAGAGGGGTGTATTACAAACCCATGTGGCAGAAGCAAGCAGAGTGCCTTCAGAGTTGGAGTGATCAGGGAAAGGTTTTAGAAGAAAGTGACATTGAATATGAAAATCAAGAATAGATAGAGTTCAAGTAGGCAAGGAGTGGGGGAAATAACATTCCAAGAAGGGAAGAAGGGATGCAGACATACTGTAAATATGTCTTGAGCTAGTACTCTAAAACCCAATGGAATCAGCAGGAGCAAATATGTTTTAACTTTTTTTGGTGGGATGTAGGCACCATTAAAGTATTTTAATTCAGGGAGTTGATATAATCAGATTTACCTGAAAGCATCTGAGTTTGATGTAGGCAAGACTGTTGAAAGTGAAGCCAGCCAGGGGTTATTGAAAGGGAAGAAGCATGAATTTAACAGTGGCCTTAACAGTGGAAAGGGGAAAAACACACTTACAGGACTTTGTGCCTAATTGGATGTAGAGTGTGATGGAGGGAATATTAAGAGTTGAAGCCGTCAGAAATAGATAAGTTTTTATATCTCAAGGGCCATAAAAATGTGCATGTCGTTTGACCTAAGTATGTCTCACTGGGATTTTAGACTAAGGAAATAAATCCTCCCAAAACAAAATCTCTTTCCACAAATATGTTCAATGCAGCATTTTTTTAAGAGTAAAAATTGGGGAATAACCTAAATGTTCATCATACGGTATGATTAAGTAAATTTTGTGCAATAAGATTATAAAGTGACGTTATAAGATTAAATTTTAAAATCGAAGGATACATTTTAAAGATTTCTTTAAAGTAAACATATTTCCTGGAGAGGAAAAGTTAATGCCTTAATGATAGCTAATTTTCCCAAATAAATATATAAAGATAATGTAAAACCAAATTTTTTTTTATTCGGACAAATTGATTCTAAAATTTTATGGGAAAATAAATATATCACATTTATCAAGCAAATTTTAAAAGGAAAGACTGATCAATTACTTGCACTAATGTAATGGGTGTTATACTATACTATTTTTACAATATGGTTATCAAAATTGTGCATTATTGGCATGTAAATCATCATGCCAAACAAAACAGAGTATAGTCCAGAATAGATATAAATATACATGAAAATGTAATATATAATATTTGACACTAGAAATAAGTGGGGAAATCGTGAATTTTTCAATAAAAGGTAATAGGATAATTGACTAGACATTCAGAAGACAATTTAATTTGCTACTTCATATAATATTTTAAAACCATTCCTAGGATAAAGATCTTTTTAAAAAAACTTTTAACAGTGTTAGAAGCAACAGAGAAAACTCAGAGACTTAATAGAATATAATTGACAGATTTGACTGGGTGAAAATTTAAAACTTTTGTGCAGTAAAACAGCCCATAAATAAAATCAAGGGAAACATGACAGATACCGAGAAATGTTTACAATATATTTAACAAAGTGTTAATATATACAATAGTACAGAAAGATTAATTTTTTTAGAAAAACAAACTTACCAGAAGAAAAATAAGAGTAGGAATGAAAAGCCACAGCATAAGAGAAAACAACTCAAAGGATAATAAGCATATGAATTCACCCTCACTGGAAGTCGGGGGATTGTGAATTAGAACAATACTAAGGATAGTTTGCCTATTGAACTAACGAAAACTATACTGATAAAATTCAGTGCTGTCAAGGATGTGAGAAAACATCCTTGTTAGGAGTGTATATTGGTAGACGTGTGTATTGATAAATATTTTGGGAAGAATTTAAAGGTATGAAAACTTTAAACGTTCCTCCTCTATGACTCAGTACTCTCATTTCTAGGACTTTCTTCTACAGCATTTTTGGAGAGCAATCTAGCAGTGATATAGCAAAATTTTAGTTTTTATTCCCTTTGGCCTAACAATGCCATTTCTAAGTATCTATCCTAAGGTACAGGCAAAGATAATCATGACAGTACTTTTTACAATAAAAAATTAAAGTTACCAAAGATCTAACAATGGAGGAATGGCAGAATAAATTACAAAATAGGCAGCCATTAAAAGGAATGGGTTAAAATGTAAAATAGATAGCTAGTGGGAAGCAGCCGCATAGCACAGGGAGATCAGCTCGGTGCTTTGTGACCACCTAGAGGGGTGGGATAGGGAGGGTGGGAGGGAGACGCAAGAGGGAGGAGATACGGGGATACATGTATATGTATAGCTGATTCACTTTGTTATACAGCAGAAACTAACACACCATTGTAAAGCAATTATACTCCAATAAAGATGTTTACAAATAAATAAATAAAAATAAATTTTAAAAAAGAATGGGTTAAGTCTGTAACTAGTAACCTGGAATATATAATTGTATGACACAAGTCATAGAAATTATTCCATTTTTAGTTTAAAAAACAGAAGCATGAGCAAATAGAGACATGACTATATACATGTAGGATAAAGGATAGATACACACCAAGAAGTTAATGGTGATCACCTCTGGGGGTGGGATCAGATGAAAGAAGGACAGCACGTGATAAAAGACCAAAGACAAAACTGTTCCCATTCAGGAAGGAGGAGAAAGAAGAGGAGCCGTGGCAAAAGGCAATAGAAGAGTGATACAGACAGACAGAGGAGAACCAAGGAAGGACAGGGCCTGAGAGCCAAGGAATGAGAATTTCAAGAGGAGGGAGAGAAGGGGTGCTGAGAGGCCTGGGATGGCGCAGCCCAAGGAAAGAGAGCAGCTGATGAGTAGTAGTGGTGGAAGCCGTGGCGCAGGGGGGATTAGGGCAGCCTTTGTCTACCCTGCCTGTGCATCTTGGTAGAAACAGAGAAATCAGAGCCCTACCCTAAACCTCCTGAATTACAAGTTCTGCAAGGGCCACCTGTATATGGTATGTTTGAAACCCTCCTCAGATGACCAGGTGTGCAGCCAAGGTTAAGAACCACTGAGGGAAGGCACCGAGAGCTTAGTGAGTCAGGGGAGCTGAGCCTAGATCATTCTTCCACTAAGTCTGACAGATGAAGAATGGAGTGAGTTAAATCATAAAGCCCCCGAAAGAGTCAGCAGGATCAAGGAAGATTCGAGGATGTTGTTGGCTGCAGAAGAAGCCAATGGGGCAGAAAACATTAACTATGAGAGGAAGACAGGGAGAAAAGGAAGGGGGAGAAAAAGAACTTAATGTTTCTAGATTTTCTGCTACTTGTCAGGCATTTTACATATGTTATCACCATTATGACTCCTTTTACTGGTGATTAATAATTACCATTGTTAGTTTTGAGGCATATATCACCGCATCTGATTTTCAATGAGGCAAGTGAGGCTTAGGGAAGCCATGTAAATACTAGAGTCCCAAACCCATGCCAACGGCTGTGCTCTTTCCTCTGCATCAGCCATGGATTAAGGTCTTGGAGGCAGCGGGCAGGGCTGGGGTCTAGGACTCACGTGGAGAAGTAGCTTGGAAAACAGGAGGAACACACCAGCTGAGACAGTGACAAGACAGAGACATGCAAGAAAGGAACACACGTAAAGGGGCGGGGCATGTTAGTGTTTAGAGAAGGAGGCAGGGGGCAGTTAGGAAAGAAGTTGAGGTTAACCGCGGACTTCCTTCATGATCTCAGTAAAGCCAGGGCAAGGTGATTAATTCACTGACAGCTAACGCTGGTGGTTCGTGGATGGTACCTGTGTGCTGCACCATAGAGTGGAAAGCGAGCCTCGCCCTTCTCTCCCAGTGAGATGTGGATTAGTCACTCAACAACCGATCTGTCAATCCGGAAGCCAGGAGCACGGATGAGCACCAATGAGCAGAGCTGCCTGCAGCTAACTGCGAACCACAGGGAGGAAGAGCGAGGGTCCCACCTTCCAAGAGCTGACAGTCGAGAGTTACTAGGGCGAGGTTTTTTCACCAACTATTAAAATTGTCTGACTAGAACAACTCCAAAAAACTGACGATCCCTTGCTTTGCAAAGGTCATGTGGAAATATTCTGCCACTGATGATCTCATGTCACCCAGTGGTTTTGAAAGTAAACAGGGGTTGCATACCTTTGTGGCCACCCATGAGCGAAGGTAAGTATGCAAGAAAGAGGCATCTCCCTTCCGCTGAGAGAACCAGATGGGGTCTATAATTGAATTGTCCAAGGTCATGTTACTGAACAGGAAGCATCAGGTGGTCATGCCTGTGCAGGTGCCTCTGGGCTTCCAGTCCAAAATGTTCACCAAAGTGTCCTGGAATAGTCAGTGGCTTCCAGAGACTTGGCAAGTGGCTGCTACCGAATGTCATTTGCCCGTTATTCCAGAGTGGCAATCACTCAAAAGGGAAAAGCCCAGCATTCCAATAACTTTTTTGTTGAAACTTTATAGTCTTTGTTTAAAATATCTCCATGGTGCCCCTCTGGGTTATGAAACAATCAGATGCAATATTACTTAATAGCATCAAACGGACACTAGCAACTTACTAATTGAGGGATAATTATTTGATTCAGGCAGCTACTACTTTTGTTTCAGTACTTTTTTTTCTTTTGCCAGAGAAAGGTGGTGATTCTTCATGGTTTTGCTATTACCAAAAGAAAAAAAAAAAAAGTCAGACCCACATCAGAAAAGATATTAGAAAAGATAAATTTTATATTTGTGGAAAACAGCGAAAGCGTGGATTATTTCAGCACCACCAGTGTTTCTATGTTATACTCATGTGGCGGAGAATAAACACGGAGCGCCCCGGAAGTTTGGGCTTTGGGCTATCAAAAAAGAAAGCAAAACCTGCTCTCTCCCCTTCTCGGGTCACTGACTGTTTTCTTTTGCCCCTTTCACTCTGACCCCTTCTTCTTCTCAGGGAAGGTGAGATTCAAATCTCTGGAGCCCCCCTCCAATGTTGTCAAGCTGCTGTTCAGTGTTGTTCAGAAATAAGGAAAGAAATTTGACAAGGAGCCACTCCACATCTTGGCTGCCAGGAGAAATACCATCTTTGAGGTCATGCCATTCATGAAGACATTTTTATTATTGTTTTGTCCGTCTATTTTCCTGTTGCAGTCTCAGTGGAAGACGTGTGGTCTTGCTCGTGCAAAACCCATCTGGGGAGAATCCGTTCTTTCTTCTCCGCGTCTTTGCTGCATTTCGGCTTCCCCAGCTCCCTTCCTCACCTGGCAAAGCTGGCTGGCTCTGGACGTTTTGCAGGCTGAAGAAAATCACTGTTTCGCCTCCAGCAAGGAACAGAAATGTTGCAACCCTGACTCCTCCTCTAATGAAGAAAGAGTGAACAAGTGCACTTGTTGGGCTTCTTCTCCCAGAGCCGCCGGGCTGGGGGAGCCAAGGCTGAGATTCCGGGACACCCCCCGGTTGGGCTGGGCTTCCCGCCCGCCCGCCCCCTTCCATTTGGGTCTAACTCGCTCCTCTCCCTCTTTCTGGATTTTACCGGCTGTTCCTGAAACAGCTTTACACACGATGGATCTCCACGTCCTTTTACAGGAAGTGCTCACGGACTGAGATGGCAGACTTTGCTCCCCGGCAAAAGTGAGTACCCATCGCGGGCTGAACCGAGAGCCCAGGGGTGACGGGGGAGGCGCGGGCGGCGCGGGCGGCGCCGGGGCCGCGGGTTCGAGGCCGCGTGCGGAGAGGCGAGCGCGGGCTGCTCCGGAAAACGCCAGAAACCCGGCGGAACCGCCCAGCGGCAGCCTGGCGGAGAGCCGGGGCTCTGACAGCAGGGAGGTCCCCTCTCAGAGGAACTAAAAATACTCTATCCGCCCCCCACCCCTGCCGCTTTTACAACTGCACGCATCAGTCTTTATAAGAGGCATCTTCAGATGCACCCTTAAGAATGAGTTTCGGCGTGGCTGTGGGATTCTCACAAGGTACATTACTTACATCAAATTGAAAAGAAAAAAATAGCGGGGAGGGGGAAGGGGCTCAGACAGGGGATGCGCTGACGGCGGGCTTGAGGATTCTCCCAGTAGCACCAGCACGCGCCACGTCCCGGGTATCCGGCGTGCAAAGTTGAGCGGTACCCGTGCTGACCCGAAAGGCGTGGCTCCCTCCCCACCAAAAAAAGGCAGTGGGAGTAGTGGCAGGTAAGCAGCCTCCTGGCTGCCATCCGGAGCCCAGCCGAAGGGAGGCGGCCCGACCTCAGCAAAGGAATTCCAGCTGGAGAGGCAGCTGCGGGAGCCGCTGGAGGGAAGAGGACGAGAGAGGAGAGCAGAGCGGAGGAGAGGAGGGGAAGTCAGGCGAACTCAGGTAACTGGGGAGCCAGAGCGCTGCCGCAGCGAGGGCTGGAGTTGCAGCTCTTTGAGTGGGAGAAAATCCTTTTGGTGACCTCTACCTGAGTCCTGGGCAAGCAGCCACGTTGCCCTAATAACAAGCAATTTAGGATTTTCGATGACTGGACTTGAAAATGGTTGCAAAACATTATTATTAATCTGGAGGGATTCGTTTGTTTTCATTCATCAACTTGGTTGGCAAAGATTTCCCACCCAAGTTTCATGCTTCTTGGTCAGGGGAGCGTTGCTAATCCCACCCCTGCCTCTGGCTGTGCAAACCTGGGCAAGACACTTATGGTCTCCGGGCCTCAGTTTTCCTTGCAACATTTAGGGCAATATATATATATATATATATATGTATATATATATATATATATATATATATATACATATATATATACATATATATATATATATGTATATATACACCACTAACATTGTATGTGTGCATATGTGTGTGCAACATTTAATGCAATATATATATTGCCCTAAATGTGTGCATATGTGTGTATACATACGCATCTACTATATATATATATATATTTAGATCACTACTTATATATGAGTATATGTAAAATTAGTGGGGTAAAAGTGCCGCAGAATAGTGTAAGAAAGAAGCTGATGAAATTTTAAATTTTAGTGGTTCTTAAGAATTGGGGATCATAAGTCCTTTTGAGAATTAGATATGAGTCCTCTCCCAAAGGAGCAGGGTGTGGGGAGGGGGAATATTCTTATGGAATGTACGTAAAGTTTTGAAAGCAATCCCTGGGGGTTTTTGGACATCCCCTGAAGACCCTGCCTGAACCCCAAGTGAACATCCCTTGCCTTCCTTTCAAGGGCCTGCATCAACTATCCAGCCAAACCTGTGCAGGCAGCTGGGCTGGCTGTGGGAGTAATCTGGCAGGCTTCCCTGGGGGTCTGGAGTCAGCTGTGCTGCTGAAGGAGAGAGCCTTCCTTTCGTGAGTGAGCTCCCGGGACGCTGTTTCCCAAGGGCTTCACCAGTCTCTGCCTTGTGGGGAACCCTCCTTACAAACTCTTGTAATGAGTTTTCTAAGGTGATAATCCTCAGCCCTGGAGTTTTCACTCCTGCAAACAGCACTGGAGAACACCTGCAGAGGGTCACTGTCTCAAAAAAGAGCTCTTCTGGTCCCCTAGCTGGATGTCAGACAGTGAGACCAAGGCTTGGTTTTGAAACGAAGTGCTATTTGCTCCCCGATGCATAGTAGGGATAGTAATGGTCTTCTTTGGGACCTCTGCACTTTTCCTTTAAGGTACTAGGGACACATGCCTCGTGGGACCTGGGTCTTCCATTGGCAATGCCAGCAAGGTGTAGCAGAGGACACAGGGAGCTTTGGAGCCCAACAAACCGGGCTTCAAATCTTGGCTCTCACAGTTCAGGCAGGTCACTGAACTTCTCTGAGTCTCACTTTTCCTATTGGTGAAATGGGGAACAATACTGCTTTCTTGCACAGTGGTTAGGAAAATGAAAAATAAAAAATGGAAATGCCTAGTCTATAGTCAGTGAGAGACTGCTATTATTGATATTAATGTGAGGTTATAAGTCAGTGGTAAATAGTCTCCTGCTTTTTCAGAGCAGTTTACTCTGTCTCCTATAGGGCTTATGTCAGCAAAAGAATGAGTAAAATCAGTCCTGGTCTAGTTATTCTAAAAGATGAATGGGGGGTTCAGAATACAATGTTGGGCTTACTGCTTCTCCTTTGTCAAGCAGAGCGTTCTGTGCTGCCAGCAAGTGCAATGTGTCCAGACTGGAGTGGATTCTTGACCCTTTCTGTGAGTTCTCTTTTGGCCCGTAGTCCTGAATACAGAACAGCTAGGTCTGTGCCTGTGGCTACAAGCATCTCGGTATGGAAACTGGGGACGTCTGATGGTTGCATCCATCTCTAGATACGCCACAAACCGTCTCTGTAAAGAGAAATGTCTCCATTTCCATCTTTCTCAGCTCGGCACAGATTTAACACCCTCAACTCAGCTAATACCCTCTGTCTCTCTCCGTGGTTCTGGCCCCTCAGTTGCAAGAATTGAATGACGTAGAAATGGGGGAGGGAACTATCAGAATCTTAAACGGAAACTGGATTCCCTCTAAGTAGCCATTCCTAAGATCGATCAGTATATTCTGGCAAAACATTCTTGAATGCAAAGATGACAATAGTGATACCTACTATTCACTGAGTCGTCAAGATGTACTAAGCACTTGCCTACATTCCTTCAATTAATTCTCAGAGTAACATCGCAGGGTATGGATTATCACTTAAAGCTTTACAGATACGGAAACTGAGGGTTAGAGAAATTTCTATGACTTGCCCAGTCTGCATAGCTGGTAAAAGGCAGAATCGGGATCCAAGTCCAGGTCTGTCTGACTTTGACACCCACTCTTGTTCCACTACCCAGGGCTGCCAGACTCCCTGCAGTCAGAAAGTTTCATCAGTCCCAACCTAGTTCTTCTTTCAAAGGGCAGGAATAACCAAATCCTTTGGGTGACTTAAGTGGCGTGAACATACACTTTGCATGTGATACACATCAACAGGTAGCAATGAAATCACCTGTGGAGAATAATTTTCCTGCCCCTTCCCCAGCCCAGCTGTTAGACTCAAGAAAAGACAATACTCACCCCCAGCAGGTGAGGCTGGCTCTCGTTTAGGTCAGAAAGAGCTCTGGAATTTTCATTCTCCATTACCTTTAGAATCAGGACACTGTTTACATTTACCTCCCTGTGTTGAGCATTCTTTCATTCATTCATTTATTCCACAAATACTTGCTGAACTCTGAATAAGACAGACAAGGCCCTAGCTCTTGTGAAGCGGCTATGCTAGAGAGACGTATAAGAGGCAGGTGAACAAATATATAAATCAGATAATTTCAGATATTGATAAATGCTATAAAGAAAGTAAAGAGAGGCTGTGGGCTCAGAGAGTAACAGGGCTTGGGGGCAACTTTAAATAGGGCAGCCAGAGAAGGTTTCCATAAGAAGGTCACCCTTAAACTTAAACCTGCAGAGTAAGAGGAAGCCAGCCCCATGAAAATCTGGGGAAAGGCTGCCTTAGCAGAAGAAGTCTTGAGGGAGAGTTCTGGAAGTGAATAAATGAAACCTCAGTAGAGCCTCAAATACAATGAGATAGCCCCTTAGAAATCAAGTTGAGTTTTATAAAGGAGAAATCATTGTTTGACTGCCTATTATGCTATTCTAGGCTGTTCTGTGTACTTTCTGCCTAGTTTATTTAATCTTCTCAGCATTCTGGTGAGTTAGCTATTCTGTCTTGATTTAATAGTTGAAGAAACCGAGACGTATAGAGGGTAAGCAGCTAGTCCAAGATTATAAAGCTGGTATTTGAATCCCACAGTCTGTTTTGCCGCAAAGCCCCAAACTTTTTGCTAACACAGCATGTGGCCTTTGAGATCATCTCTTCTAGGGGATAGTGAAAGAGCTAGCAGAAAGAAAATATCAAAAGTCTATTAGGTAGCTAAATGCTGGCAGTGATGTCTATCTGACGTCCCAATTTCCAGTCAGCATGTCTAAACCTGCACTGCGTAGTACGGTAGCATTAGCCCCATGTGGCGACTGAGCACTTGAAATGTGACTGACTCGTGCATGTTGAGATGTGCTGTAAAACTCGCCCCAGATTTCAAAGACCTAGTACCAAGAAATACATGTCTATCTCATTAGTTTTTATATTGACTGTATGTTAGAATGGCAGTATTTTAGCTGTAGGGGCTTAGTTGAAATATATTATTAAAATTAATTTTCCCTGTTTCCTTTCAATTTGTTTTAATGTGGTTAGTAGAAAATTTTAAATCACATATGTGACTTGCATTATATTTCCATCAAACAGCACTGCTATAGATAATCAGTTGACAGAGATAGGATAGGAAATTTTTCCTCCTACTTCTTAACACAACTTTTCCTTTATTCTTGGCTCAGACTCCTTCTCAGGTCTGTCCCCTAATTCAGTTACTCAGTGAAACAGTAGACAAGAGAAAAAGAGGTCCCTCTGTGTCCTCCCTCACCCTCATTATTCTGCTGAGTGGGTGATCATTCAAAACCCACTACATCATGCCACTATGGGATTTGATGAAATAGACTCAGTGGTTACTTTCATCACCAGGACCCATTCCCTCACCCAGGCAAACTTCAAGCTTTCAAGCATCCTATGACCAAAGGGTCATTTTGAACCTGGATATACTTTTAGCATAAAATCATTTCCTAGGACAATGTTTTTGTCATTCCGAGACTTTGTAAAATCAGCCTGGCAGACAGCCAGGGTTTCATGTCTGTGTGCAAAGATCATTAAATAAATTATCTCATTGTGGTGATAAATGTTTCCTCCTCTCTGGGCTTTCGCTTAAAACAGCTTGAACAATATGCAGTCCAAGTTTCCTGAAGGGCTGTTCCAAGGACATCACAGAAGGCCATTTTGACTTCTCCTCTTGTCCACTAGCTAAAGTGGCCTTGAATATGTCAATGCAGTGAAGATATGATTGGTTTGATGTATTCCAAAGGGAAGAACATACAGATTCTGGGGTTGTTAGGGGAAGCCTCTGGCCTGGGATGTCAGAGGCCTGGATTCGACTTTAGTCTACTGGTTTGTATGTTACCCTCACCCTCATTCCCCCAACAATCTTGTAGAAAGGTCAGAGTTGATGAGATAATGCCACATAAGATGCTAATGAAGAAATGTACTATAAAATGGTTGGCCATGGACTGTAGACATTTGCCTACAGGGTAGAATTTCCTTTCTGCAGCTTGAACAGGGTATACAGGCAGACCTAGGAGATATTGCTGGGCTGGTTCCAGACCACTGCAATAAAGCAAATATTGCAGTAAAATGAGTCACAAATTTTTAGCTTTCCTAGTCCATATAAAAGTTACGTTTACACTATACTGTAGTCTATTAAGTGTGCAGTAGCATTATGCCTTAAAAGCACTGTACATATTTTAATTAAAAAATACTTTATCACTAAAACATGCTAACCACCATCTGACAACGCAGTTTGTAAAAGAAGGAAAAAGAAACCCAAAATATCTGCAAAGTGCAATAAAGCGAAGACCAATAAAATGAGGTATGCCTGTACAAGATGCTCTTTGAGATATACAAATGGCATTTGTTTATTTCCACTAGAAATCTAAATCTTGGGGGAAAATAGCCGTAAGAAGCTGACAGGAGCTAATTTTAGTGTATCTACCTCAAAAGTAATACGTATTTTTTGGCATCTTCTAAGCCAAGCAATCTGTGCCAGACTCCATGGGGAAATTTTAAAAATCTTAAAACAAGGTCCTTGCTCTGCAGGAGCATGTTATCTCGCTGGGAACATGGGCATAAACATGAAATACCAGGAGCAATGTAAGATGACATTTTCTAAGTGTTACCTGGACGCTTAGCAACGGACAGTTAGAGTTTGGAGATTCCAGAGGGCATTGTGCCCCCTAAAGTACATTGAGAAAGACAAGGTAAGAGATGGACATTGAAGGATGTAAGGCTGGGCTATAGACCAATGGACGTTGGGGGTAGGGGATGGAGGGAGGAAGGCACTCCAAGTAAGGAGACGAGCACACCTGGCCTGGCGATGGAAATGTGCCTGGAGTGTTTGGTGATGTGAAAAAGAACAGTTGGAATCACCAGGGAAGCTTTTAAAAGCTACTGAGGTCCCCAGCCCATTCCAGAATTTTCATTTAAGAATGGGGCCTGGGTGCCAGTGTTATTGTTGTTTGTTGTTTGTAATTCCCCAGAATATTCTAACGTGAAGCCAGAGTTGAAAGTGACTGAGCAAAAACACAAAGTCTTTGTCTTGTCATCATGGACAATAAAATTAAAAGGGTAATATTTTCAAGGGAATGAAATGGACAATTAAGATGTATGGTCTTTATTTTGTAGGAGATTCATATACACGAATGCAGTCTTTTTAATTCACGGACAATTGTTTGTAGTGATTCTGTCGACTTGGATGTTGTGGCTGAATGGTGTAGCCAGCTACCCACTCCTGTACTCTGTGTGCTTTAGGGGTGCCCTTTAGTCCACCCTGGCTAAGTGTGGGGCGACTGGTATCTCATAGCTCTTTGTATCCACCAGGCTTTGTGTAATCATTGCAAAGGGCTTCATTATCATGCCCATTAGCGCCCACAGTAGCTATTTTTTAACCGTCTGTAACCTTGCCTCACCTTTCCAACTTTACAAATTGGGAAATGGAGTTTAATTACTTGCCTTGGGCCTTGAGGCTTGCTGGCAACAGAATGAAATTAGGATTCTCAGCCACTGAATTCCCCGTATCTTATTTGGCTCTTAAGGCGTGTGTGCCCCGTCTCCTGCTGCTGTTAGAAAACTCTGTACTTAGCCATGTTATTTCTTCATGAATGAATGTTACAGATCAGTAGGCAAAGGACGACTAGTCTGCCCCAGCTGGCAACACTGTGATTATGAGTGTCAGCAGCCCGGAGGTAGCTGCAGTGGCCCCAGGAGCCCCATCCCTATCATCTTGGAGTTCAAGTGAAAGCGTGGTCAATCTTATCCGCTCTTACCTGCGGGAAGTGAAGTCTCTCTAGTCCCAGAGCTTTCAGGCTGTTCTGATTTCTCTTCTCTGAAGCTTCTGTTCACTGAAAGGATAATGGTTTTTGTTACACACCTAAAAAAAGAGAAGAAAGCCCAGCAATTTTTACAAGCTGCATTTTTAAAGAATTCCATGTATGTCTTAACTTCTGGGTTTATTGCCAATGGTGAGGCTGGGAGGTCTTTATGAAGGGTAATGGAACAAAGCTAGAGTCTTAGCATTGCATCCTCTTTAGGACATGAGGATAGGTCAGTTTCGTGCCATTCCAAAATGGTTATTTTCTTTTCTTTTTCTCTGTCTTGAAATCCATTACTGATTTGAAAACAATTTCCAACCTCTTTAGCTATAGCAAAAAGCAAGCCTCTAAAACAGTGGTCCTTGACACTGACTGCACATGAGAATCACCTTAGGAGCTTTAAAAAATAAGGCTGCCCAGGCCCCATCCCTAAACCCATTAAATCAAGATTCTGAGTATGGAGACTGGGTATCGTATTTATTTACAGTTCTCCAGGTGATCTTCGCTAAAAGCTGACCTTACTTCTCAGCTAAGGTCCAAATCTTCATGACTTATTTCTATTTCTTCTTCTGCCTTGTTTTAATAGGTGTCATGGACCCCAGAGAACCATCCAAATGGTATATTCGTTGGGTAGCAACTTCATCAGTCTACTCTTTGGAAGCAGGATTTCTAGCATAAAATTGAGGTTTCTACCTATGTAAACTAACTCCATATTCAGAGTGGCCCTGCATGGCCTCATGACTAAAATTTCTGTATGTGCAGTTTGGAAATCAAGTTGCCAAAAGCTTGATAATTGTGAGATTGGAAGATAAAGGTTAAGCTTCCCTGCCATCCATGTGTTAGATTTCCCAGTTGCTATGTTGGTATTTAGTCAGCTAACGCTTGCTTTCCTGTCACAGTCATTTTAAAGCCAAATGACTCCATTCCAGTTCACACCCTTATTAAAAATATAATTACAGCAGTATTCTCTGTTATTGGGTAGACTTTATTAGGTGAATTGGCCGAGAACTAACTAGGTTGTGTAAAACTCTCTCGGTCTCAGGAAATCATTTGTGTTGCAGAGGCCACCAGCATCGGACTGGGCTAAAGGAGTCATGAATCTGGGTTTGGAAAGAGCCAGTTACAAGTCATACCAAATAGAGAAGAACTTAGGTTATGGAAGGTGCTTCTAGAATGAGTCTGAGAATAATTATCCAGGGTCCGGTTAAGTCTAAGGTGCCAACCCTTCTCAGAAGGTTGTATTAATACCAAAAAGTAACCAAGTTCTTGTGCTAGATTTGGGGGGAGGGGGAAGGATGGACCACTCCACTTTTCTGGAGGGCTGAGATTGCAGGATTAGGAGATGAGAAGTTGTTAAGGAGATTGCAGAGAGAAGGATAGGCAAAGGTCTACTGTTAGCCAAGCATCATGGGCATCGGCAATTGTCATTCGCTCAACTAATATTTATAGAGGGTCTGCTCTGTGCCAGGGACCATTACAGGATAAAGTAATGATGTTCTTTCTCATCTGAAGTTTACTTTGCAGTGAGAGGAAACAGATATCCATACTAAGAAACAAATAAAAACTAAAATCACTTAGTGCTATGAAGAAAAACGAAGTGAGGTAAAGGGATCAGACCAATGAGGGCTGCCTTCAATAGGTTTGCAGGAGTTGCCCTCTCTGAAGAGGTGGCGTTTGAGCTAGCACATCAGCGTTGAAGAGAAAGCCACACAAAGATCAGGAAGAAAGAACCAGGCAGAGGGAACAAGCAAGAGCAAAAGCCCTGAGGTTGGAAAAGGTTTGGCGTGTTCAGGAAACAGAAAGGGGACCAGTGTGGCTGGACACTTAGGGAGGAAGGGATGGAGTCAGACAGGAAAACAGCCCTGAGGGCCCGAGGTCATGCATGGAATTAGGATTAAGTGCTTTAAGGAAATCACTGGGAGCTTTTAAGTAGGGGAGTAATGTGTCTTACACTGCATGTTAGAGGTCTCTCGGGCTCCTGTGTGTAGAGTGCATTGTAGACTGGGAACAGAGGGAGAGCTTGGGAGGCTGGTCAGGAGTCCGGCAAGAGGTAATGCTGGGGCAGTTAAGGGGTAGCAGTGGGGAGAAGAAGTGTTGGATTCAGGATGTGGAGGTAGGGCCAGCATGGCTTTCAGATGGATAAGGCCACTGAAAATGATACCAGACCTAGTCCTGTCTGAGATCATTGCCCCTGCCCTGTCTCGACTTGGGCCACTGGTTTTGAACCAAAATGGAAAAACATCTAGTGTTATTTGAAAACATAGGGGATTTTGACCGTAACCTATTTAAGCAGGGAAAAAAACAAATTCCTGTCCAAGGAGAAATTTCTGTTTGTTGTTTTTTTACCTCCTAACCATAAAAATTTCATCCTGTCTCGTTAAAACTGTTCTGATGGGTTTTGATGTTTCTGATTACTGTGCTTTTCATAAGTGCTGGAAATGTCACATTCACATTGCTAGTTTATCTCTTTTCCGAGTATTTTGACTTTTGGGCTGTATTAACTGAGCCCTTCATGCTGTTGGACATTTACACATGGCCTTTTGCAGTTGGTCAGTTTCTCCATATAAACTCTAACATCATAATAGCAAGCATTTAATGAGCACTTACTATATATATCAAGGCATTGTTTTAAGAATTTCACATGTTTTAACACCTTTATTCCTCTTACCCATCCTTCAGTTAGTGTCCTTATTATTATCATTTTATAAAAGAAGAAACTGAGGCAAAAAAAGAGTTTAAGTCATTCACCCAAGATCACACAGCTGGTAAGTAGCAAAGCCAGGTTTTGAAAAGAGTCTGGTTGCAGAGCTTGGCTGTGCCACTTTCCATGGATCTCCTTTTCAGTCTTTCCTACATCACTGAAGCTGCGACTTCGGAATTAAACTTCTTTCTCTTGCAAAAACCTAAAGGTACCACTAGGGGGCACTTCAACTGAGCAGGGCTTCCAGGAGTGGGACTGCTGGGGAAATGGCATAATTCAGAGGCTGGATGATCCAGCCCCCTCCAGGAGGGCCTCGCATCTGAACCGCCTGCCATCTGCCAAGGTGGAAGGATAAATCCCCACCTAGGGAGCTGGCTGGACAAAGGCGCTGACACCAGAGGACACTCGAGGAAATGCTCCCTTTTCTCCACATCCCCTCTTCTGCCCACTATGCATAGTTCCTGTAGTTGTACCCACCTACCTGTCCCCTCTCAAAGGATGGAAAATACCAAAGTTACTCAATAAGCCGTGCAGCAAATTCTAGTAGCTCTCCAGGTCATCTGAGGCTGGCCTTCAGAAACTAACCAAAAAGGAGTCACTAATTCAGTTGTTATCACAGTTTTGCTTTAAAAATATTGAAGAGTCTCCCTAGGGTTGTATTATTAGAAGTTCAGTAAGTCTGGTGAACACAGGAGGTCATGCTGTCTTCTGTACCTTCTACTGAATATCGGCTCCAGAAAAGTCTTCTCTCAAGTGACTTGGTTGTCCAGTAATCAGTAATCAGCATGAAAGTAACAGACCTTCCCCTCTTCCTAATGGTGGTAATGACAATGCATTTAACGAATGGAGGTTTATACAAAGAAGTTCATTAAAGTTTCTTTAACTCCATTAATGAATTCTCCAGCAATGAGTATAAAGGCAGTAATTGTGGTGATTCATCTTCTATAAGTTTTAGCTTGTTACGTATTTTAATTAAATAGAAGGCAATTTTTTTTTTTTTGCTCCAGTTGCCATAGGGTAAATTTCTATTGAGATTGATGTGCAATCATGGGAATTGTTGAATTTACCTAATCAAATCATCAATCTGCTCATTCAACTGTATGACTTTCAATAAAAGTGTTATTTTAAAATGATATACATGACAGATATTTCCTATGGTTATATTAACTTCCAAATTCAAAACTACAAAGGAGACAAAGAAATATAGTTGCATTTGCATTAGGCAATCATCTTACTGAAGTTAAGAAGATTTCAGTGGAACATCAATTAATTACAGAAAGCCATTTCAGGCCTTTGAATATCCTCCAAATAGCCCAGAATCCTGCAAACAGCATAATTCTTTTTAAATTTTATCTTCAAATCTATAAGGTAAATTCCTCCTTTATTGGATGGTTTTGATTAAATACTCAGCAGAAAGTGAGAGTAAATGTGTATCAAATGTAGATACGTCTTAAAACCAAGTCATTCAAAGATCAGAAAAATGTCATGGAAGCTATGTGATCATAGGGGTGACGCCATTGCTTCATTTGGAGTTTGACCAGAAGGTTTTCTTTTTCTTTTAGTAAACTTTTCTGATTTTACTTTTCAAAGGACATCGCTGAAACCATAACATTGTTCATATCTGTGACTTTTAAATTTTTTATTTATTTTTGTACAGGGTATGAAATTCAAGGTAACAAAGAGTATTCAATGAAAAATAGGCCTTCCCTCTCCTGTCCCATGGCTACCCAGTACCCCCAAAGGCAATCACTCATATTATTATAAAAATATCCTATACCTTTGCAAAAATACACTATGTATATATATATATAGGCTAGGTGTCCTTTTTTAGTTATTTCACATGAGATGCTGTGCTCTGGGAAGCCAGAACCTACATTCTATTACTGATCTCCCAGCCCTACCAGCACTGATCCCTTCTTGAACCTGGAGCTTCCTATCTCAGCTCAAGTGTATTATTAGAGGATGCACAGCAGTATTTTCAGAGGAGGGTTCACCTGCCAAGTACAGAGGAGAAGACGCAATTACATGAGATGCCCACCCTGGCTATTGGTGGACATGTGTCTTCTGTGGTGAGTTTACAAATAACCCAGATGGGGTCGTTAAGTATCAGGATAGGAGTCCTGGGGTCTTAGCCTTCTTGGGCTCAGACTTCTGCAGGGACTTAGGGATGTTGGGGTTCCCTTAGCCCCCAAAGCTGCCACACATACCCACTTTCAGAAGGCTGGCGGTATAAGCTCCTCCCGGCATTCCCTAAGCCTCAGTGCCGTCTTTTGTGTTGACCTAGGGCACAGCTTGTCCATGGTCATCACTCACTAATGACCATTATATGCATGTCTCCTCTAGCGGATCACACAGGAGAGCATGGAAGGCCTAAGAAATAAGTTCACTTCCTTATTTCATCTCTCCTGCACTATCATCTTACTTTGTTCCAGAAAGAATTCCCTTTTGGCTCCACCTACCACACTAAGACGCCCCCATGTAAGCCCCCCAATTTTTGTGTCCCCACTCACACTCTATTGTCTGCTTTCCTCCGTCAAACACCTTCCTCCTCTGAACGGAATGTTCCTAAGAATGTGTTAAAGAATTTGGTCAGCCGTTCAGGCCCCCATAGTTCAAGAACTGAACACTCCCAGCATTTGCCGTTTAATAGCAATGGTTCAACCTAATGTCTGTACTGGTGGGAACCACTAGCAGCTAGGTGGGAGAAACATATTTGGGGCAGGTGAAGACCTCCAATCACATGTGGCAGTAGTTTCCTTTGCGGCTGACGTGTAATATTACAAGTATGGGAAACCTTGTTGTTATCCAGCTGAGTTAAAAGTAAGCCCTCGGTGCCAAAAGCAAGCCCTTACTCTTATTTCTAAACATCAGTGAATTAGGATCTTGTAAGAACCTGGAACTTGCCCTCTGAGTAAGAGTCTCATGTGTGTCTTGCCAATGAGAACATTCACTAGAATCAGGTAGACTCAGCACAAATCTCAGCTCTACCTTTTCAGGGGCAAGGCTGTGGAGGAATTTAGTTGCCTCTCTGTGCCTTACTTTCTCATCTGTACAATGAGGACACTAAAACTTACATTCCAGGGTTGCTGGGAAAATAAGACAAGATAAAGTATGTAAAAACACTTGGCACCAAAGAAGCCCCCAATTCATGGGAGTATCACTTTCATCAAAGAATTCATGGCTTAATGGGAGACAACAAATGTACAGTCAACGAGGCAAAATTCCAAGGGCATGGAGTAAGTGTTGAGTGTGAGCTTAGCATGCATTAGTAAGCTTGTGAGGTCCTCAGAAATCCTTGTATGGACCACTCAGTTCAACCGTTTCCCTTCCTTCTTGCACCAGCAGACCAACATGGCACTTCCGGTTGGCAACCCTTATGAAAGAAGTTACCTTCTCTGGATACAAAAGCAGCATATTCCTTCTTTCTGCTGAATCTGCTTTGAGGCTGTGCCTCAGAGCAGGTATGTGAATCATGGAAAGTTTGCTTAACTTCTTTTGAGTGTTAGTCTCCTTATTTGTAAAAATAAGATAATGAAGATAATGCCCTATTCCAGGATTACTTTGAGGATGGACCAAGATAATGGATGACCTGTAGTCTATAGTTTGTCCTCAGAACAAGCTCGTTCCTTTCTCCCATGACCCCGCATATGTGGATGGTTTGAACAGTGCATCACACGTGGAGGGAAGGCTCTGGAATGATAACAGATAGTTTGTTGATTTGGTGCTTTGTACACCCAACCACAAACGGCACACTTTCAAGGCCATTGTTCTTCCCAAATACTTAACCGGGGAGCTGGGTTATGAGCCTTTGGGACCCAAACCTGATTAAGTATTCAGGAAAACTTCTCAAGAGAGATGAAGCTTGGCGATCAGCTGAATATACCTTCTCCATTTGCCTTACCTTTGATGCCACAGGCAAATCAGAGCCGGTTGGGCAGTGTGCAATTCTGAGAAATGAGGAGAAGGCAGAAGTACCTGTCCTTCCTCTAGTAAAGCCAAGGAAAATGGAAAAGCTCAGGAATATATCAGCACCACTGGCAAGCATAATAGGGAAGGCAGTTAATGTACCGCAAGAACTCACATTGCTGGGGAAAGCGCTGCTCCCCACTGATGCTAGAGAGCCTGTCAGACTGGCCTCAGACTGGACAAAGCCCTGAATAGCCAGAGACTGGGCTCCGCAAGAACTGGACCCTAGGCACCGAGGATTGAAAACCAACTTAATAAAGCCGGCCTGTTTGCATTTGTGAGCAATGAAATGATATGGGGTTTGTGACTGACCCACTTGGAAGGCCAAACAATTAATGAAAGCAAAATGCTTGCTTGGCTTCTTTTGGCCGCGTGGAGGGGGCTTCAGACTTGGATTGCAGTGTGTGCACCAGAAGGAACTGTCAGGTTTAGATGCTTATTATTATTGTGTTCTTTCCGTTTATTTCTGATTTCTTAAACATAATTGTGATTAGTGATATAATTTCATTTGTGAACAGTGTGTAGTAAGAATCCAGTAGCGAAAATCTGTAAGAGACTAAAATAGGTTTAGGAACTGCAGTAACATGGGCTCCAAATGTCCTATGTTAGGTTGTTAAGGTGAACATCAGTAATGTACATGGGGAATACTTTGAAATCTAAAGCATGATCAAAATGTAATAATTTAAAGGTTGTGGATTCCTTTTAAAACAGAAGTTGCTTGTGGCTTAGGGAAATCTTCAACGGGAGCATAAGCAAGGCTTATGGATTCTCACCAAAGTAATCAGGAGACTGTGTATGTAAGAACTTGATGAATACATGTTCAAGTGTAAAACAATTTCTCCCCACTATGGTAATTAATGAAAGCTTACTTTACAAAGTGGCCAGTAATTGGGACCTTCTTTGTTTTTTCTTTTTTTCTTTTTCTAATGTGATTTCTTTTTTCTTTTTGGAATTTTTGAATTTTATTTTATTTATTTTTTTATACAGCAGGTTCTTATTAGTCATCAATTTTATACACATCAGTGTATACATGTCAATCCCAATCGCCCAATTCATCACACCACCACCCCCCATGGCTTTCCCCCCTTGGTGTCCATACATTTGTTCTCTACATCTGTGTCTCAATTTCTGCCCTGCAAACTGGTTCATCTGTACCATTTTTCTAGGTTCCACATACATGAGTTAATATACGATATTTGTTTTTCTCTTTCTGACTTACTTCACTCTGTATGACAGTCTCTAGATCCATCCATGTCTCTACAAATGACCCAATTTCGTTCCTTTTTATGGCTGAGTAATATTCCATTGTATATATGTACCACATCTTCTTTATCCATTCATCTGTCGATGGGCATTTAGGTTGTTTCCATAACCTGGCTATTGTAAATAGTGCTGCAATGAACATTGTGGTGCATGTGCCTTTTTGAATTATGGTTTTCTCTGGGTACATGCCCAATAGTGGGATTGCTGGATCATATGGTAATTCTATTTTTAGTTTTTTAAGGAAACTCCATACTGTTCTCCATAGTGGCTGTATCAATTTACATTCCCACCAACAGTGCAAGAGGGTTGCCTTTTCTCCACACCCTCTCCAGCATTTGTTGTTTGCAGATTTTCTGATGATGCCCATTCTCACTGGTGTGAGGTGATACCTCATTGTAGTTTTGATTTGCATTTCTCTAATAATTAGTGATGTTGAGCAGCTTTTCATGTGCTTCTTGGTCATCTGTATGTCTTCTTTGGAGAAATATCTATTTAGGTCTTCTGCCCATTTTTGGATTGGGTTGTTTGTTTTTTTAATATTGAGCTGCATGAGCTGTTTATACATTCTGGAGATTAATCCTTGTCCGTTGATTCGTTTGCAAATATTTTCTCCCATTCTAAGGGTTGTCTTTTCGTCTTGTTTATGGTTTCCTTTGCTGTGCAAAAGCTTTGCAGTTTCATTAGGTCCCATTGGTTTATTTTTGGGTTTTTCTGTTTTTTTATTGTTGTTGTTGTTGTTTTTAATTAATTTATTTTGGCGGTGTTGGGTCTTCGTTTCTGTGCGAGGGCTTTCTCCAGTTGTGGCAAGCGGGGGCCACTCTTCATCGCGGTGCGCGGGCCTCTCACTATCGCGGCCTCTCTTGTTGCGGAGCACAGGCTCCAGACGCACAGGCTTAGTAATTGTGGCCCACGGGCCCAGTTGCTCCGCGGCATGTGGGATCTTCCCAGACCAGGGCTCGAACCCGTGTCCCCTGCACTGGCAGGCAGAGTCTCAACCACTGCGCCACCAGGGAAGCCCTATTTTTGTTTTTATTTCCATTACTCTAAGAGGTGGATCAAAAAAGATCTTGCTGTGATTTACGTCAAAGAGTGTTCTTCCTATGTTTTCCTCTAAGAGTTTTATAGTGTCTGGTCTTACATTTAGGTCTCGAATCCATTTTGAGTTTATTTTTGTGTATGGTGTTAGGGAGTGTTCTAATTTCATTCTTTTACATGTAGCTGTCCAGTTTTCCCAGCACCACTTATTGAAGAGACTGTCTTTTCTCCATTGTATATCCTTGCCCCCTTTGTCATAGATTAGTTGACCATAGGTGTGTGGGTTTATCTCTGGGCTTTCTATCTTGTTCCATTGATCTAAGCTTCTGTTTTTGTGCCAGTACCATATTGTCTTGATTACTGTAGCTTTGTAGTATAGTCTGAAGTCAGGGAGTCTGATTCCTCCAGCTCCGTTTCTTTCCCTCAAGACTGCTTTGGCTATTCAGGGTCTTTTGTGTCTCCATATAAATTTTAAGATTTTTTGTTCTAGTTCCGTAAAAAATGCCATTGGTAATTTGAAAGGGATTGCATTGAATCTGTAGATTGCTTTGGGTAGTAGAATAATTTTCACAATATTGATTCTTCCAATTCAAGAACATGATATATCTCTCCATCTGTTGGTATCATCTTTAATTTCTTTCATCAGTGCCTTATAGTTTTCTGCATACAGGTCTTTTGTGTCTCTAGGTAGGTTTATTCCTAGGTATTTTACTCTTTTGTTGCAATGGTAAATGGGAGTGTTTCCTTAATTTCTCTTCCAGATTTTTCATCATTAGTGTATAGGAATGCAAGAGATTTCTGTGCATTAATTTTGTATCCTGCAACTTTACCAAATTCATTGATTAGCTCTAGTAGTTTTCTGGTGGCATCTTTAGGATTCTCTATGTATAGTATCATGTCATCTGCAAACAGTGACAGATTTACTCTTCTTTTCCAATTTGTATTTCTTTTTTTTCTCTGATTGCCATGGCTAGGACTTCCAAAACTATGTTGAATAATAATGGTGAGAGTGGACATCCTTGTCTTTTTCCTGATCTTAGAGGAAATGCTTTCAGTTTTTCACCATTGAGAATGATGTTTGCTGTGGGTTTCTCATATATGGCCTTTATTATGTTGAGGTAGGTTCCCTCTATGCCCACTTTCTGGAGAGTTTTTATCATAAATGAGTATTGAATTTTGTCAAAAGCTTTTTCTGCATCTATTGAGATGATTATATGGTTTTTATTCTTCAATTTGTTAATATGGTGTATCACCTTGATTGATTTGCATATATTGAAGAATCCTTGCATCCCTGGGATAAATCCCACTTGATCGTGGTGTATGATCCTTTTAATGTGTTGTTGGATTCTGTTCGCTAGTATTTTGTTGAGAATTTTTGCATCTATATTCATCAGTGATATTGGTCTGTAACTTTCTTTTTTTGTAGTATCTTTGCCTGGTTTTAGTATCAGGGTGATGGTGACCTCATAGAATGAGTTTGGTAGTTTTCCTTCCTCTGCAATTTTTTGGAAGAGTTTGAGAAGGATGGGTGTTAGCTCTTCTCTAAATGTTTGATAGAATTCACCTGTGAAGCTGTCTGGTCCTGGACTTTTGTTTGTTGGAAGATTTTTAATCACAGTTTCAATTTCATTACTAGTGATTAGTCTGTTCATATTTTCTATTTCTTCCTGGTTCAGTCTTGGAAGGTTATACCTTTCTAAGAATTTATCCATTTCTTCCAGGTTGTCCATTTTATTGGCATAGAGTTGCTTGTAGTAGTCTCTTAGGATGCTTTGTATTTCTGCGGTGTCTGTTGCAACTTCTCCTTTTTCATTTCAAATTTTATTGATTTGAGTCCTCTCCCTCTTTTTCCTGATGAGTCTGGCTAATGGTTTATCAATTTTGTTTATCTTATCAAAGAACCAGCTTTTAGTTTTATTGATCTTTGCTATTGTTTTCTTTGTTTCTATTTCATTTATTTCTGCTCTGATCTTTATGATTTCTTTCCTCCTGCTAACTTTGGGTTTTGTTTGTTCTTCTTTCTCTAGTTCCTTTAGGTGTAAGGTTAGATTGTTTATTTGAGATGTTTCTTGTTTCTTGAGGTAGGCTTGTATAGCTATAAACTTCCCCCTTAGAACTGCTTTTGCTGCATCCCATAGGTATTGGATCGTCGTGTTTTCATTGTCATTTGTCTTTAGGTATATTTTGAGTTCCTCTTTGATTTCTTCAGTGATCTCTTGGTTATTTAGTAACTTATTGTTTAGCCTCCATGTGTTTGTGTTTTTTACGTTTTTTTTCCCTGTAGTTCGTTTCTAATCTCATAGCACTCTGGTCAGAAAAGATGCTTGGTATGATTTCAATTTTCTTAAATTTACTGAGGCTTGATTTGTGACCCAGAAGGTGATCTATCCTGGAGAATGTTCCATGCGCACTTGAGAAGAAAGTGTAATCTGCTGTTTTTGGTTGGAATGTCCTATAAATATCAATTAAATCTATCTGGTCTGTTGTGTCATTTAAAGCTTCTCTTTCTGTATTTATTTTCATTTTGGATGATATGTCCATTGGTGTAAATGAGGTGTTAAAGTCCCCCACTATTATTGTGTTACTCTCGATTTCCTGTTTTATAGCTGTTAGCAGTTGCCTTATGTATTGAGGTGCTCCTATGTTGGGTGCATATATATTTATAATTGTTATATCTTCTTCTTGGATTGATCCCTTGATCATTATGTAGTGTCCTTCCTTGTCTCTTGTAAAATTGTTTATTTTAAAGTCTATTTTATCTTATATGAGTATTGCTACTCCAGCTTTCTTTTGATTTCCATTTGCATGAAATATCTTTTTCCATCCCCTCACTTTCAGTCTGTATGTGGCCCTAGGTCTGAAGTGGGTCTCTTGTAGACAGCATATATATGGGTCTTGTTTTTGTATCCATTCAGCAAGCCTGTGTCTTTTGGTTGGGACGTTTAATCCATTCACGTTTAAGGTAATTATCAATATGTATGTTCCTATCACCATTTTCTTAAGTGTTTTGGGTTTGGTTTTGTAGGTCCTTGTCTTCTTTTGTGTTTCCCACTTAGAAAAGTTCTTTTAGCATTTGTTGTAGAGCTGGTTTGGTGGTGCTGAATTCTCTTAGCTTTTGTTTGTCTGTAAAGCTTTTGATTTCTCCATCGAATCTGAATGAGATCCTTACTGGCTAGAGTAATCTTGGTTGTAGGTTCTTCCCTTTCATCACTTTAAGTATATCATGCCACTCCCTTCTGTCTTGTAGAGTTTCTGCTGAGAATTCAGCTGTTAACCTTATGGGAGTTCCCTTGTATGTTATTTGTCGTTTTTCCCTTGCTGCTTTCAATAATTTTTCCTTGTCTTTAATTTTTGTCAATTTGATTACTATGTGTCTCTGCATGTTTCTCCTTGCGTTTATCCTGTATGGGACTCACTGCGCTTCCTGGACTTGGGTGGCTATTTCCTTTCCCATGTTAGGGAAGTTTTCAGCTATAATCTCTTCAAATATTTTCTCTGGTCCTTTCTCTCTCTCTTCTCCTTCTGGGACCCCTATAATGCGAATGTTGTTGTGTTTAATGTTGTCCCAGAGATCTCCTAGGCTGTCTTCATTTCTTTTCATTCTTTTTTCTTTATTCTGTTCCGCATCAGTGAATTCCACCATTCTGTCTTCCAGGTCACTTATCCGTTCTTCTGCCTCAGTTATTCTGCTATTGATTCCTTCTAGTGTAGTTTTCATTTCAGTTATTATATTGTTCATCTCTGTTTGTTTGTTCTTTAATTCTTCTAGGTCTTTGTTAATCATGTCTTGCATCTTCTCGATCTTTGCCTCTCGATCTTTGCCTCCATTCTTTTTCCAACATCCTGGATCATCTTCACTATAATTATTCTGAATTCTTTTTCTGGAAGGTTTCCTACCTCCACTTCATTTAGTTGTTTTTCTGGGGTTTTATCTTGTTCCTTCATCTGGTACATTGCCCTCTGCCTTTTCATCTTGTCTATCTTTCTGTGAATGTGGTTTTTGTTCCACAGGCTGCAGGAGTGTAGTTCTTCTTGCTTCTGCTGTCTGCCCTCTGGTGGATGAGGCTATCTAAGAGGCTTGTGCAAGTTTCCTGATGAGAGGGACTGGTGGTGGGTAGAGCTGACTGGAACCTTCTTACTGATATTCCTTTGGAAGCAGATAATGAATTTCAGATAGGACTTTAGCTCTGATTATCGAAGCAGCTAGGTTATTATTCAGTGGCAAAGCATTAAGCTTCTCTGAGAATCTTTCTTCTGTGTAGGTAGATGGCTGCTATAGAGACTTCCTTTTTTGTGGATGATTTTGCCCAACAAATGGCAAACATTCAATGGGAGTGGGAGAATGACACTGATTATTATTGATGACAGGTTGAAAAATGAAATACTTAATGATTCTCATACTTGAGACTGGATGACTGAGTCAGAGCCCTGTGCTTGAAGAGCTTAACCATGATACCTCAAAATGTAGATCTTGATCATTAACTGCTGTGGCTCTCTTTTCCTCTGTTTTGACAGAAAATTTGGATTATCTAAGGGGATTCGATGTTTTAGAAAATAGAAAGTGTCTTAATAGTGCCAACCCCAAAATAGCAACTCCTTGCCTTCTCATTGATACCAGTTTATCACGTATGAACTATATTCAACTGTGAACTCCACCTTTAACAGTGGTCTCTGTATTCTGAGCACTACCATCAGAAGAGGGATCCACGAGAGAAAATCCGTCCCAGAATGTGTTTCATTAAGCAAAGTGGCAACAAAGGAGCCTGAACAATGGACTCCTTTTCCTAAGTTGTTCTCATATAAGCATTTCAGTGGCAGTAGAACTACTGGGATTACCAAAGTCATGTCCTAATGCATGTATACAAATTGATTTCATAACAGGGAACTTCACTGGGAAAAAAAGAAGTCACTCTTCTGAAGACTATGAATTTGGGGTTTTTTTGTGGGTAGAACACTGCTAATGTATTTGATGTACAGGAAAGCACAGCATTTTTATCTAAAAATCAGAAGCCCTAACATTACTTCTAGCTAACCTTACGACATTATTTCATACTTCTGAGCTTTGTTTACCAACAATTCCCTGATTCTTTGTAGATGAGGAGACCAGAATGGAAAAGCATCAAAAAGCCTGTTTTCTCACCATATTCCTCAAATTCAGGAAGCATCTTTAACTTGGTTACCCAACCTCCAAAGATGTGATGATTAGATGACTGGTAAATGTGTTTTTTCAGACTCTTCATATAATTGTCAGTAATTTCTGCCCTAGCCAAAATTCTGCACCTACCAAGGAGTGCTATCTATAGAACTTTTTCATCCTGTTTAATGTGGGCCTCAAATATGAATACTATTAGCATGTTCTTAGTATGTCCTAGACTGGAATTAGCGAACTTTTTTCTGTAAAGAGCTGGAGTGTCAATATTGTAGAATTTGCGAGACAGTCTCTGTCACAACTCAACTCTGTACTTGTCACACAAAAACAGCCATAGCCAGTGCATGAATGAATGTGTGTCTATGTTCCAACAAATCTTTATTATCAAAAATAGTCAATGGGTCAGATTTAGCCCATGGGCTATATTTTGCTGACCCCTGTTCTATAGTCTCTTAATGCCACAGTATCCATCCTGTGTCTCCACATAGATTAAATTTATCCTAAATTCTGTTTAACCTATTCATATTTTAGTCCATGTTATATAATACTTTCTGAATCTGCTGTCATACCACATAGGAATTTATCTAAAAGTTTATTTGACTTATTAATATTTAGACATTATTACTATTACATCATGAATTTGTTGTCATGTATATGTGAATTTTTTTAAATCTTTGTTTACTTTATCAATATTTGTTGTCAACAATAAACACAACTTTGCAAGAGGGAGGAGATATGGGGATATATGTATATGTATAGCTGATTCACTTTGTTATAAAGCAGAAACTAACACACCTTTGTAAAGCAATTATACTCCAATAAAGATGTTAAAAGAAAAAAAAAACAATAAACACACCCTGAGGTAATGAGTATCTTAAGTTAACTATCTGTTGGATAATATAGCAAATCTTCTCCCCATTCCTAAACTCTTCCTGATGCAAAGGGATTTTACATAATTACAGTATTGGGAATAAGTCTGTTTATCCTATCCCTTCCTTGCTATTAACCATGTCTTGTGGTAGCTTTTATATTTGCAGACTGAATAGTTCTGATCTTCATGATATACTCTTAGATAAATCCCTCTCCCTCCCTCGGTTCCTCAATCATTTTATGCCTCCATCACTGAGTCTCTTCGGGCTTTGTGAGTCGTTGAAGTTTAATGACTAGACTGGAACACAGTGTTCCAGGTTGGTCACATTGTCTCTTCCTAATGACGCCCAGCCTTACCTTTTGACTGCAGCAAGCAATAAACAAAGTCAAAAAGTGTGAAAGTAGGGAAGAAATTGAGAAAGCCCAGAGGATTTGGGGACGAGCAAATGGGACTACATGAAAGGCAAACATTGCCTCTTGCAAAACACTTTGAACTGGCTACTAACGCATTCCATAATTCCTTAAATCTTCGTTGTGACAACAATTAAGCTTTCTGGAGTGTTGAAAAGAGTAAGAACAAAACCAACATCCTGCTTTACCTAGGAATGATCCTGTTGTAATTTAGAGTGAAGAGCTCTGGTGAGAATTTGTCTCTGTTGGATACCAACCATGCAGAGTTTACACAAACCACACTTCTAATGTGGGATGAGAAAATCTGGGACCTAATTTAGCACCATGAAATGAGCTCTGCCCAGAATGGGCTACACTACTAATCTGGAAAGTTCTACCTTGGCATTGAATTCTCTCCTCTGCCCTCCTGACCCAGTGGTAAAAGTTAACCTAAATTTAGTGAGATCAGTTAGAGAGGGACTGTGTCATCATTGACAGTCCTGTGCAAAAGTTCGGGTTAAAATTTATCATAATCAGCATTGGGAGTGATCCTGCAAAATTCACTAAACAAACACTTATCAAGCCCCTTAGAAACTGTGCTAGGTGCTAGAGAAATAATAATGAGCAGAATCGTCTCCGCCTGTGTGGAGCTTATAATATAGTGAGGAAGCAGATGTCAATCAAATGCATGTGCATTTGTGAGTATGGTAAGGACAGGAAAGGGGAGCCCTTTTATTCTCTAAGAGCGCAACCCTGAGAAAGTGATGATGGACCTAAAATCAGAATGGGTCTTTTGCTGAGTTCCTTTTTCTCAGCAAAAGGAACTGCACCTGCAAAAGCGTAGGTGAGAGCATGCCAAACGTGGGGGAATAGAAGAAACCCCATGTGACTGAACGAAGTTGAAACAAAATAGGAGGGAAAAAAAAACGAGAATGAGAGAGAGGCCAGACCACACAGAATCTCAAGGAGAAATAGGAAGCCTTTGGGGTGTTTGAAGAAAAGGGATAGCATGATCTGATACGTATTGTTTAAAAGAAGTGAGGTGGGGAGAGATAAATTAGGAATTTGGGGTTAACAGGTACACACTACTATATATAAAATAGATAAACAACAAGGACCTACTATATAGCACAGGGAACTATAGTCAATATTTTGTAATAACCTATAGTGGAAGAGAATCTGAAAAAGAATATATATGTATGTATGTATTACTGAATTACTTTGCTGTACATCTGAAACATAAATCAACTATACTTCAACTAAAAATAATTTAAAAATTTTAAAATAAATTTTAAAAAATAAGAGATAAATAGAAAGAACCACCCAGACTGCTCTGTGGAGAATATTGTGGGAGGCAAGAGAAAATGCCTGTGGACTTACTCAGAGGTTAAGGCAGTTGTTAAGAAAGATGAGCCACAGTGCTGGCTTGCCTAGTATGATTTTTAAATTATAGACTGTTAGGTGACTCAAGCCTGTGTACCATAACACAGTTAAGATGTCTTCCTGCAGGAACAGGTGCAAATGACTGTTGTACCACTCAGCTTGACTGACACCCTCCATGAGTGTTAATACTTTGGGATCTCAGGCATGATGTGATTTTTCTTAGTGTCTACTTGGGATTTCCATCTCCGAGAATTATTTCCAGCAATAAACCAATAACTGGTTTACCTCTCAGGTCTGGTCAATTCTGAACCATGGGTCTTAAGTACCCTATTGGTCTTTGAGAGTTTGTTTTTTATTGGCCTACCTCTCGACACTCATTTTGCCCCAGGAGAAGAATCTGTTTTCGATCAACGGATTCTAAGAAAGTTTGATTTTATTTGGTACCTTAGGAAGATGGAAGAAGGTAATTTTGCATAAGAATATAAAAGCTTGCTGTTCACATATTATAGAGTGGGTTCCTGAAGTTGGTGAAAGGTTAGAAAAGGGGTTTTTATATAGGCTTAAAAATTTTATAACTTTTCTCCGGTATTATAGTATGAAATAAAGAAAATTGTTAGCACCCATAATTCAACCACTCCCCCCAAAAAATTACTGTTTATGTATGACTAAAATTTTTCCTTTTTCATTCCTTAAAAATTTAGGAATATGTATGTATATCTTTTTTTTAAACCTCCTTTTGAAACTTAATATTATATGATAGTCTTATGTCAATAAATTGTTTCTGAAAACATGGCTTTTAAGCTTCCATAACATTCCCTCATATGAATGTACTATTTTTTCCAATTTGATAAGTCTAAAATAATATTAATTTTCATTTCTTTGATTAGCAGGTATAACTAACTTTTCATACATTTACCACCCTCCATATTTCTTATTTTATTACTTATGCTTTCATATTGATTTATCAAGATTTGCATTTGATTCAATCTTTTCTTCATTTTTCTTAAAATTTCTTAATTTTTAAAAATGAACTCTCAATATTTGGAGGATATCAATCTGTTTTCTATAATATTTGTTCTATTTTCCCTGATTTGGTGATTGTCTTTTAATTCTGTTGAAAATATTTTTGACAAACAAATTTGTAAATATTTGTGGCTCGAAGTCTATCAAATGTTTCCTTTGTGATTACTTTTTAGCTGTTCGTTCAACAAGTACTTATAGAGTGTTATGTGTTTAGGCACTAAGCAAGATACTAGGGATAAAACAGAAAACAAGACAGAGATGACTTTGCCTCCTCAGAGCTTACGGCCTAATGAGGGAGACAGACAAACAAAACCGAGGCCATTTTATAAATAATATAGCTTATTGTAAACTATGCAGGAGGAAGTACAGAGTGTTTGAGACACTTAATCTGGATTTTGGGGGTAAGGGAAGGCTTCTGAAAGAAAGCGGCTTCCTAGCTGAGAATGAAGAGACAATGGCAATGTGAACTGGGGCAGAGGAAACAGTATTTGTGAAGGTTCAGTCACCTAAATGCTAAATGCGCTCTATGCCTAGAGCACAGGTGTTTGTGTGTGTGTGTGTGTGTGTGTGTGTGTGTGTGTGTATGCGCCATGGGGTGAGGGGAGCAGCGATCAACAGTATGAGCAGAGGACCCCTGGGGAGGCTGCTGCCGTGGCCCAGGAGAGAAGTAATGATGATGGGCAGGGAATGTGCTATATAACTCATGCCTTTTCATTTGACAAGCAGTGCTTCAGCTGTATATATTACGTTCTTATGCACATCATACTGTCTAAAGCAAAATGATTTATTTAGGTTTATTGTTATGTCCATTCTTGGGTCAGCATCACTGGCCCAAGATACAGCATCACTGTATCTACTGGTTTTGAGTTTTACGAAACATTTAAACCAGTAGGGCATGTACCCTCTGATCACTTTTTACTTTCAAAATCTACTCTTGCCAGTGTGTACTCTTAGATAAATTCAAAAATGATTTTGAAAAGTTTGAAGAGTATATGCATATATATAACATATGTGTGGGTAAATACATATCTGTATACGTGTATATGTGTGTATGTGTGTGTTTACATATACACACACACTCGCGCGCACACACACACATAAAATTCCCCATTGGTAATTTGATTGGGAATGTGATAAACCCATAGGTCAGTTGTGGAAGAAATGGCATTCATTTTAGTATTGAGTCAGCCCATCAGGAAGCATTGAACTTATTTGAATTATCTTTTATATTTCTTGTCAAAACCTTACAAATTTTTTCATATAGGTCCTCACATTTAGGAGGGTTAGGGTTATTCTTATGCATTTTATAATTTTAGTTTTTCATTATGAATGGATCTTTTTTCCATATCTTCTCTCTGATATTACTGAAATATAGGAAAATACTATACTAATGTGTGTATATTTTCTATTTAACTCATTGTAATTAATTATGAGTTTTTAGTTGATTGTAAGAGTTTATAATCATGGTGTCTGTAAATAGTGATAATTTTTCTCCTTCTAATAGTTGCATCTAATTTCTATTTGATGTCTTACAATATTAATTATAATTTCTAGTAAATAATAATGATAACAGTGAGCATCTTCTCTTAATACCAATTTTAAGAAGAATGCCTCTTTGTTTAACATAGTTCAAAGTATATTCTGTGAGAACTAATAAAATAAACTTGGGAAATGCTCCAAATGAAATCCTGTCCCTCAGGGGTTCATAATTTATATTAATGTGTTAAGAGTCTGAGATCTGCAGTAAAGAAACATTCTACTGAGTTTGAGCATTTCTAAAATTCATTTGACCTCAGAAGTATTCTTCTCTCATTTGGAAATTTACATCAGTTATGACAGTCAAAATTATATTAATTTGATCTTACTTTTTTCGATATTTTGTGCATCCTTATCTCTATCTTTTTGCCATGTGGACTATGGTTTGGTTTTGCTGTTATTTTTTTCCAATAATTTAGAGGACTGTCATTCTCTTTTTTTTATTTCTACAAATGATTGCACTTAAGATTTTTCAAAACGTTTCTACCTATACTTTATGCTTACCAAAGTCAAAAACAGGAGCATCCACTTTTCTAATCAAGTTCAGAATGAAATGGTGTGATTGAATTACCTCCTCACAGATGAGAAGTTTAATCCATTTTTACTTCCTTCCAACACTTTTCTCAGTATTTATAAGAATAATTTAACATTTTCTTCAAGTTACTGTCAGTATTTTATATTACATGACTTCTCTTTCATGAATTATTTCACCTGCTCAGCAAGTAATCATTTACAGTATATTGCTGGACAGTTCTATGGTTACCTGATTTCTGTGTCCATAGCTATTGTCATTTTACAACACAAGTTACTTACTTTTGACTTCTTATTTTAATTCATCTCTCAGGCAGCTAAAAGATGTCTTCAAGAATTATTGTAAGTAGGGCAAGTAGGTCATATATATGTTTTTTAATCCCTTGGTTAGCATGAACAAATTTCTGTCAGATTTCAACATAATGATTTGTCTGGGTATAAAATTCTTATCTCACCATCTTTCTTGCCTTTCATATTTAGTCATGTGGTAGAAAAATCTGAGCTTATCCATATTTTTGTCTCTTAGTCATCAGTTTTTCTTCCTGGATTTTATGGGTTTTACATTCTAATTCAAATATTTTATCATAATGTATCTAGATGTGAGCTATTTCTACTGATTTTGCATAGTACTTGCCAAATCAATTCAATTTCCAGAGTCAGATCTTGCATTAGCACTGGGAAGGTGTTTTAAAATTTTTTTATAATTTTGAATATTTCTTTGGTTATATTTTCTTTATTCTCTTTTTCTTTTTTTTTAATTGAGGTATAGTTGAATTACAATGTTGTGTCTTAAAAAAGATACAAATGAACTTATTTACAAAACAGACTCAGACATAGAAAACAAATTTATGGTTACCAAAGGGGAACGGGGTATAGGAATAAATTAGGAGTTTGGGATTAAGAGATACACACTAGTAAATGTAAAATAGATAAATAACAATGACTTACTGCATAGCACAGGGAAATATATTCAATATTTTGTAATAACCTATGATGGAAAAGAGTATTTTCTTTTTTAAAATATATTTTTAAAAAGTTGAATGCTTTTTTAGAGATGTAATTTACATCTGATAAAATACAAAGATTCTAAAGTGTATAGTTTTAGCAGTTTTGCCAAGTGCAAATTTCTGAGTAACCCACATCTCTATCAAGATACAGAACATTTCCATCATTCCAGAAAATTCCCTCATGTTCTTTCCGAGGCAATCGAATGACCAGAAGTAACCACTGATCCGATTTCCATCACCTTAGATTAGTTTTGCCTGTTCTGCATATCATATAAATGGAATCTTACAATATTATGTATGAGACTTCTTTCACTTTTTTCTAATGTTTTTTGAGATTTGTCCGTGTTATTGCTTATATCAGTAATTCATTTCACTCATTGCTGAGTAGAATTCTATTATATGAATACACTGCAGTTTGTTTATTGATGTTGCTATTTGTGGATACCTGGGCTATTTCCAGTTTGGAGCTATTAATATTCTTGTAAGGGTTGTTGTGGACATATTTTTCACTTCTTTTGTATAACTAATTACCTGGGGTGGAATTTTGAGGGCAAAGGGTGGTAATAGGTTTAACTGGTAAGAAGCTACCAACAGTTTTCCAAAGTGGTTGTGTAAAACACCCCTACCAGCCATGTGAGTTTCAGCTGTCCTATAGCCCCACTACCATACGGTGGTGTTACTCTCATTTTAGTTGTCCTATTGGGTATGTAGTGGTATCTCATGGTGATAACTCTTCTCTTTTTCATGAGTACAAATTAACACTGATTTGATTCTGTTCCCCATTTTATGTATCTACCATCTCTTACCACGTTTATTCCTTTTAGGGTGTACAATGTGTACAGCTTCTATATTTTAGGGAGTGTCTGATTCTGTTTCTTATAGTGTCAGTTTTACCTCTTATTGCCTTCAGTGGACATATTAATACTATTATTAATGCTATTCCTTTTTTGCTTCCCTACAATCCCTCTTTATCTCACCCAGCACCTTTTCTTCTTTCATCCCTTTATCTCGGAATAGCTACCTGTCCTTTTCCACAGTGTCCTTTTTCTACATCCATTGAGGGTGAGAAGCAGTTTTCTAAAATTGTCTTTGAGATGATGTTTCAGTTCCCTTGTTATGCACTTTTTCCACTAGCTATGCTATTTATTTTTCATGTTTATTCATCCAGGAATGAAAATCAATCTCCTTAGACTCAATATTTGTGAACACATAGCATGTGCAGTGTGTTCCTGGCCTGCTCAATATGTACTGGGCTGTAAGTTTTCTGGTCCACAGCTGGAGGGCAGAATGACCTGTCCTAGTTCAAGATCAGCTCCTGACAAGAATGCCGCTGATAGAGCTCTGTGTATCCAGTTAGGACCTTCTCTTCCCCCACTGTCTATTCTCCTGCACTCAAAATAGAGAACACAAAAATTCATCATCTTTAGAAGGCCCTTCTTCCATGGACTCTTCCTTTCTCCCCTGTAGCCTTTTCTTATTGAATGTGTGTTCCAGGATTCATTGTGCCACTACTCAGTCTTGTAACATCCAACTTCATTGATTTCTGGGGATTGAGATTTTTATACAGATATGGAAAGGGCACCCGGCTGGGTTGAAGATGGTTCCATTTAGCAGAGGGATAGCTGTACAGTTTTCAGGAAAGGAACGAACACACTCCCTACCTTCTTTGAAGCCAACAGTTTGGCTTTGTTTCTAGCAGCAAATCACATGTTGCTTAATAATGATGATTCTCAATTCAGTGCCATGGGTTATGTTCATCTTAACATTTCAAGTTTCTGACTATAGACTGACTGTAGGTCTTGGTTTTGGGTATTTTTTAGTTTTCCTTCTCTCCCCTCCTCCACCCCATGTCTTTACAAGTAATCAAAAATAGGGACATCTCTCCAGAAATCTAGTAAGTGTCTTTTTAAATTCTTTCCAGTTTTAAGATTTTATCATTCTATATATTTCCCCCACAAATCTTGACTATACCTTCAGTTTAATCAAATCCAAGTTTGTATGAACAACTAAAATGTTTCTCTGTTTTATACACATAAATAACGGCAAATACATAATGAACCCTCTAGAAGTCTTTAGCATTTTCAAGTGCTGTCTCACCAAGAAAACCCTTTTACAGATGACCAAATGTCCTGGGGAAAGGGGTGAGAGGAAGGTGGTTAATCATATTTTTGTTACTTTCTTAAAAAGGTGATTAGGTGTATGTCTGGAAAGATGTGGCATTATCATCTCTGAGTGACACTTGAATTCAAGTCAACTAATCTTCACTGAGGTCCTGTGATGTATCAGGCACATTCTAGAAATTAGCCATATAGAGATGTGTAAGACACAGTCTCCTACACTGAGTAATTCAAGTTCTTCCTTTGACCTCTACCACTGTCATGTATGGAAATGGTGAGTCCAGTCTTTGGAATTGGGAAGAGTCTCCTATATTGTTTAAAAATCTTTTGACTCTCATGCAAATGTATTTTTTAATCTCTTAGAATTATGCCCTTTATGTCTACCAGGAAAGCTTTTGACTCTGGAATTATATTGCATTGTTCCTTGGGGATGATAAGATTGAGGAGGTGAGAGTCTCTGAAGAATGGCACCAAAAGGCTCAGAAACTTAAGACTAAATCTCAGCACAGCTCTATGGGCATTTTGTAGGTACCCTCTGCTGTGTACAATGAAAAATCCCAAAACCTGCTCCCTCAGGAAATAGATCTACCCTAGTCATAAGATTCAAAATGTAACTAAGCATTTCATCATTGCTTATGAGTATGTATTATATACTCTCAGCCCAGGATACTTTTCTAATCCAGAAGTAAGACAACAATGTTAATTTCCAATCTTCTTTTGAGAGAAAAGTTTCACACAATTAGCCTTTGAAATATATATTACCTAAAGTACCATGAAAACATTGTCCCAAAAAACAGTGTTTCTAAGAAACACGCATGTCCTCATCTTGATGATTTTTCTTATCACAACCAATAAAAATAAGAGCTGTGTTGTTCTCTTAATGACCCTCAGAAAAATCAATCTCAACTTTCTCAATATTGGCTTACAACACCAAGGATACCAAACAAAGAGAAAGGTTCAAGGAGAGAAAGATTAACTACCTGCCCAAAATATTTAGTACAGCAATTCTGAGCTCTTGGTAAAGTCTCAAATTTCCCATGTTTGCCCACTAGATGAAGAGAGGATCTTTGTTATTAGGAAACCATATTCAAGAAGTTAGTCCCACTAATACTCCATATAAATTATTGCTGTCTTGACACAGATGTTTGACAAGTTATTAGCAAAGCTGTGTTAGACTAGCACAAAGCCCCCATCAGATCTACATTAACACCTCCAGCCACTGGACCATCATTTAGTAGGTATCTGCTTCCCTCTGCACCATGAGTGGTGGACAGTACTTCACACCACAAATGGGCAGAATGATCCAAAGTTTTGGCACCATAGGATGCTATCTGCCTTCTTGTGATGATTTCAGACACAACCTAATGACACTTTGCCATGGTAAGAGCTCAAGAAATGTTGGTCTCTCACCTCTTTTCTTCTACTTAGTGGGTCTTGCTAGTTACATCCTCAGGAAAATGTCCTGCTGAGCAAGGCATCTTCTGTCACCACTGTCACCTCTGGCATAACCAGATATTTGATGGTACCTAAAGAATTTTTTAAACCATACTTTGCCAAAAGCCCAACCTCTATAGCACAAGAATCTACTTTGAGTTTTCTATTGCCTGTTGAAAAGGACAGCTCAGTCTTTCTAAAAGGATTGTTCTCAAACCAGGGAGCATATGAGGCAACATGTCAACAAGGTGGCCTCGTAACTGGTGCTCCTTCCAGGGCCAGATGAAAGATGTGGTTGACTCAGATCCTCTCCTGTCCCCACTGCCCTTTGGGGCGGGATCTATCCAGGACACAGCCAACAATGAGAAGTCATCAGGGATTCATAATGTGTTTAAGAGCAAAGCCACGAATGGGGTCATTATGCACCATCCCCCATATTGTCAGAAGACAGATGCTCCATTAACAGAGAAACTTCCACTGACATTTCCAGGGACACATAAAATAATTGCCACTTGAATGTTTTTTTCGGGCTTTCAAAGGAGTGTAGGAGTGGCCTAAGGCTATACTGCATTCATGTCTTTAGTCAAGGTTTCATTGTTAGTATATCTTGTATTATTAGTTTATATTCAAAGTGATGCCCTCATGTATTTTTCTAACGGAGAAAGGAGCCCTATTATGATCACCGTTCTTAAGAGACTTTCGTAAAACATATTCATTTATTCTTTCAATCATTTGCAAGCAGCTCTTGCCTGCCCACCATGTTGGATGCTATGCTAGTCACCAAGATGAAAAGGTGACCACTCTCTACCTTCCAGAAGCACACAGTCTAGTGGAGGACAGAGCTGTAATACAGTCACGGGTAGAAGTGAGGGCACTTATTGAAGAAGCAGGAAGAGAGTAAGGAGGAGATTCTATCGAGGAAATGGCACACACAAACTTACAGTGATTCACATGTCCCTAATATTTTGGGCAACTGCAAGTAGTCTGATGGGCAGAACATAAAGAGAAGAAATAGGAAGTGACAGCAAGTGTGGCTAAAAAAGTAGGTTGGGGTCAGATGGTAAAGAGCTTTGAGTACTGTGCTAAGTGGTTTGATCTGTGATTTGGGGGAGTCACAGTTAGTAGAAGACTTGAAGTCAGGTCTCTTGATTCAGAGGCTTAGTTTTCTCTGCTAGATTACACTCATCCCTCCAAAAGCTAGGGACCACCACCCTGGATTTGACTAAAGATCACCCAATGGAAATATATAAATTACCTGTTAGAAGCAATAGGTGAGTTCTCTTATTATTATCTCCATTTTACAGATGAGGAAACTAAAGCATAAAGAAGTTAAGTAATGTGTCCAATGTCACACAACTAGTTAGGTGAACCCAGGCAATCTGACTGCACAGTCTGTAGTTTTAACAACACTTTATCTTCCTTTGATCTAGCAAACTTTATGCATTTGTCTGTGTTCTACTGATGCTAGTTTTTACAAGTAAAGGCTGCCTTCCAGGACAGTTTTGATAACTGGCCAATTTTGAAACTGAAAGGACTAATGCAGGGGTCCCCAACCCCTGGTACCGGCCCATGGCCTGTTAGGAACTGGGCTGCAGAGCAGGAGGTGAGCGGCAGGTGAGCGAGCGAAGCTTCATCTGCCGCTCCCCATCGCTCCCCATCACTCTCATTACCGCCTGAACCATCCCCCCCACCCCCATCCCGTCCATGGAAAAATTGTCTTCCACAGAACTGGTCCCTGGTGCCAAAAAGGTTGGAGACCGCTGGATTAATGCTTATGATAATACAGGCCTCAGGGTCAAGGAATGAAGAATAATCCCTAGTCATGTCTCCAGATATCTTTTTCTTACCCTTTCATGGCTATATGAAACCAGATATCTGGAACTGGTTTCCTGTTAAGCATGGAGAAGTACTAGAAAGATCTCAAAGGAATCTTAACAGATTTGATGAGCCCTCTGAGATGTTACAAATACTGCAATTGCACTTACTATGCAAGACACTGAAAGGTAAAAGCTAAAAATCTAAGAGAGAATATTATGTGCCTAATAAATACTGGTTGTTTGGTTTTGTTTAAATATTCATAGAGTGAATAAAAAAGACATTGGAGTGTAAGCTGAAGTCAGAACCGGACAGACAGGTCCTGCAAGTGTTTCTCTTTATGCGTTGATATTAATAACATCCAAACAGGCCTTAGGGCTGTCTTCTTACTTTGCCCTTACCAGAAGAGTAGGATATCATTTTTCTTAGAAGCCCAGATGTTAAGTATACTCTTATAACATCACTCAAATTTTGTGATTTTTACAAATCAGCTACTATGTTTTGAGTATCCCCAGCTTTTCAATACCTTACTAAGAATCAGGATTTGCTGGAAGTTCAACATCAAAGATTTATTGTGCGGGAGGAGGGAGGCTTTAAAGGCTAGAACCAGAACAATGGGAATTGTTACAGCAGGACCTATCTAGCAATCTAAAGAAAAGCTTTCAAATTAACTAGGATTGTGATAACTGCAGCTGCTAAGTCAAGTACTCACCTCCCTTTCCCCTGAAGTGTTTGAGCAGAGACGGAATAACTATTGGAGGTTTGTGCTAAGGCAGAGCAAGAGCATGATGTCTGAGGCTGGACGAGAATGGTCTCAGAAGGTTTCTCTAGCTCTAAAGTATGAAATAATTTACAAGTACTGGCCTGCACCAAGACCTTAGTATTCTGTTTTATCATGCTCACCCATCCCATATGGAAAAAGATATTCAGTCCACTTTTTGGAAGTAGTTGTCATCTTCATGTCCATCTTTATACCTCCAAAATTTTCATGTAATTTGAGTTAGATATAGATATAGATATATAGATTTATATGTCTGTGTGTGTATATGGCACATACCTTTAACAGTATTTCATTAATCCTCTGATCATATTTACAAGGTAGAACATGAAGAAGTATTTCTATGATTATATTATAGACGAAAACCCAGGACCCAGCATCTTTCCATGTCCTTCTGTCTCCAATGCTTATTGGTAATGGCCCTCTGGATAGTCCTTTAGTTTACATGTGGACACTTTGTTTGGTTTTAATTATAATAAAAACTCCTTAAGGGGAGGGGCCATGAGGCATTTGTATTACTTTCTATGGGGAGATTTTATCTTTTGTTTTGTTACCGTAGAATTTGTTGTTCATAGTCCGAAGGAGACACACGATTTACATTTGATGAAGCAGCTACAAGTCAAAGTGTCCCAATAGCAAGACAAATTTCAGACAATGTGATGCTACGTGACAGAAGTAACAAGATAAACGTGAAAGGTGGACTTCCTTCCATATATAAGCTCTCACCTGGGTCGGATGATATATTTCTCAGAAGCACTTGCCAAACTGGATCCAGCACTTGTTGCCTTAGGGAGGCTGTATAAAGCAGAGGTAACTGCTAGATGGAAAAGAGAGTTGGTTTGTTTTCTTTTTGCAATGTTGAGAGGTAGTGATAATGGTTCGGCTAGGTCCTGCTGGAGAGCCTGAAAAAAAAGATGTGAAGTCTTCTACTTGGAGATGAGTTCAAATGAAGAGTCAACTTCTTTCTGCTTTGGCTTTCCTTGTACAAGAAATCTCACTCAAAGATCAACTACATATGTTGGGGGTCATGGTTTTGCAAGAGAATGGGCCATGTTCTCCCAAGTCAATGGTTTCCCTAAGAACTGAGTGTCCTCTTAGAACTGCCAGAGCTCCCAGGCATCTTGGTAGACACTAAATCAAGTGAGCTCACTCCCTAGTGCCTGTCTGTGTTCCAGGCAGCATGGGTCTTATCTCTTGTCATAAAGATTCATCTGTAGTACTCATTAGTCGTTCTCCAGCTATTAACTTAGGCAAGCACACATCAGTGCTAGCTGCCCTTCTCTTTCACTGCTGAGATGACCCCCCATAATTAGCCTGTGCCAACTCTGCTGAAGATTCCACCCTTTTTTGGTCCAGGTAATTATCACTTCCTCTCTTTCATCTTACTCCCTTGCTCCAAAGCAATGCTTACTATGCTTATGCCACTCTCCTTATAGTTCCTCAAGATGGCACCAGCAGAGTGAGTGATTGAACTCATATCTTTGTTTTATGCAGCTTCCTTGAGTCACAAAAGATGGATCCAAGTTTTCAGCTACTCTTGTGAGATAGAAGGTTCTTTGGCAACATACTTCATTATTAAAACATAGAGAAGAAGTAGAGAAAGTTTGCAGTAGTTGGATTTCTGTTCACTCCTGCACACTACCTTTCCTTTGCAGAGTATTTCAAGGGATTGTATTTTTCATTCCATTCTCACAGCGACTCCAGGAGGTATATATATATTTTTTAATTTATTTATTTAATTAATTTATTTTTGGCTGCATTGGGTCTTCATTGCTGCATGCGGGCTTTCTCTAGTTGTAGTGAGCAGGGGTTACTCATCGTTGTGGTGCGCAGGCTTCTCATTGCAGTGGCTTCTCTTGTTGCAGAGCACGGGCTCTAGGCACGCGGGCTTCAGTAGTTGCAGCTCTCAGGCTCTGGAGCACAGGCTCAGTAGTTGTGGCACACAGGCTTAGTTGCTCTGTGGCATGTGGGATCTTCCGAAACCAGGGATCGAACTTGTGACCCCCTCATTGGCAGGCGGATTCTTAACCACTGCACCAACAGGGAAGTCCTCCAGTAGGTATATATGAATAGCCTCATTTTTCAGAGATGAAGAGACTAAGTCACCACAGTGACATGGCATGTCCATGACCACATGGCTGAGAAGTAGCCAAGCCAGGGCTCAGACTCTGGTGTTCCAACAGATGCCATGTCCTGTGCTCTGTCTTCTACTCCATGGCTGCCTTCCTAGTTCCAGGATGGGAATCAAAGTCTGGAACAAGGATAATAGTAAAATTAATAACTGATTTTTTAGCATTTGCTATGTGCTAAATACTGTACTAATTACTTCATATGCATTATTGCTTCTACTCTTCGTAATTTTTGAGGGCTATCATTATTATCCCCATTTAAAGAAGAAACTGGGTTTCAGAGAGCATAAATGACTTGCTTAAAGGTACAGATTGGTAGAGACTGAATCTATCTCCAGACCTGGGTATTGAGCCATGGAATTTGCTAGTACCATATAGCTAAAATCTGGGAGAAGAGGCAGGGTCTTATGAAGGATAAAAGATCTGAGTTTGAGTTCTAACTCTGCTTCTATTCATCAGTATGATCCTGGGAAAATCTGTTAACCCTTTGGACTCTCGGCTTCTTATTATAAAATGGGGCCGCTGCTGAAACCGCGCTCCTTCTCGGATGGGACTCGAACCCAGCCAAAACTCAGATTGGGACTTGAACCCATGATCCCTGACTAGGAGGGGGCTCGAACCCGCTGTCTTTTGATTAAAACCACTCACCTGTTACTGAAGCTCGGGTTCTTTTGTCTCATCACAGAAAGAATTCAGCGTGAGGCAAAGCCGCAGGCAAAGAATGAGCTTATTAACACAGAACATTTGTGAGAGATACAAGCGGGCTGGCAAGGGAGCATAGCAGCCCTGAGAATGAAGAGGACTACATTTTTATAATCAAAGAAAAATTGAGGAGGAGAGAAGACCACCTTCTTACTCATTCTTCAGCAGATGTCAAGGCTTACATCATTAGTCTCTCCTGTGGCCCTATATGGTTTAACCGGGACTGTCATGGTGCTATTTAAATCATGCGTATATTAGCAAAAGTGTGGTAACATATACTAAAATATGGTAATTTATCTCAGGTTTTGATATAATGTCCCCTTTCACCTAATTTCTTTCCCCTTTCACCCATATTTCTGTCTTGGCCACATGCAGAAATGCTACTCTTCAAGGACTATTAACTCTCTGATTTCACGTAACAGGACTCAGGCCCCATGTCTATTGTCTTGTGTTTTAATTATCAGGGTTTGTGGCTTGAGTGTGTCTGGCTCTTGGATATGCCTGATATTCCTTCAAGGTAGTGTAGATTGTTGCTAGGTTACTGGATTCTTCTTTTGAGTAGTCATTAGCTTACAACAGTCTCTCAAACTCTGTTGAAATTCCCTTTCTGTCCTTAGTCCCCTACTGGGATTTCTAAAAACTGACTAATTATCCTAATCTATCCCTATCAGTATTATTTGGCCTGATATCTCACATAGGAGGATCCATCAGGCCAGACATACCTAGGGGCTCTCTAAACTGAAGAGAATGGTACCGAAGGCAAGGCATCATTCTTCGTGTTAGAATTGGGACTACAGCCCTAATATCCTGACAGCTCATAGCAATGCCCAGAAAATCTGGGCTCTTCCCTCAGTCCCATATTCTCTCCACAGCTGCCAGATCAGTTTGGTTTTTAAAAAAAAAAAAAAAAAAAACCTTTGTTCTTACAGAATATGTCCATGAGAGTATCTCCCTTTCCTTATAGTATAGAAACTCATTGAGTGAAATTTAGCTGCCATTTACAAAGAGTATATTTTTGAGCACCCTCTCTTTGGCTGCTGGGCAAAGCAATTGTCCGTCAACAAACCAGGTGGATAAAATCACTGCCCTGAGGGTTTTTATATTCTGAGAATGACTAGCAACCTCTTCTGCCCTAGAGTAAAGAGAGGGAAGGCCCTGGTAGCTTGTGGCCGAGACAGAATTGATTTGTTCTTGTGTTCAGGGTCATTGACTCTCATGAGAGCTGCCATTTACCAAGTGCCTCCAGTGGGACACGTGCACTAAGTATATTATTTCTAAACCTCACCATAGCCACGTGAAGTATTCTTATTCCCGTTTTATAGAGGAGAAGACTGCAGGAATTGCCCAGGACCTCAGAGCTAGTCAGTTTCACACTGGTCTTCTTCCTATGTCATCCATTCCATGTCACCTAAACAACCAGCCATCTTCAAATTGCCACCCTTTCCTCATCCAGCCCTACCATTCCTTTCGTGCTCAGGGCTTCGAGGACCATGCTGGCCGGAAAGAGAGCTGCATTTTCTAAAACTCACACCCACCCTTTGGGCTATGACCAACTCCTACCCCTGGTTTTTTTTTTTTTTTTTTTTTTTTCTGGACAGTTTATCAAAGCCTTTGCTTTTCTTATATTCATTCAGTCCTGGGTTTCTATTTAGTTATGATGATAGATATATTCTGGTAAATTTTGATGCCTTGGAGTACAAATTTGGAATTTTGGGGAGTAACGCAGCTGCAAAATGTAGTGGGAATTGAAATACACAAAATCTTCATTTTCGGTCTCATTTACAGGTTTACAATCACCTCATTTTAGAATATCAAGATAGGTTACATGCATTGCTCATGTAAATAACCAGATTTTATTTAGAGAACTATAAAGGTAAAATGTAAAGGGGGAGAACATATTTTAAATGAGTTGGATTTTTTTCTATTTTCAATTTTTGAAAAAAGTTTTTAGAAAACTTTCTTTTGTTTTCTGAAATTCCATCCCCTTTAGGGTAAATTTATAGCTATAAAAATGACACCTTGGAAACCTTTCTATTATAACCCTAATCACAGAAGATTAGTGGGAATTATTATTCTTCCTAGCCATTTGGTACAACGAAATAGATCACAGCTCTTCCTTTCAGAAAAAATGACATTTTTCAACCGGGTATGTTGTCTATCTCACAATCATAACCACTTTCATATCTGGGATATCTTAAGTTGAAAATGTCCACAAAGTGCACAGCCTGGCTTAGGGGGAGAAAAGATAGAGGGTCTGCATCTAATTCTGTCTCTTGGCTGATCTTTTTCTCCTGTAGAAATTTCTTTTTTTTTTTTTTTAGAAATTCACGTTCTTTTACTTATTTATTTATTTATTTATTTATTTATTTATTTATGACTGTGTTGAGTCTTCGTTTCTGTGCGAGGGCTTTCTCTAGTTGCGGCAAGTGGGGACCACTCTTCATCGCGGTGCGCGGGCCTCTCACCATCGCGGCCTCTCTTGTTGCGGAGCACAGGCTCCAGACGCGCAGGCTCAGTAATTGTGGCTCACGGGCCCAGTTGCTCCGCGGCATGTGGGATCTTCCTAGACCAGGGCTCGAACCCGTGTCCCCTGCATTGGCAGGCAGACTCTCAACCACTGCACCACCCGGGAAGCCCAGAAATTTCTTTACACTGAAGAAAAAGCCCGGTTGACTTGGGAACTGTATGAGCCTTCTGAAACTTTTGGTGAATTTGGGGGGTGGGCTTAGGACTACTTTTCTGTGCATTTTCTCTTACTTTTCCTCCTTCTGAGAAAAACAACCTCTATTCCAGTGCTGGAGCTTCCTGCCAAGGGACGCTGCTTTCTCTGCGGCCAGCTCTATGGAAAACCCAGAACCCAGCCTGGAGGGGACAACCCAGGGCACGGGCAAACGACACATATTCAGTTCGTTTGAACTTTGCTGCTGTTATTGTGATGGTGACTGTGATTTAGGAGCGAAGACTTCAAGGGGGACAGATCAGCTGACTGCAGGAAAGGTTTCCGGCTTCTCAGCACAAGCAGATCATCGGACTAACAAGTTACCTGTAGAGTGTCTGCAGTTCACTGAGGACACCACAGTCAGAGCTGCTGTAGACACAGTCCAAGTGACCAATTTTATAACCGAAACCAGGTAGGCATTACATAATTTTCAGTGGCAAAGAAGGGGCAGGGAGGAAAGAGAGGAAAAAGACCGCGTGGTGGAGCTTAGTGATACGAAGCAAGAAACCAAAAGAATATTTTCTTCAGTAGGCAAAATATTTTCCTGTTTAGAGAACCAGTGTCTCCCACTTAACCACAAATAACAAAGAATAAAATTAAATAAGATTAAAAGGCCAGTTGACTAAAGATCAGGGGCGAGGAAATCAGAGTCAGGAATTCAGGCTCTTATCTTTGAGAAAGGAGAGAGGCAAAGAGAAGAAGTTGAAAATGCCAGTGTTTGTTTGATGAAATAAAAAGAGATTTCTGTAAGCATCCCACAGAAACACCCCTTTTGTGCAATGCCAAGGAAGCCTATTGAAGGTTACCAGCTTTGCAGCCTCCTAGGACCTGGAGGAATACTCCCGAGAGTCAAGGGCACGGTATAATAGTGCTCTGTTTGCTTACTTTGGCAGGTGTAAGACAACTTCTCTAAGCCGCACTCCGATAGGGCCTGGGGCCAGCACCCTTTGAGCAAGACAAGGGAATCCTCCTCTGGGACAAGGTTTTCTCAACCTTCCTGCTCTCAGAGGGTCCCTGAGATGTCCACAGCAGGAGTGTAAAGTTTTTCACCATCCTTGGCAAATTCCCGAAGTAGAGCTGGGCTACCCAGAAGGCCGCCCTGTCACTGGGCATCCGAAGGGAGGGTGAGGATGTTGGAAAGGGATTGAAGGGCTGGCTAGAGCAATGGTCCCATCAGCATCTCCAATGCAGCACCCCTGCACTGCTCCGCCATCGTCAGGGCGGGTATCAGAGGCTGGTTTTCCCTCTCGCCAGGACGGGCGGCGCTCCTTTAGCTCACCAGCCTCTGTCCGCATGCCCTTGCCTGCCCGAGGAGAATCCTCAGGGCCAGATGCAGATGCGAGATGGCAAACCCAAGTGGGGTGGGAACCCTGAATGAACCTTGCCTTCGGGGAGCTTTGCTCCTGTCCGCAGATTGACCGCGTGCTCTGAGCCGCGCTCACTGGCGACGGAATCTTCCCAAAGCGGGCGGGTCTCCGCCACAGGCCCCGGAGCGCTCTCAGGGATGGTGCCAGGTGAGCTGGCGGATTTACTGTGAGCCTCCTCCCAGACTTACGCCCTGTAGGTTCGTCTCTCCAGCCTCGAAGACTGAAGGGCGTGATGAGGGGCCGAGCGGCTGTAGTCACGAGTGACAGACAGAAGCAGCTGAGCTGCTGAGGGGCGGCATCTATGCAAATTCAGCAAGGGTGGCATTGGGCAGAGTCTTAATCATTCACCCTAATCATTCACCTGAGTCGGTCGCTCCCAGATCTGAGCCACAAGGGAACCCTCCCAAGGGGAAGCCCGGCAGTTAGTTTGACCTGGGGAAGCAGCCAGAAGGGGAGGAGTTGGCCCTGTGGCTGATTAAGTTCAAAGCAAGCAAAAAGAAAACCAAAAAATGATTGTAGCTTCAAACACTCCTAATGAGCCTGTGAATCCCTCCAACGATTTGCTACTCTGTAGCAAAGCTCATGGGTAGAACCGGCCTTACTCTCTTCCTTTCCCACTTGTGACATTTTATTTCCCATCATGGCTGAAGTTCTTGACAAATTAATCGATCTTGAATAAAAAAACAAAATGTTGAGGTCAGAGGAAAGTGGTTCCCAGGAACTTACACACCCGGCCCCTGAGACCCATTCCCTGGGGGAGGTCTTAACAGGCCTCCAGTTAGTCTGTTTGCACACACGCTGGAGAGTCCTGCCAGGGTCTGTGGGCCGCTGCCCAGGCTCCCAGGCAGGAGGTCCACGTCTCCCTCCCGCAGAGCAGTGCTCGTGGCAAGGCTGGGAGACGGAGGGTCGTCTCAGCAGAAACCGCCTTGTCAAGGAGTTGAGCCTCACCAGCTACGGCTCTGTTCTGCTTTGCTCTCTGGGGTCCCAGCCTTCCCCCTGCCCTATATTGACTTTCCTTCTAAGCCCCTGGCAGAGAGTATTCCTCTCTCCCACTCAAGACTCCACCTTCAGGCACAATAGGCCAAGCCCAAATCAGTTTCACATTTCAGAGTATGATTTTGTAAGAACTTCCAAGTAAGGCAGTCATTGGCAACTTCCTCAGAGGAACAGAGGACTTCTCTTCTTTCAAATGCCATTGTGATGGCTTCCTTTGGTGGCCAGAGGCATGGACAGTCAGAACACATTGGAGATTTCTACTCTGATGAGCAAAATCTGGTTCCTTTTCTTTGCTGTTTTTCTCTCAGGGATCCAGGGAATTACTAAAAATATCACACAACCCTGCCGTGTCTCCTTCAGAAAACTTGGAGCTGTTCTCCCAGCAGTGTGACAGTTTACTGTGCCCTGAGCATCCTCTTATGCTGGTGGAGGCGATGGAAGAGAAATCTAGGCCTTTCATATCACCCCTTCCATGCCCAGCCTCATGGGAGCATTACAATCCCCAGTGCTGCGACATCCAAAAAGAGAACAGTTGGCCTAGGCAGTTTGAAGGAGATTATCCTGAAGCGGTGGCTTAAATGTCATACAGCCATTTCTTCCCTAAGCATTTATTGAGTAACTACTATGTACCAGGTTCTAGAGCTACAAAGTGCGTGGCACTACTCTCTCTCTTTGCAAAGCCTGGGGAGTTAAGAGTCTAGAGCAAGACCCTCACGGCCAGTGAGGCTTCTATGCTCAGAGCAGGTGTCCCTTGGCCTCGGCTGGCCCGCACTGCGGGGGGACCACTCCCCTTGCTGACTTCTCCTGGTGGGAGGAAGAGATAAGGTATGAGGAACGAGGGTGTGAGGAGGTGCTCCTCCCCAGGGAAACCAGTCTTTGGAGGATTCCTTCAAGGGTCTCAGTTGGCCTTAGACATCCCCAAATGTGCTTCTCGTATATGAGTCCCCTTTGTCTATGTGTGTCCAGTTTCTGAGCAGGCAGACAGCGTGTGAATGAGAACCTTTAAGAAAGTAGGACTATTCCTTCATTCCCTTTGTTTTTTCTCCATTGAATTTCCTCTCTTCACTTCCTGTCCTTTTATCTTGCCACACTCTTGTCACCTCCCAGGAAGCGTATAGGCTCCTCGCTGCCTGCAGGATTGAGCTCAAACTCCTCAGCGTGGCCTTCCATGGAGCGTGGGCTCAGTATGGGACCGTTGAATGTGGTTTCAGAACAAGCCATTCTCTTGGTCTTTTTCAATGCCTTTCTTTCACAGGAGTTAATGGACTGCCTTTTCTGGAAACTTGAGTATTAGTATTTTCCTTCCAAATCAACATTGACTTTTCACTTAGAACCTGTTAAAGACTAAGGTCCTCTCCCTCACCCCCGGCCAAACCCAATAGACACACATGAGCAAGCCTTCCCCTGACCCCAAGCTCTGACCCTTGAAACCTGCAGAGACAAAGTGTGCCCTCATGTTTTTAGCAAGAGATTGTCTTGCCTGCCCTATCCCCATAACTGAACAATGATTAACAACCCTCCGTACTTTAATATGCAAATAAATTATTAACAGTGGGTTGTGCCTTTTCCCAGGTTGTAAAAAGATGACTGGTTAGAATCCCAGTGCTCTCCTTGTCAGGAGAGGAAATGTAGAGGACAATGTCATCTCAGGCCTCTAAGACACATAACAAAGATGCAGCAGGCTCCAGCCGGGAGTGGGAGCGGGGTGACAGACGGCAGGAAGGCCACAGGTGAGAGACCTTCAGCTCTCTTTGTCAGGTTTGAGTCTTTCCTTTCGGTTTTTCTCTTCTGGGATTGGAAATGGCCAGAAGGCATGGAGTATAATGAGGGTATCAACGGTTGCACAAAGATCTTAGGGAAAGGTCCTTGTTTTAAGAAGAGATGAGCGCGGAGCTGGCATGTGAACCTAAAAACCAACATGAAGGCCCCCCTCTAGACCCCGGGTGTTCCAGGGAGAGAGTGTGGGCCTGGCATGGGAGCGAAGATCAAAAGGGCAGCATGAGGACACAGCGGCTTGGTCACATGACATATCAGTCCCGAGGGTGTGGGAAGGGAGAGCAAAAGTTGGCGAAGACACGGATGCATTGCACTGATGGGGAGTCCGGATCTCACTGGGAGGCAGAGAGAGGCCAGGCAGTGAACTGTGAAGACCCAGTGGAAGCCGCACCAGAGGATCAAGAGAAATTTGGTGATTTGGGCTGAGGTTTTTGTTTCCTGTTGGTTTTTAACAGACTTCATTTGTTTAGAGCAGTCTTAGGTTTACAGAAAAATTGCACAGAAAATATAGTGAATTCCCATTTCCCACCTCTCCCCTATGCACAGATTCCCCTATTATTAACATCTTGCATTAGTGTGGTACAGTTATTACAATTACCAGCATGGATACGTGAGTATTAACTAAAGTCCATAGTTTACATTAGGGTTCATTCTTTGTGTTGTGCAGGTCCATGGTTTTGACAAATGCATAAGGTCGTGTATCCACAATTACAGTGTCATAAAGAATAGTTTCACTGCCCTAAAAATCCCCTGTGCTTCACCCATTCATCCCTTTCTCCTTTCTCCCAAACCCCTGGCAACCAATGACCTTTTTTACTATCTCTATAGTTTTGCCTTTTCCACAGAGAATTTCCCCATATAGTTGGAATCCTACAGGATGTAGGGTTTTCACACTGGCTTCTTTCACTTAGCAATATGCTTTTTAAAGTTCCTGCATGTATTTTCACAGCTTGATAGCTCATTTCTTTTTAGCGCTAAATAATCTCTCATTGTATGGATATGCAACAGGATTTTTATCCATTTGGGCAGACTTTTCAGTAAGATAAAAAAGCAGAAACAATGGAAAGGGTGGATGCAGAGAAAGCAGCAAGGTCCACAGGACATGATAGAAGGAAGAAGGAGGAAGGTTTGGAGAAGTGGGAAAATAAACATGAGCGCAGAGGCCTGAACCTGCCTAAGGCAGGTTCTTGAGACTAGTGCTCGGTGGGAGAAGCTTGCTTCTCACTGACCCTCCCCCAGGCCTTTCCTGCTCTTACAGACAGAAACTTCATGAGGGCAGGAACCATGTCAGTCTCGTCCCGAGAGCCCAGTGTGATGCAGGCATCCAATAAATATTTGTTGAACCCATTAAACCTTCCAAGACCTTTCCTAAAGAGCAAGTTTTCCCAGACACCAGAAGATCTGAGGCTTCTGAGGCTGGCCGGTCATCTCAAGCAGGTCTTCACCGCTCGCTCGGCTGAGCCCTTTTCTGTGGTGGGGCAAAGCTTGCCTGGGACATTCCCCTCCTCAACCAAGAATGCATCTCTCTTGCCACCATCTGCCCCTGCAGATGTTCTGTGGACAGAAGCAGAGGCAAGCTGTAGGGAGCCAGGAAAACCAAGGGAGATTCAAGCTAACCTAACATCCCAGGTAAAAAGGCACTCTCACCAAAGGACCGGAATCCAGCTCTCCAAGCACTCACTGTTCAACCCAATCACAAGGCAGCAGAATTAGCCCAAACAACTGCTCTGGAGACAGGAAGACCAAACGGGTGATTCAGGTGCTAAGAAACAGCTGTGAGAGGAAGACGAGCCATGCCCTCCAGATGTTCACATTTGGGAGGAGAGAAGGTCTGTGCCACAAAGCAGCAGCCCATGCATGGGAGCTGTGGGAGCCCAGCCAAGGGAGTGCAGCTAACAGTCTGGGTGAAAGGGGACAGCCCTCCAGGGGAGCTGGAAAATCAGCTCAGAAACTGTAGGATCAATAGCCATTCACCAGTCAGAATTCACCACGTGGGTAGTGTTCCCGGGGCAAAAGAGTTGACCAACCAGACCTTTGTCTTGCGCAAGGTCACTGCTTAAAATCAGGTCCTCTCCCAGGGTGTGATACTGGCATTCCTTGGTACCCATAGCACTTTCTCTTCCTGTGATGAAAGGGGTGAATGAGCCTGGTAAGACGATGAGGGTATTTTGCTTGGGATCTGTCCATACCCTACCCATGTTTGTGCCCATATGACTTACAGAGTCAGCACCAGGATGGAGAATGCTTGAGAATTTCTTTTTTTTTAAATGTTTGAGAAACAGCAGTTTATTTTATTTATTTATTTATTTTCTTTGGCCACGCCTCACGGCATGTGGGATCTTAGTTCCCTGACCAGGGATCAAACCCGTGCCCCCTGCAGTGGAAGCGTGCAGTCGTAACCACTGGACCGCCAGGGAATTCCCGAGAATTTCTTATCTGAGGGAAAGAACATGGGCTGCTTGGCCTGAAGCCTGTTTTGAACAGGGGGGCTCATCCAGAGACACACATATGGCTCCCCATCTCTACTAGGGGAGTTGAGGGTGATGGTGAATAGTTAATCAGAGGCAGAGGGTCGAGATGCAAGGAGTATCTGCCTTCCCACCTTGAAGCCCCCTAAATGGCAATCCCCGAAGAAGGGGGACACACCCACGGGGAGGATGGCCCAGTGTTGATTCTGTGTGTTCTCAAGGCATCAGCATCCATGCTCTTTCGCCCATGGGGCAGCAGAAGTGGCCCCAACACCTCCAGGTAGCCAGAAACACAGCAAGCAGGGGAGAGCCAAGCTTCACTCAGCGTTGGGACAGCCGGTCTCTCCTAACACACCAGCATCTGGCCCCATCTGCTGAGCCTGGCCGGTCCCTGGGGCATTTCTTGCACATATGGGCCCCCAGAGAATGACCACTAAGTTCTCTGTATCCAAACATTTCTATGAGAAAGATAGTTCCCGCGTCTCACCACAATCTGTTTTCTCAGGGCATCTGCTATTGGGTGCTCACCAGCACAGAATTTTTATTTTACTTTCTTGCTTACATGCATTTGCCTTCCTCAGGGGGACTGCTTGTGGAAATTCAGGGCAAAGTCCGACATTTGGTAATAGTGGAGAGAAAATGAAGAGGCAGTGCTAGGTTCAGTCCTACTCTGTCCTGGGACTAGGGCTCACTCACAACCCAAAGCCTTCCCCTCTCTCTTCCTCCCACTCACAGTTTTTCCCCCCAGCTTTCCAGAACACTCTTTAGACTTAATCTCCTTCTATCTTAGTGTATGCCCTTTCTTCCCACCCACCCTGTATTTCTCAACCACCCACATTGGAGCACATTTAAATAGCCATGCATAACAAAGGTAAAGCCTCAGCAAGGGGTCCAGGCTCCCCAGGAAACTGGGAGTTGGGAGAGAGGAAGGCACAGAGCTGAGAATGGCCAGAGCTCCTTCACAAGGGCCCCTGAATGTCTGGGAACATAAGGGGGTAGACGCTCATGACAGAGTACAGAGCCATGCCCGTATTATTTATAATATTAAACTGTGGCTCATTCATTTATTCATTTCTCAACAAATTATTCATTCTGTCAACAAATGTTGATTGAGCACCAGTTGTGTAACAGGACGTATACATGAAAGCCAGTCCTTGTCCCCAAGAAGCCTATGAGTGACCCTGGCACATGGACCAGAAATGGCGATGACAAGTGTGAAGAAGTCGGTGGTCCTGAGAGACCCAAGGGCAGTGGGTGTGCAGGAGAAGGTCTGGGACCCAACTGGGTTGATCTGGGAAGAATTTGCAAGGACTTAATGCCTGAACCGAGTCTTGAAGGTAAAGTTGGGAGGAGTAGGGCACCGGATGATGTGTTCCTGACAGAAGGGGCCCAGTGCAAGAGCAGAAGCACCCAGAGAGCAGGTGGTAATGGGGAAACTAGGGTGTAAAGTGGACGGAGCCCTGAGATGGGTGAGACCTGAGGCCGGAAGGCAGAGGCAGCTAAGGATGGAGCTGGAGGCCAGCATGGATGCTGAGGCTACGGAAAATTACAGAAGGACTGTGGACGGGAGAGACGTGCAATCAGATTCCCATTTACAGAAGGAAAGTCCTGGCTGAAATGTGGAGATCGGTTTGGAAGGAACGAGACCAGAGGCATGGAGAACACGTAGCAGGCTGTTGCAATAACATCATCCGGAAACGATGTTCTTCGGAAGTCTCTATGTCCACACCTGTCTACCTCAGGCTTCCTGTCAGGGGAAAGCAAGCTGGCGAAACAGGTTTTCGGGAAAATAGCTCACTCGTTAATTGCAATGTTTTGGTGCTGTCAGTGACTATAATGCTTTGTTTTACAGTCATGTAAAATCAGCATCATGCAAATACTTCCTCCTGATAAAAGCTAGCCTCCAGAACTGTGAGGCTATAAATAAATTTCTGTTGTGTAAGCCACTCAGTTTGGGGTACTTTGGTGTGGCAGCCCCAGCAAACCAACACAGGTGGGCAGTATAATGATCCTATGTTACATGTGGAAACTGAGGCACAGAGAGAGTAAGTGTTTCCCCAGTGCAACACGGCTAAGAAGTGGTGGGCAGCTTGTTCCAGAATCTGCCTTCTTAATTACAGTATTTAAAAATAATTCTGTCTTGGTCTTAAACAGTTGAATGCTCTTCCTTTGAAATGAAGCTTAATTTCGGCGTAGTCCTATAGTAAAGAGAAAGAAGTAAATGAACTCCTTGGCGGTCCATGACCCTTCCTAGTGAGGCCATAGTCCAGCCCATGTCATTCTGCCATCCTGTGCTAGAACAAGTGTCTGGATAATTGTGTCCCTGCATCTAATCCAAGAGGAAACGTCCTCCCAAAAGAGGCTGTGAGTATATGCCAGGCAACTGGGTCCCTGAGCCTGGCAGTGGGCAAATACCTCCTTCTAACGTAGGTAAGAAGACAGATTCTGGAGCATGCTACCTGCCATTTGTGAGCTGTGTGGCATTAGGGAAGCATTTAACCTCTCTGTGCCTCAGTTTCCACATGTAACATGGGATAATTCTGTTGCCCACCTGTACTAGTTTGCTAGGCCTGCCATAACGAAGTACCACTAACTGAGAGGCTTAAACAACAGAAATGTATTGTCTCACAGTTCTGGAGCCTAGTAACCCGAGATCAAGGTGTTGGCAAGGTTGATTCCTTTTGAGGGCTATGTGGAAGACTCTACTCCATGCCTGTCACCTAGTTTCTGGTGATTTGCTGGCAATCTTTGGTGTTTCCTTGGCTTGTAGATGCATCACTCTGATATCTGCCTTCGTCTTCACATGATGTCCTCTCCAAATGAGTGTCTACATCCAAATGTCCCATTTTTATAAGGACACCAGTCATATTGGATTAGGGTCTGCCTAATGACCTCATTTTTTACTTGATTACCACTGTAATGAACCTATCTCTAAATACGGTCACTTTCTGAGGTACTGGGGGATTAGGACTTCAACATATGAATTTGGGGGGGGAGACAATTTAACCCATCACCCCACCTAAATAGAATTTTCAATGAAAATTAAATGAATTAATGCCTTTAAAACAGTCCCTGACACTTAGAAGCTCTCAATAATGCTAGATTATGCTAGGTATAAATAAAAAAACTCCCAGGTTAGTGGATGGCAGGGTTATAATTCAGCCGGTTTGCACCAGTATGGCCTTACCAATTATTTACAACTTTTGTCATTTTTTTTGGTCAGGGCTTACACCATACCAAGTGAGTATTTTGGATAATACTCTTGGCTAACAGGTGCAAGATGAGAATGTGTAGATCTAATGAGGTCTGTGCTTTTGCTTCCCTGTTCTCCAAGCTGTGTATACTGCACAATGCAAGTAGCCCAGAGGGGAAAAAAGCAACTCTCATTTCTTTTAGCAAGGAATCATAGAAGGCCCTGTCTTCCTGATGAACCCACAAAAGGAAACTTCCCACTGTCGATGTCTCAGCCCTGGGGGCTGGGATGGGGCTAGCACCTTGGGCCTTGGAGATGAAGCTTACTGAGGGATGTCATAAATGGGCTGAGCCCAGGCTGCCTGGGGGAGCCGCTGACGTGAATAAAAGTGTTTGCTCGCCTCAGTTCACATTAGAATGAGCCCTTTAAAAAATAAATAAGGTGTGTTGATCTTTTGTGTGGATGGCTAAACAAATCTGGTGGCCCCAAATGAATTCCAGGTAAAGAAGAATAAGAGGAAATATCAGAAGGCAAGCTGCTGAAATCAGCAAGAGCTGGGCCTGGAGGACCCAGTGGCCCCTCTGTAGAGCTTTCTGGGCATCGCAAGGTTCTTCTTCTTAGCAAGCCCCCTGACCCCTCTTGGCAGCTGCCGTGTGACTGCAGTGACAGGGGATTAAGGAGACAGCATGGGCCCGGGAGAGGGGGTAGCTGACCCAGGCCAAAGTCAAACTGAGCTGCTGAAGAAAAAAGATTGGGGATATACAGTTTCAGTGGAGGGAAATACCAGAAAGGTTGTCGTCCACAGGGAGGTTTTGAGGGGGTAGACTCCCTGACCTCCAAGGCCAAGGCAAGGTCGCTCTCTCCCTCTTGCCCCTCAAATTCCTGTCTGTTTTCAGTAGGTAAATAGGAAGGCTTCTGCACTCCAGTAGGAAAGCCCTAGACTGGGAGGCGGGATGCCTGTTGATTCTGCTGCCCCCAGGCTGTGTGACCTTGGACAAGTGGTTTAACCTTTCTGGGCTCAGTGCCCTCATCTATTATTTGAGGGGCTTGGAGTCATGATAGTCATAGACTCTTCAGGTTAAAAGGGATCTTAGGAATCCAGTCTGATCCATCTGGTAGATAAGGAGCCTAAGGCTGAGAAGTTAAGTGAATGGCTCACAGTCATTGAATTAATGAGGGGACAGGAACCTAGGACTCAGGTGTCCTGACTCCTACCTGGGACCCATTCTGTTAACGACAGCGATCCCTCCTCTGTTTATAGTGTCAGAGTGTTTACATTTACCCCTCAGAACAACCTTCTGAGGTAGATATTCTTATACCCATTTTATAAGTAAGGAAACTGGCTTGCCCAAGATCCCCAGCTACTGAGTGGAAGAGCCTGGACTTTGCTAGTTTGGTGCACTTCCTGCTGCAACCAGCTACCTCCAGTTACCTGCAGAAAATCCCAGCCACAGGCCACCTTGGGTGCCCTGGCACCAACCTCAGCAAGAGCAGGGACCTGATTCTTGAGAGCATATGGGTCCATCACAGGAGTCGGGACAGGCAAGCAAGAATACTTATTCTCAACAGCAGCAGAAAAGTAATATCCATCTTCCCAGTGTGACCTAGTTTGCGATAGATAGATGAGATTTTAAGAAGATGTTCCATATGTGACAGTAGAAATAAACTGTTTCATCAGAAGTGGAGCAAAATGAGTTAGCCAGGTCCACCCTAGGGTAGCAGAGTGGCAGCTGCCTCTCTGCTTCAGTGAGGTTTTTATACTGACTCTCTCGCCCTCACCCTGTCATCCCTGACCTAAAGGGCCAGAGGCACTGGAACACAGGTGTCCCAAGTAGTGCCAGAGCCTCTCAGGGTCTCAGGGGAGAGCCGCTCCCTCTGGGTAAACTGAGGCCTCAGTTGAGACGTCAGTGCCTCCTCTGGGTGGAGAAGAGACACCGTCTGAGCTCACTAAGTTCTCTAAGGTCTCTCCAGGGTGAGTCTAGATGAAGTTTAGTCTTGATGCTCGGCAGCACCGTCCAGCATTACAGCAAGTCTTGGGCATCAGATCAGCATCACATCATGCTGGAGGAGAGCCCCAAGGTGGGGTTATTTGTACCCATCAGAGCAACACTACCCAGTAGACCTATAATGTACTAATATGCTTGGGAAAACTTTCCTCTTGCTCCCCGTATTCTGAACACAAACAGATGCTGCAAAATATAATCCGGACTCCCCGACTCCCCAACCCAGCCTCTCAGAAGGGTCAACAGGCTAATCTTGGAGCCTCAAAGACACCTGGTCAAAGTGGAAACAACTGTTCTCGTCCCTTGATAAGGCTCCACCTCTAGTTCTCGGCAGTGTGTACGTGTAAACAGAATTTCTGCCTTCTACCGGTGTGACTGCCCCCACTGGGAGTTCCAGAATTAATTATTAACAGCCAAAGAAATTCACAGTGAGCAGGGACTTGTGCATTTTCTAGAAGCACGTTTCCATGAGGACTTTGTCCCGATCGGATTTCTCCTCAGGGCCCAGGACAGAGAGACAGAAAAACATTGGGCCTGTCATTTTAGTTAGAATAGACCCAAGCCTAAAACCTCAGGGAACTCACTTGGAAGATTTTTCTAGGAAAGTAGACTTTTTGATTTGACATCTCAACCAAACAGGTGTTTTGGGAGAATAAAATCACACTACCTTATAAGGAACTGGGGTAGTCTGGCCTGACTTGGGGAGTATCTAAAGAGAACTTATTCATTGTTCAAGATAACTCTAAATAATGGTAAGCTCTCAGATTTATTGGCTACTAGACTCACCATGAAATTAACATATCCCGGAATTTTGGTTGGAAGGGATGTGGGAACTCATTTTGTCTTTTCTCAGTATATGGATGAAGTGTCTGACATGAAAGGAAGTTCCAAGTCTAGAGAGCAAGAGTAATGACTTGTAGGCCAGTTTGCTTCCTGCCCAAGGAGACCTGAAAGCCTAGGGTGCTTTATAATGACTTACATAACAGTTGTTTCTCTAAAGACATTCAAGCAGTCCCCTGAATTTTTTTATGCAAAACAAAACTTTCCTTTATTGATATAATAACAGAAGTGCACCTTGGCCTAACTCATACCAAAATATCATCATTCTGAACTCATAATAACACCTATGTTTGCTGAGCATTTACTATATGTGTAGCACTGTGCTAAACTGAGCCTACAGTCAGG